>NC_135956.1:92018650-92359728 GCF_053455715.1 Rhinoraja longicauda
TCCACTGCCCTCTGTGGCAGAGAATCCACAAATTCACAACTCTGGTGAAAAAGTTTTTTCTCACCTCAGTTCTAAATGGCCTCCCTTTATTTTTAGACTGTGTGGCCTCTGGTTCTGGACTCCCCCAACATTGGGAACATTTTTCCTGCATCTAGCTTGTCCAGTCCTTTATAATTTTACACGTCTCTATAAGATCCCCTCTCATCCTTCTAAACTCCAGTGAATACAAGCCCAGTCTTTCCAATCTTTCCTCTCATATGACAGTCCCGCCATCCCGGGGATTGACCTGGTGAACCTACGCTGCACTGCCTCAATAGCAAGGAATTCCTTCCTCAAATTAGGAGACCAAAACTGCACACAGTACTCCAGATGTGGTCTCACCAGGGCCCTGTTCCACTGATATTTCACTGCTTATTAATTTCAATCTAAAAATGTCCTAAATTTCAGTGCCAAGCACTTGAACAAACTCAGGCCCATGGGATTGTGGTTTGGCAGCACTGTTTGCCTACGATTAGTGAACTATGCATGGAGCTTGGCAAGACAAGAAACTTGGAGGAAAACACAAAGTGCTGGAGGAACCCAGTGGGGTCAGGCAGCGTCTGTGGAGGGAATGAACAGACGGTGTTTTGGATTGGGTCTAGGGTCGCCATCTGTCCCATACTAGCCGGGACATCACCATATTTTGGAGCTGAATTGGTTTGTCCCCTTGTCGCGTATTAGGGCCCGGTGGGGGGGGGGGGGGGGGGGTGGGGGGCGCTGTAGGCCCGGACAGTGTAGGCCCAACTTGCCCACACCGACCAACAATGTCCCAGCTACACTAGTCCCACCTGCCTGCGCTTGGTCCATACCCTCCCAAACCTGTCCTATCCATGTACATGTCCAACAGTTTCTTAAACGATGGGATAGTCCCAGCCTCAACTACCTCCACTGGCAGCTTGTTCCATACACCCACCACCCTCTGTGTGAAAAAGGTACCCTCAGATTCCTATTAAATCTTTTCCCCTTCACCTTGAACCTATGTCCCTCTGGTCCTCGATTCCCCTACTCTGGGCAAGAGACCTTGTGCATCTACCCCTCATCCTCCTGGCGCTCCATGGAATAGTTTAACAAGACGTTGGTGAGGCCGCATTTGGAGTATTGTGGCTCAGTTTTTGGCCGCCCTGCTTTGGGAAGGATGTTGCTCAGCTGGAACGAATGCAAAGCAGATTTACGAGGATGTTGCCAGGACTAGAGGGGTGTGAGCTACAGGGAGAGGTTGAGCAGACTGGTCTCTATTCCATGGAGCGCAGGAGGATGAGGGGAGATCTTATAGAGGTGTACAAAATCATGAGAGGAATAAATAGGATGAATGCACAATCTTTTACCCAGGGTGAGGGAATCGAGAACCAGAGGACACAGGTTTGAGGTAAGAGAGAAAAGATTTAATTAGACAATAGACCAATAGGTGCAGGAGGAGGCCATTCGGCCCTTCGAGCCAGCACCGCCATTCACCGTGATCATGGCTGATTCATTCTCAATCAGTACCCCGTTCCTGCTCAACCCCCATACCCCCTGCCTCCGCTATCCTTAAGAGCTCTATCTAGCTCTCTCTTGAATGCATTCAGAGAATTGGCCTCCACTGCCTTCTGAGGCAGAGAATTCCACAGATTCACAACTCTTTGACTGAAAAAGTTTTTCTCTCATCTCAGTTCTAAATGGCCCTACCCCTTATTCTTAAACTGTGGCTCCTGGTTCTGGACTCCCCCAACATTGGGAACATGTTTCCTGCCTCTAACGTGTCCAACCCCTTAATAATCTTATACGTTTCAGATAAGATCCCCTCTCATCCTTCTAAATTCCAGTGTATATAAACCTAGTCACTCCAGTCTTTCAACATACGACAGTCCCGCCATTCTGGGAATTAACCTAGTAAACCTAACGCTGCACGCCCTCAATAGCAAGAATATCTTCCTCAAATTTGGAGACCAAAACACTGCACACAGTACTCCAGGTGCGGTCTCACTAGGGCCCTGTACAACTGCAGAAGGACCTCTTTGCTCCTATACTCAACTCCTCTTGTTATGAAGGCCAACATTCCATTGGCAGCAACTCTACCGCTGTGCTACTAATGCCACTTATTTTTTATTTTTTTATTAATTGGCAATATAATTAGTAAAATAATATGCATACCTGTACCATAACTACTATGGTACACAAAGCATTTTAACTTGGAGAAACAAGCAACCCACTTCGCTGAAAAGAATATACTTGTTTATATTTCCAACGCACTGCTCTGAACAATCTGGACTTTGACTCATCAATATCAAATTGATTTGGCAATGAAAATCCCATCAATTAATCTCTAAAGGTCACGCTTGGCTTCATGTTGATGGTCTTTCACGAGTCACAGGGTCACACAGCAAGGACACAGGCCCTTTGGCCCAACATGTCCATCCTGCCCCACACACTAGTCCCACCCACAATGCTTGGCATGTGTCAGTGAGAGAGAGATTGTGAGAGAGAGATGGAGGATGAGAGAGAGAGACAGAGAGAGGAGACTGGGAGAGATTGAGAGAGAGACAGAGAGACTGAGAGAGACTGAGAGAGAGACTGAGAGAGAGACTGAGAGACTGAGAGAGACAGAGAGACTGAGAGAGAGGACAGAGAGAGAGACAGAGAGAGAGAGACTGGGAGAGATTGAGAGAGAGAGACTGAGAGACAGAGAGAGACAGAGAGACTGAGAGAGAGACTGAGAGGAGAGACAGAGAGAAAGAGAGAGATTGAGGGAGAGAGATCTTATATGCCAATAAAGTATTTAAATTGAAAATTGAAAATTGAATTGACAGAGAGAGAGAGTGACAGAGAGAGAGAGAGATTGAGTGAGAGAGACTGAGAGAGAGAGATTGAGAGGCTGAGAGAGAGAGATTGAGTGAGAGAGACTGAGAGATTGAGAGAGAGAGGCTGAGAGATTGAGAGAGAGGCTGAGAGAGAGAGATTGAGATGCTGAGAGAGAGAGATTGAGTGAGAGAGACTGAGATTGAGAGAGAGAGATTGAGAGGCTGAGAGAGAGATTGAGTGAGAGAGAGAGGGAGAGAGAGAGAGAGAGAGAGAGAGAGAGAGATTGATGTGTGGGACAGAGATTGTGAGAGAGAGTGTGAGAGAGAGTGTGAGAGAGAGTGAGAGAGTGAGAGAGAGAGAGAGAGAGAGAGATAGAGATAGATTGTGTTGTGGGAGAGAGTGAGGGAAGAGAGAGTGTGAGAGAGAGTGTGAGAGAGAGAGAGTCAGATGAGAGAGAGAGAGACGCAGTGAGGTTAGTGAGCGAGTGTTTTTACACAGACTCACAAGGAGAGAGAGAGAGAGAGAGAGAGAGAGAGAGAGAGAGAGAGAGAGAGAGAGAGAGAGAGAGAGAGAGAAGAGAGAGAGAGAGAGAGAGAAAACGAGAGAGAGAGAGAGAGAGAGAGAGAGAAAACGAGAGAGAGAGAAAACGAGAGAGAGAAAACGAGGAAAACAGCCCGAGACAATAGTTAATGTCGTTGAGCTAAGAGGTTAGTGATGGGGTTGGAGCAATGAAAGTCCGTGCCAACATCCTCATCGCCAGCGGCCTCACCCACCGTGTTGGCCGCTCTCCCTGATCACCACGCGACCAGCAACACGGGCCACACACGCCAGACAACATGCGTGGAGTTACAATAATACACGCACGTTACATGGCCATAGAAACATAGAAAATAGGTGCAGGAGTAGGCCATTCGGCCCTTACGAGCCTGTACACACCGCCATTCAATATGATCATGGCTGATCATCCAACTCAGTATCCTGTACCTGCCTTCTCTCCATACCCCCTGATCCCTTTAGCCACAAGGGCCACATCTAACTCCCTCTTAAATATAGCCAATGAACTGGCCTCAACTACATTCTGTGGCAGAGAATTCCACAGATTCACCACTCTCTGTGTGAAAAAAAACGTTCTCATCTCGGTCCTAAAAGACTTCCCCCTTATCCTTAAACTGTGACCCCTTGTTCTGGACTTCCCCAACATCTGGAACAATCTTCCCGCATCTAGCCTGTCCAACCCACATACACACTGCCGTGTGCACACGTCTAACTACATACATGGCACTGGCTCCCACAAGGAGATTGTGTTCTTGGCAGACACAGAGTGCTGGAGTAACTCAGCAGATCAGGCAGCATCTCTGGAGAGAAGGAATGGGTGACGTTTCGGGTCAAGATCCTTCTTCAGACTTGTATTCTTGGCAAAAAAATACTCTCAGTTACTTTAAAAACATTAGATTTTACAAATCAAACGGCAGTGAGCTTGATCTCCGCATACATACACACGCACATGTACACACATGTACGTACACACGCATATACAGACACATACACAGGCATTCACATACACAGACACACAAACACGCACACACAAACACGCACACACAGGCTCGCACTTGCACAGGCACACATACATATACACACGTTGATCAGTGCGGGTGTCAGGGGTTGTGGGGAGAAGGCAGGAGAATGGGGTTAGGAGGGAGAGAGAGATCAGCCATGATTGAATGGCGGAGTAGACTTGATGGGCCGAATGGCCTAATTCTGTTCCGATCACTTATGAACACATACAGATATACACACGCACACATACAGACTCACACACACACACACACACGTACACACGCACACATACAGACTCACACACACACACACACGTACACACGCACACATACAGACTCACACACACACACACACGTACACACGCACACATACAGACTCACACACACACACACACGTACACACGCACACATACAGACTCACACACACACACACACGTACACATACAGACTCACACACACACACACACGTACACACGCACACATACAGACTCACACACACACACGTACACACGCACACATACAGACTCACACACACACACACACGTACACACGCACACATACAGACTCACACACACACACACGTACACACGCACACATACAGACTCACACACACACACACGTACACACGCACACATACAAACACAGAGTTAAACAACAACTGTAGTGAAATCTCTACATACACATACACATGTATACACATACACATGTATACACATACACATGTATACACATACACATGGACATGCACATACACATACACATGGACATGCACATACACATATATACACATACACATGAACATGCACTATATACACATACACGTAGACACACACACTTACACACACACATATACACACATATGCACACGCATACACATATGCACAAACATATACACATGTACACACATACACATTCACATCCCCCCCCACATACACACTAACAATCCAAGTGCAGCTTACGTTGAGAGACAAGGTGCAGAATAGTGCCCTGTGTAGCGGTGGCAGCATGATGTGGTCATCAGGTGGCAGTGCCCGACCACTCTGTCTCCAAACTCCAAACTCCAAACTCCAGCGCCGCGGTCTCGCTGCCTGTAAACCCCAGCCCCCAGCTCAGCCCAGCCCGCACTGGCAGGGACAACACACACCCACACCCTGCTAACTTTGTTAAACAAGTCCCAGCGCACAGCAGACAACTGACTTTTAAACCACTTGCTTTTGCCAGGAATATACCGACTTCTCCCTCTCTCCCTCCCACTCCCTCCCACTCTCCCTCCCACTCTCCCTCTCTCCCTCCCACTCTCTCCCTCCCTCTCTCCCTCCCACTCTCCCTCCCTCCCACTCTCCCTCTCTCTCTCCCACTCTCTCTCTCCCACTCTCCCTCTCTCTCTCCCACTCTCTCCCTCCCACTCTCCCACTCTCTCCCTCTCTCCCTCCCACTCTCTCTCTCTCCCTTCCTTTCCCTCCCTTCTCTCCCTCCCTCGCTCCCTCCCACTCTATCTCCCTCCTCTGTCTCCCTCTCTCCCTCCTCTCCTCCCACTATCCCCCTCTCCCTCCCACTATCCCACTATCCCCCTCTCTCCCTCCCTCTCCCTATCTCTCTCCCTCTCTCTCGCCCCTCACACACCCCCCCTCCCACAGCACCCCCCTCCCTCCCTAGAACCCCCCTCCCTCCCTAGAAACCCCCCCATCCCCAGAACCCCCCCCCCCCCCACACAGCCCCCCCCCCCCAAGTAACCCCTCCGGCAAGAACACGCTTCCCTCCACATGCAGCCCGCTGTCTGTCCGCAGCCAGTGTCCAGTGGGCAGTGTCCAGTGTCCAGCGGCCAGTGTCCAGTGGGCAGTTGGCAGTGTCCAGTGGGCAGTGTCCAGTGGGCAGTGTCCAGTGTCCAGTGGGCAGTGTCCAGTGGGCAGTGTCCAGTGGGCAGTGTCCAGTGGGTAGTGGGTAGTAGGTAGTGTCCAGTGTCCAGTGGGGAGTGGGTAGTGTCCAGTGGGCAGTGTCCAGTGTCCAGTGGGGAGTGGGGAGTGTC
This sequence comes from Rhinoraja longicauda, assembly GCF_053455715.1. Taxonomy (NCBI): domain Eukaryota; kingdom Metazoa; phylum Chordata; class Chondrichthyes; order Rajiformes; family Arhynchobatidae; genus Rhinoraja; species Rhinoraja longicauda. The sequence continues at coordinate 92,025,050 of NC_135956.1, forward strand.
CAGTGGGCAGTGTCCAGTGGGTAGTGTCCAGTGGGCAGTGTCCAGTGGGCAGTGTTCAGTGGATAGTATCCAGTGGGTGGTGTCCAGTGGGCAGTGGCCACTGGCCAGTGTCCAGTGGCCAGTGTCCAGTGGTCAGTGTCCAGTGGGCAGTGTCCAGTGTCCAGTGGGCAGTGTCCATTGGGTAGTGTCCATTGGGTAGTGTCAAGTGGGTAGGGGGGTAGTGTCCAGTGTCCAGTGGGTAGTGTCCAGTGGGTAGGGGGTAGTGTCCAGTGGGCAGTGGGCAGTGTCCAGTGGCCAGTGGGGCAGTGTCCAGTGGGCAGTGTCCAGTGGGTAGTGTCCAGTGTCCAGTGGGCAGTGTGCGCGGTGGGAAGACCAGGGCAGCTTGTGAACGGCCAGCATCTCCACTGGCAACGTTTGTTGTGGGTGTGAGGCCAACCCTTTACCCAGCGCCCATTCCTCACCCCACATGGCCCGCTATCAATCCGGGCAACGCACCTGGGGCACTGAACAGTAATAGATGACCAGCCAAGAATAAAGGGGAGGCCATTTACAACTGAGGTGAGAAGAAACTTTTTCACCCAGAGAGTTGTGAATTTGTGGAATTCTCTGCCACAGAGGGCAGTGGAGGCCAATTCACTGGATGAATTTAAAAGAGAGTTAGATAGAGCTCTAGGGGCTAGTGGAATCAAGGGATATGGGGAGAAGGCAGGCTCGAAGGGCCGAATGGCCTCCTCCTGCACCTATTGTCTATGTTTCTATGAGGAACCACCAGATGCTGGTTTATCCCAAGGGTAAAAACAAAATGCTGGAGTAACTTGGTATTTAAGAGGAAAAAATATTGTTGGTATCAGAGTTAGGAATGAAGAATTTCGGAACAAATTGTTAGGTTAAGTTAAGAAGTAGAAACAAGGAACTGGAGATGCCGGTTATTATAGTAATTATAGAGATTATTATAAGAGTTAGATAGAGCTCTAGGGGCTAACGGAATCAAGGGATATGGGGAGAAGGCAGGCACGGGTTACTGATTGTGGATGATCAGCCGTGATCACATTGAATGGCGGTGCTGGCTCGAAGGGCCGAATGGCCTCCTCCTGCACCTATTTTCTATGTTTGTAAACAAAAAACACAAGGCGCTGGAGTAACTCAGCGGTCATTATGTGAGTGAAATAAACCAGAGCAAAAAGAGACGGCAGACGGTGGTTGTTGAGAAGAGCTACTACTCACGGATAAAAGCTGTGTTTATGTCTGGCTGTGGCTGCTTTGACAGTCCGGAGTTGCCTTCCAGAGGGAAGTGCTACAAAGAGTTTGTGGCCAGGGTGAGAGGGGTCAGAGATGATCGTGCCCGCTCGCTTCCTGGCCCTTGCAGTGTACAGTTGGTCAATGGGGGGAAGGTTGCAGCCAACAACCTTCTCAGCCGTGCGAACGATCATAAACATATCCGTCTAACGTGTCTAATCGTACCTGCAGCTCAATGGTAAACATGAAACGTGACTATGAAATGCCACTCTGTACTTGCTGGTTTAATAGGTATAGAATCAACAGTAATTTCATATGAAGACACGAGGGACTATAAATGCTGGAATCCTGGGCAACACACAGAGTGCTGGAGGAACTCAGCAGGTCAGGCAGCATCTGTGGAGGGAATGTACGGGCAACGTTTCAGGTGAAGACTGGAAAAGCTCTGGACCCAACACGCTGAGTTACTCCAGCACTTTGTTTATTTTCTGTTGTAAATTCAATCTCTGTTTCAAAACCGTTTGAAAGGTTATTGATGCCCTGGAAGCATAAAATAATATATTTGTAAAGTGTCCAAATAGAGTTGGAAAGCAAAGCGAGTGTAATTAATGGAAAGTAGCCATGGTAATTAATTCCGTCTGGAATTAATGAAATTCCGATGGGCAACGTTTCTGGATGGAGTTGATTTTTATTAAACTTCCATATCGATTTCTGAATTGCTCCTTTGTTTATTAATTAACATTGTCTTAGATGCCTGGAGTAACTCAGCGGGTCAGGCAGCATTTTGGACAATAAGTTGGTCTTCATCAGGTAGGGTACAGAGTATAGAATGTAGAAGCAAAGAACTGCAGACGCTGGATTACACCAACGATAGACAGTGTCTTGACCAGTAACAATAGCACAGCAGGAAGAAGTTATGAAATATTCTCAACGCTCACTGCAACTTGGCTGCGTTGTGCAGTCAGCAGGGAAATGTAACTTTAAATGCCCTCAGAGATTTTTCATTAATGCTCATGAAGCAAAGAATGTGATTTAATAGAGAGGAAAATAACTTCTATTAATGAGACTCCAAGATACAACAAGAATAACAAAGCCAAATAGACAATAGGTGCAGGAGGAGGACATTCGGCCCTTCGATCCAGCACCGCCATTCAATGTGATCATGGCTGATCATTCTCAATCAGTACCCCGTTCCTGCCTTCTCCCCATACCCCCTGACTCTGCTATCCTTAAGAGCTCTATCTAGCTCTCTCTTGAATGCATTCAGAGAATTGGCCTCCACTGCCTTCTGAGGCCGTGAATTTCACAGAATAGACCAGTTAGTCTGACATCAGTGGTGGGGAAGATGCTGGAGTCAATTATAAAAGACGAAATTACGGAGCATTTGGATAGTAGTAACAGGATCGTTCCGAGTCAGCATGGATTTACGAAGGGGAAATCATGCTTGACTAATCTTCTGGAACTCTTTGAGGATGTAACTAGGAAAATTGACAGTCGCTCCAGTCTTTCAACATATGACAGTCCCGCCATTCCGGGAATTTTTTCTTCTATTCTTGCTATTGAGGGCGTGCAGCGTAGGTTTACTAGGTTAATTCCAAGAATGGCGGGACTGTCGTATGTTGAAAGACTGGAGCGACTAGGCTTCTATACACTGGAATTTAGAAGGATGAGATGGGGTCTTATCTAAATATGTAAGATTATTAAGGGGTTGGACACATTAGAGGCAGGAAACATGTTCCCAATGTTGGGGGAGTCTAGAACAAGGGGCCACAGTTTAAGAATACGGAGTAGGCCATTTAGAACTGAGATGAGGAAAAACTTTTTCAGTCAGAGTGTTGTGAATCTGTGGAATTATCTGCCTCAGAAGGCAGTGGAGGCCAATTCTCTGAATGCATTCAAGAGAGAGCTAGATAGAGCTCTTAAGGATAACGGAGTCAGGGGGTATGGGGAGAAGGCAGGAACGGGGTACTGATTGAGAATGATCAGCCATGATCACATTGAATGGCGGTATTTATTCACAAAATGCTGGAGTAACTCAGCGGGTCAGGCAGCATCTCAGGAGAGAAGGAATGGGTGACGTTTCGGGTCGAGACCCTTCTTCAGACTGATATCAGGGGGGCGGGACAAAGGAAGGATATAGATGGAGACAGGAAGATAGAGGGAGATCTGGGAAGGGGGAGGGGAAGAGAGGGACAGAGGAACTATCTAAAGTTAGAGAAGTCAATGTTCATACCGCTGGGCTGCAAACTGCCCAGGCGAAATATGAGGTGCTGTTCCTCCAATTCCCGGTGGGCCTCACTATGGCACTGGAGGAGGCCCATGACAGAGAGGTCAGACTGGGAGTGGGAGGGGAGTTGAAGTGCTGGGCCACCGGGAGATCAGGTTGGTTAAGGCGGACCGAGCACAGGTGTTCAGCGAAGCGATCGCCGAGCCTGCGTTTGGTTTCGCCGATGTAAATAAGTTGACATCTAGAGCAGCGGATGCAATAGATGAGGTTGGAGGAGGTGCAGGTGAACCTTTGTCTCACCTGGAAAGACTGTTTGGGTCCTTGGATGGAGTTGAGGGGGGAGGTAAAGGGACAGGTGTTGCATCTCGTGCGGTTGCAAGGGAAAGTGCCCGGGGTTGGGGTGGTTTGGGTAGGAAGGGACGAGTGGACCAGGGAGTTACGGAGGGAACGGTCCCTGCGGAACGCAGAGAGGGGAGGGGATGGGAAGATATGGCCAATGGTGGGGTCCCGTTGTAGGTGACGTAAATGTTGGTGGATGATATGTTGGATCCGCTGGCTGGTGGGGTGGAAGGTGAGAACGAGGGGGATCCTGTCCTTGTTGCGAGTGGGGGGAGGGGGAGCAAGAGCGGAGCTGCGGGATGTAGAAGAGACCCTAGTGAGAGCCTCTTCTATAATGGAGGAGGGGAATCCCCGTTTCCTGAAGAATGATGATTGTATGGCGGTGCTGGCTTGAAGGGCCGAATGGCCTACTCCTGCACCTATTGTCTATTGTCTATTGTCAGCCCTAGTCCTCTTGTAGCCATGTCTCAGTGATTCCCGCAACATCATACTTGCCAATGTCTAACTGAGCCTCAAGCTCATTACACATTTAAATACAACACTTTAACTTCGGTATTCACCTCCCCACTTGGCCCTGACATTACTCTCTTATCTCTTCTAGAACTTCCCTTCTCATTTTCAATGGGGAAAGATGACAAGACAGTTCGCAGGGATATATAAATACTGTGATATGTATAAATGTAAAATCGTGGAACAAGTAGCTTGTGGTTGAATTGACTTCTGTAAATTGATTTTTGTTTAAATAACCTGAATACATATTGGAAACGTAAGCATTGTTTAAGTTCCCTAGTGAGTCATGAACAGTGGGAAAATTAATAGTAAATTCCACCAATTGTAAAGTGTCCCGAGACTTCAGTCAGTGAGTTGTGAATCTGTGGAATTCTCTGCCTCAGAAGGCAGTGGAGGCCAATTCTCTGAATGCATTCAAGAGAGAGCTAGATAGAGCTCTTAAGGATAGCGGAGTCAGGGGGTATGGGGAGAAGGCAGGAACGGGGTACTGATTGAGAATGATCAGCCATGGTCACATTGAATGGCGGTGCTGGCTCGAAGGGCTGAATGGCCTCCTCCTGCACCTATTGCCTATTGTCTATTGGTAGTGTTCAATGTGACCACAGGCACGATTGGATTACAGAGAGTGAACTAACCAGTTTCTCCAAGATCAGCTTCGATAGGGGACAGACTTTCCCAATGTACTTCAGACATGCACTTCATCATCATCGGCAGTCACCGGAAGTGAGTATGACTGTCCTCTCCATAGGGTCGGACGCCTGTGCGTGACTTTGTTTAACGTGGGGAGACTGGTGCACACACAGCCACCACACGGTCCTTGACAGATCTGGGTCAGGATCCAGTGGCGTGGAGTCCAAGACGACCGGGGACCCTTTTCTGCCGCGGCCTTCATCCATCCGCCTTCCCAGCCGTTGTGACGCTCCACTAAAGTCAGCCTCATCCTCCCTCCGCCTGTTCCACCGTTGAGGTCTTGGTTGGATCGCTCTTTGTCAGGTACCTCCCCCTTGACCTTACCCCCATGGGTGACCCGACCAGGAGCGTAGCTCCAGACGGCATCGCTCTCAGGATCTCAGGACCACACGAGCTTCTCCACGACACGGTGACGACCCACAGGGGAAGAGACATGTACTTTGATTCATAGTGTAGCACAGCACAAATACAGACCCTTCGGCCCAACTCGTCAATGCTGACCAAGATGCCCCAGGAAGCTAGTCCCATTTGCCCGCGCACGGCCCATATTCCTCCAAACCTTTCCTGTCCACGCACCTGTTTAAATCAGGTACAAGTGGACAGGTGCAGAGATAGGAAAGGTTGAGTATACTGTACCTGGTAATGGACCACACAGGACTCTGGAATTAATTTTTATATTATGTATGATTAGTTTATTTTAATTTAGAGATACTTCACGGAAACAGGCCCTTCGGCCCACCAGGACCGCGCCGACCAGCGATCCCCGCACACTAACACTATCCTACACACACTAGGGACAATTTTTACATTTACCCAGCCAATTCACCTACAAACCTGCACGTCTTTGGAGTGTGGGAGGAAACCGAAGATCTCGGAGAAAACCCACGCAGGTCACGGGGAGAACGTACAAACTCCGTACAGACAGCACCCGTAGTCGGGATGGAACCCGGGTCTCCGGTGCTGCATTCGCTGTAAGGCGGCAACTCTACCACTGTGCCACCGTGACCGCCCGTATGCCTTGGCTACACCCATTGGAAAGGCTGCTCTATCACATGGTGGAGATCATTCCAGATTGGCTACTCTTTATACAACTATTTAATCTCGCATGGATCGGCATGGAAACGTATAAGATCATTAATGGATTGGACACGTTAGAGGCAGGAAACATATTCCCGATGTTGGGGGAGTCCAGAACCAGGTGCCACAGTTTAAGAATAAGGGGTCGGCCATTTAGAACGGAGATGAGGAAAAACTTTTTCACCCAGAGAGTTGTAAATCTGTGGAATTCTCTGCCTCAGAAGGCTAATTCTCTGGATGCTTTCAAGAGAGAGTTAGATAGAGCTCTTAAAGATAGCGGAGTCAGGGGGTATGGGGAGAAGGCAGGAACGGGGTACTGATTGTGGATGATCAGCCATGATCACGGTGAATGGCGGTGCTGGATCAAAGGGCCGAATGGCCTCCTTCTGCACCTATTGTCTATTGTCTGTTGGGAAAAAGATGGCTGAAACTCAGATTCAAGAACAGCTTCTTCCCAGCCACTCTTGCACAAGGCACGCCACCATCCATTATCTCAACATACATGGTCTTCCACAGCTACAGGTCATCTATACTTTGACAAACCTGCTCAGATCACATAGTGATAGAGAATATCTGATGTGGAGAAAATGGATCAGGTTGGGATCTTCTTCAGACTGAAGAGGTTTTTGGACAATAAACAATAGGTGCAGGAGGAGGCCATTCAGCCCTTCGAGCCAGCACCGCCATTCAATGTGATCATGGCTGATCATTCTCAATCAGTACCCCGTTCCTGCCTTCTCCCCATACCCCCTGACTCCGCTATCCTTAAGAGCTCTATCTAGCTCTCTCTTGAATGCATTCAGAGAATTGGCCTCCACTGCCTTCTGAGGCAGAGAATTCCACAGATTCACAACTCTCTGACTGAAAAAGTTTTTCCTCAGCTCAGTTCTAAATGGCCTACCCCTTATTCTTAAACTGTGGCCCCTTGTTCTGGAGTCGCAAGAAGAGTCCCAACTTAAAACATCACCTGCTCACTCTCTCCTCAAATGCTGCCTGACCCACTGAGTTCATCCAGCACTTTGTGTTTGGCTCAGAATTCCAGCACCTGCCATTCTTTGTATCTCCGCAAGGATTTGCTTCCTTATTATCCTTTCTCCAGACTGAGTTAAAGTTGCACAAGTCTTAGATGTGCATTTGATAATGTGACTGCTGTCAGTTCTATTTTACTCTGATATCTCTATTAAGGGAGGTTTGGGGGGATATGGGCCAAATGTGGGCAGGTGGGACTAGTGTAGGTGGGACATCTTGGTGGGTATGGACAGGTTGGGCCGAAGGGCCTGTTTTTGTGCTGTGTGACCTCATGACTCTATGACCCTATAGAGACATAGAGTCATAGAGACATAGAGTGATACAGTGTGGAAACAGGCCCTTCGGCCCAACTGGCCCACACCGGCCAACAATGTCCCAGCTAACCTAGCCCTACTTGCCTGCGTTTGGTCCATATCCCTCCAAACCTGTCCTATCCATGTACCTGTCCAATTGTTTTGTTAAACGATGGGATTGTCCCAGCCTCAACTACCTCCTCTGGCAGCTTGTTCCATACACCTACCCCTCGGATTCCTATTAAATCTTTTCCCCTTCACCTTGAACCTATGTCCTCTGGTCCTCGATTCCCCTACTCTGGGCAAGAGACTCTGTGCATCTACCCGATCTATTCCCCTCATGATTTTGTACACCTCCATAAGATCACCCCCTCATCCTCCTGCGCTCCAAGGAATAGAGACCCAGCCTGCTCAACCTCTCCCTGTAGCTCACACCCTCTAGTCCTGGCAACATCCTCGTGAATCTTCTCTGAACCCTTTCAAGCTTGACAACATCTTTCCCATAACTTGGTGCCCAGAACTGAACACAATGTTCTATCTGCTCCTGTACTCTGGTGAGACCCATCTTTCACTCAGTGCTGGCACTCAGCAGATAGATACAAACTGCTGGCTGAACAGCGGGTCAGGCAGCATCTCTGGAGAAAAGGACTGTGAGTGTTTCTGGTCGGGACCCTCATTCTGACCGCTGCGCAACTACTGTCAGAGAGAGGAGGAAGAGAACTTCTTCAAAGTAGGAGGCATGCCTTGAGGAGATTCCACAGTGAAGGGGACAGGATGTGTAGGAAGGAACTGCAGATGCTGGTTTACACTGAAGATAGACACAGAGTGCTGGAGTAACTCAGCGGGTCAGGCAGCATCTGTGGAGAACATGGATAGGTGACGTTTCACAGAGTGCTGGAGTAACTCAGTGGGTCAGGCAGCATCTGTGGAGAGAAGGAACGGGTGACGTTTCGGGTCGAGACCCTTCTTCACACTGATGTCAGGGGAGGGGGCGGGACAAAGATAACTGAACTTGGACAAGTTGGGCTGAAGGGCCTTGTTCCGTGCTAGGTGACTATGACTTTATCCCGACGTTGAAACACTTCAGAAGAAGTGTGGAACAGCGATCTTGTGAAAGTCCTATTTAAATGCAAGTTCTTTTATTATCAAGCACGAGTGTGCGTCTCTGATTACAGCAGTCGGCATGTTCAGCAAACTCTCTTATCGTAGCACCACTGCTTGCTTGACAAAGGCATGGAATTATCAGAATAATGTTATACCAAATAACTACCAGCCTGCAACCTATGGCTATCTCCTTCCTGCCACGTTAGGAAATGTCAAGCAATTTCTTCAAGAAGGATTAAATAATTTAGTTAAGTGCATAGTCAGAGGGTTTATGTAAAAACTCTTGCTGGTTCAAACCATTGCCGTGATCCTCTTTCCCCGTGATGGACTCTGTCTTAGAAGGCAGTGGAGGCCAATTCTCTGAATGCATTCAAGAGAGAGCTGGATAGAGCTCTTAAGGATAGCGGAGTCAGGGAGTATGGGGAGAAGGCAGGAACGGGGTACTGATTGAGAATGATCAGCCATGATCACATTGAATGGCGGTGCTGGCTCAAAGGGCCGAATGGCCTCCTCCTGCACCTATTGTCTATTGACCGAGCAGTGTGGGATGGGGAGGTCAGTGATGGACCGGGCAGTGTGGGGTGGGGGGGTCAGTGATGGAGAGGGCAGTGTGGGGTGGGGGGTCAGTACCTGTGATGGAGCGGGCAGTGTGGGGTGGGGAGGTCAGTGCCCGTGATGAACTGGCACCGTTCACCACTCTCTGTAACCTGCTTCATTCTTGGGCCTAATTTGAGGAAGGACATCCTTGCTATTGAGGCAGTGCAGCGTAGGTTCACCAGGTTAATCCCCGGGATGGCGGGACTGTCATATGAGGAAAGATTGGAAAGACTGGGCTTGTATTCACTGGAATTTAAAAGGATTTTTTAGATTTTTGTTAGATTTAGATTTAGAGATTTAGATGAGAGGGGAACTTATTGAAACGTATAAAATTGTAAAAGGACTGGACAAGCTAGATGCAGGAAAAATGTTCTCAATGTTGGGGGAGTCCAGAACCAGGGGCCACACAGTCTAAGAATAAAGGGGAGGCCATTTAAAACTGAGGTGAGAAGAAACCTTTCCACCCGGAGAGTTGTGAATTTGTGGAATTCTCTGCCACAGAGGGCAGTGGAGGCCAATTCACTGGATTAATTTAAAAGAGAGTTAGATAGAGCTCTAGGGGCTAGTGGAATCAAGGGATATGGGGAGAAGGCAGGCACGGGGTACTGATTGTGGATGATCAGCCGTAATCACAATGAATGTGCTGGCTCGAAGGGCCAAATGGCTTCCTCCTCCACCTATTTTCCATGTTTCTATGTTTGAGTTGCCGTGATGGAACCACTCAGTGCTCTCTGCCTTACTGCTGTGGAAGATCAAGAGAGTATTGGTCAATATACCAAATCTGCCATTTTCCTAACCCAGTAAACTATTACATGGCATTACTCTACAGCCAAGTTGCTGTTCAACCAAAATACAAAACCCTGTACTTCATGGATAATGGCGGTGAGGCTGAACAATGATCATACACCTTCAACAATGATCCACGCCTTCATCACCTCCCGTCTGGACTACTGCAACAGCCTCCTCTATGGCGCACCCTCAAAAATCATCAGTAAACTTCAATACATTCAAAACTCCGCTGCCCGTCTACTCACCCACACCCCGATCCGTGACCATATCACCCCCGTCCTTTATAAACTCCACTGGCTCCCCATCCCCCAGAGAATTCAGTACAAAATCCTCCTCATAACCTACAAAGCCCTCCATAACCTGGCCCCATCCTACCTGACCGACCTCCTCCACAGGCACACTCCCACCTGCACCCTCCGCTCTGCTGCTGCCAATCTCCTATCCCCCCACATCCGGACTAAACTCAGATCCTGGGGGGACAGGGCTTTCTCCATCGCTGCTCCCACCCTATGGAACTCACTACCCCAAACCGTTAGAGACTCCTCCACACTCACCACATTCAAAACATCGCTGAAGTCTCACCTGTTCAGTACTGCCTTCAACCACTGAAGGTCACCTCACCTTCTGTCTCCTTTCTCTGTTCGTTTATTTATTTACTTATTTATCTATTTATTCATTTCCCTATGTTCTCTAAATCTCTGTAAAGCGTCTTTGAGTATATGAAAAGCGCTATATAAATAAATTGCATTATTATTATAACAATATTCAATCTGTCATAATATAAAGGCAGAAACTCACAAATTTCCTTTTTATCGGCTGGAAACAGGACTTGGAAAGATAGCAATTGTAAATGACAGCAACACAATGCAAGCGAGAAGTGAATAGAATGGATGAGATGCTCCACACAGAGAACTCTGTCACATCGCATCACAGCTTGGTTAAGGAACACCTGTGCCCAAGACTAAAATATATTACCACAAGATCGTTGTAGATGTATCCCAGCCCATCACACACACCACACTCCCCACCATTGTAGGTGTAGCCCAGCCCATCACACACACCACACACCCCACCATTGTAGGTGTAGCCCAGCCCATCACACACACCACACTCCCCACCATTGTAGATGTAGCCCAGCCCATCACACACACCACACACCCCACCATTGTAGATGTATCCCAGCCCATCACACACACCACACTCCCCACCATTGTAGATGTAGCCCAGCCCATCACACACACCACACACCCCACCATTGTAGATGTATCCCAGCCCATCACACACCCCACACTCCCCACCATTGTAGATGTAGCCCAGCCCATCACACACACCACACTCCCCACCATTGTAGGTGTAGCCCAGCCCATCACACACACCACACACCCCACCATTGACTCCATCCACACTTCACGCTGCCTCGGGAAAGCAGCCGACATGATCAGAGACGTGTCCGTGTCCGTGTCCCACCCCGGTCATTCCTTCTTCTCCCCGCTCCCGCCCGGCAGAAGGTACAGAAGCTTGAAAGCGCGCACCACCAGACTCAGCAACAGCCCCTTCCCCTCTGTGATCAGGCTTCTGAACGGCCCTTCCATAAGCTGGGGTACTGTCCGATTCACCTCGACCCCATTGCGGACATTGGACTTTGTCTGTGGAACTGATGCGCTACAATGCTGAGAACTATATTCTGCACTCTGTATCTGCCCCTTTGCTCCACCTATTGTATTTGATTGTATTTATGTATTGTATTATCTGGACAGGCTAGATACAGGAAAAATGTTCCCAATGTTGGGGGAGTCCAGAACCAGGGGCCATAGTCTAAGAGTAAAGGGGAGACCATTTAAAACTGAGGTGGGAAGATGAATTTAAAAGAGTTAGATAACCGGTGCCTGCCTTCTCCCCACATCCTTTGATTCTGCTAGGCCCTGGAGCTCTATCTAACTAAAGTATCCAGTGAATTGGCCTCCACTGCCCTCTGCGGCAGAGAATTCCACAAATTCACAACTCTCTGGGTGAAAAAGTTTCTTCTCACAGTCTTAAATGGCCTCCCCATTATTCTTAGAGTTAGGAGACCAAAACTGCAGACGATACTCCACATGTGGTCTCACCAGGGATCACCGCGGGATGTTTCAGCGCCCGGTGCGGCTCGGCCGCGGGGACTTGGGCGTGGGGAAGGGAGCGGAAGTTTTGTTGCCTCCATCACAGTGAGGGGGTGTTTGGAGTCACTGTGATGGGTGTTTGTGTTGGGGTCGGGTGTCTTGTGTCTCTTTTTTATGTGTGACTGCTGGTAACGTAATTCTGTTCGGTACCTCGGTACCGAATGACAAATAAAGGCTCTGTATCTATAAAACTGCAGAAGGACCTCTTTACTCCTATACCACTAACAGCAATGGGCCCAGCACCAAATCCTGAGGTACACCATTAGTCACTGGCCTCCAGTCCGAAAAGCAGCCGTCCACCATTACTCTGTAATTCCTTCCATGAAGCCAATTCTCTATACGGTCGTCGAGCTCTCTGTAAAGCCATGTGATCTCACCTTCCAGAGCAGACTTCCATGCAGGACTTTATCAGCCTTACTGAAGTCATGTTCATATGTGATAGAAGCAGAATTAGGCCATTCGGCCCATCAAGTCTACTCCGCCATTCAATCATGTCTGATCTATCTCTCCCTCCCAACCCCATTCTCCTGCCTTCTCCCCATAAACTCCGACACTCGTACTAATCAAGAATCTGTCTATCTCTGCCTTAAAAATATCCACTGACTTGGCCTCCACATCCTTCTGTGGCAAAGAATCCCACAGATTCGCCACCCTCCGATTAAAAAAGTCCACTTAGACAACGTCTACGGCTTTGCCCTCATCCACCATTTTGGTTACTTCTTCAGAAAACTCAATGTGAATCATGAGACACAATCTCCCATGTCCAAACCCCTGCTGAATCTCCTTTCTCCTTGACTGGCCCCAGTCCATCCCCGGACATGACCAAACTGTCGCTGTGTTTGTGGTTCTTCTGAAGCCAATGTGCTCTGTTCTCATGAATGCTGCTTGTTGGTCCCTGGAGGCTACGTCTGCTTCAGCACACGCTCAGACGCTCGGCCAAAGCCGGCTTATAGACAATAGACAATAGGTGCAGGAGGAGGCCATTCGGCCCTTCGAGCCAGCACCGCCATTCAATGTGATCATGGCTGATCATTCTCAATCAGTACCCCGTTCCTGCCTTCTCCCCATACCCCCTGACTCCGCTATCCTTAAGAGCTCTATCTAGCTCTTTCTTGAATGCATTCAGAGAATTGGCCTCCACTGCCTTCTGAGGCAGAGAATTCCACAGATTCACAACTCTCTGACTGAAAAAGTGTTTCCTCATCTCAGTTCTAAATGGCCTACACCTTATTCTTAAACTGTGGCTCCTGGTTCTGGACTCCCCCAACATTGGGAACATGTTTCCTGCCTCTAACGTGTCCAACCCCTTAAAAATCTTATACGTTTCGATAAGATCCCCTCTCATCCTTCTAAATTCCAGTGTATACAAACCTAGTCGCTCCAGTCTTTCAACATATGACAGTCCCGCCATTCTGGGAATTAACCTAGTAAACCTACGCTGCACGCCCTCAATAGCAAGCATAGCTTGTTTATGCAGCAGCTTCCGACTGAGGTGCTTGTGTGTTGATCTTCATTCAGATGGCCATAACACATGCAACAACAAAGCGCGTAAAACACAAAGTGCCGGAGCAGGTCAGGCAGCGTCTGTGGAGGGAACGGAAACACCACGTTCCAGGTCAGGACTCTTCTCCAGACTAGTTGGAATCGAGGAGGAGAAAGCTGGAAAAGAGTTCCCCACTAAGTAGGGTCTCGTCCCGAAACGTCACCCGTTCCTTCTCTCCACAGATGCTGCCTGACCCGCTGAGTTAATCCAGCACTCAGTGAAACGTCACCTATCCATGTTCTCCACAGATGCTGCCTGACCCGCTGAGTTACTCCAGCACTCTGTGAAACGTCACCTCTCCATGTTCTCCACAGATGCTGCCTGACCCGCTGAGTTACTCCAGCACTCTGTGAAATGTCACCTATCCGTGTTCTCCACAGATGCTGCCTGACCCGCTGAGTTACTCCAGCACTCTGTGAAACGTCACCTATCCGTGTTCTCCACAGATGCTGCCTGACCCGCTGAGTTACTCCAGCACTCTGTGAAACGTCACCTATCCATGTTCTCCACAGATGCTGCCTGACCCGCTGAGTTACTCCAGCACCCTGTGTCTATCATTCTGGTAAACCTCCTCTGCATCCTCTACCGAAGAAGGGTCTGGATGTAAAACGTCACCTGTCTGTGATGAGATCCACTGTGGACTATGTTTGAGTTGAACGGCATACTTGAATTTTGCACTATTACTGTCTGGTTGCCTAGTTATTAATTTATTATATTACTGCTGATTGTATATTATCTCTGTGTTGTTGTGCTAATGGGCCTGTGAAGTTGCGTCAAGTAAGAATCTCATTGTTCTGTTGCTAGTGGATATGAGAATGAAACATTCCCATCGCTGTTTTTATCAATGCTAGTCCCTCCAGGCCGACACCCCACTGACAAGTTAAAATCCCCACAGAGCTGGTGTACTTAGTCCATTCTGCCCTCAGTCCAGACCAAAGATACTAGCGGAACAAGATAGACCACTCGACCCTAAAAACCCTAGCATGTCACGGCGCCATTTTAGTTGGCAGAAACTTGCAGAAACATTTAAAAAGAAAAATAACAAAAATCTGTGAATTGATAGATGAGATATATTCTGCATTTTAATGGTATCCTCACACATACTGTTCCCCCACAACACTGATTACACTGCGAGAGGCAGAGCGAACGGCGGGTTTTGCTTACTAAAATGGCGGACGTTACACTCCTCTGCGTACTACACTTCAGTATAGGCGATTTCACCGGAGTGGTCCATCTTGCTCCTCTAGTATCTTTGGTCCAGACTGAGTTCAGGAATTCCCATCCTAAATCTACCTTTTTTCCATCTTATGTAGGAAAAAAAATGCAGATGCTGGTTTAAATCGAAGGCAGACACAAAGTGCTGGAGTAACTCAGCGGGTCAGGCAGCATCTCGGAAGAGAAGGAACGGGTGACGTTTTGGTTCGAGACCCTTCTTCAGACTGATGTCAGGGGAGGGGGTGGGACAAAGATAGGATGTAGTCGGAGACAGGAAGACTAGTGGGAGAACTGGGGAGGGGGAGGGGATAGAGAGGGAGAGGGAAAGCAGGGACTATCTGAAGTTAGAGAAGTCAATGTTCATACCGTTGGGGTGTAAACTACCCAAGCGAAATATGAGGTGCTGTTCCTCCAAATTTGCGTTGGGCCTCACTCTGACAATGGAGGAGGCCCAGGACAGAAAGGTCAGATTGGGAATGGGAGGGGGAGTTGAAGTGCTGAGCCACTGGGAGATCAGGTTGGTTAAGGCGGACTGAGCGGAGGTGTTCAACAAAACTATCGCCGAGCCTGCGCTTGGTCTCGCCGATGTAGAGAAGCTGACACATCTTTTCCATCTTACTTTGCCCTAAATATTTACCCGGTTAACTAAAGGTGTTTGGTCAGTTAATAACCTCTTTATTTGGAGTATTGCATTCAGTTCTGGTCACCCCATTACAGGAAGGATGTGGATATTTTGGGCCGAAGGGCCTGTTTTTGTGCTGTACCATTCTATGTTCTATCTTTGATCGGACTTTACTGGCTTTATCTTGCACTAAACGTAATTCATATTATTCCCTTATCACATAATGGAACACTGTGAATGGCTCGATTGTAATCATGTGTTGTTGTTTTTCTGCTGACTGGTTAGCACGCAACTAAAGCTTTTTACTGTACCTCGGCACACAAGCTTGAAAGGGATCAGAAAAGATTCACGAGGATGTTGCCAGGACTAGAGGGTGTGAGCTACAGGGAGAGGTTGAGCAGGCTGGGTCTCTATTCCTTGGAGCGCAGGAGGATGAGGGGAGATCTTATAGAGGTGTACAAAATCATGAGAGGACTAGATCGGGTTGATGTCCAGAGTTGGGGAATTGAGGACCAGAGGACATAGGTTCAAGGTGAAGGGGAAAAGATTTAATAGGAATCTGAGGGGTGACTTTTTCACACACAGGGTGGTGGGTGTATGGAACAAGCTGCCAGAGGAGGTAGTTGAGGCTGGGACTATCCCATCGTTTAAGAAACAGTTAGACAGGTACATGGATAGGACAGGTTTGGACCAAGCGCAGGCGGGTGGAACTAGTGTAGCTGGGACATTGTGGGCCGGTGTGGGCGAGTTGGGCCGAAGGGCCTGTTTCCACACTGTATCACTCTGTGACTCTATGAAGGGCCTGTTTCCACACTGTATCACTCTGTGACTCTATGAAGGGCCTGTTTCCACACTGTATCACTCTGTGACTCTATGAAGGGCCTGTTTCCACACTGTATCACTCTGTGACTCTATGAAGGGCCTGTTTCCACACTGTATCACTCTGTGACTCTATGAAGGGCCTGTTTCCACACTGTATCACTCTGTGACTCTATGAAGGGCCTGTTTCCACACTGTATCACTCTGTGACTCTATGAAGGGCCTGTTTCCACACTGTATCACTCTGTGACTCTATGAAGGGCCTGTTTCCACACTGTATCACCCCATGACCCTATGACTCTATGACGTGACAATAAACTAAAATAAACTAAACTAATGTAAGGGAGAGATTATCTGCATCATAAGATCAGGACAGGATGGCCCTGCAGAGAGTAGTGCGTTCGGCAGAACGCACCATGGGAACTACACTCGTCCCCCTGCAGGACCTATACATCAGGAGGTGCAGATCCAGAGCAAGCAAGATCATGAGGGACCCCTGCCACCCCAGTAACGGACTGTTCCAGATGCTACGGTCAGGCAAACGCCTCCGCTGTCACGCTGTGAAAACGGAGAGGATGAGACGGAGCTTCTTCCCACAGGCCATCAGGACTGGCAACTTTGATAACCCCAGAGACTAAATTTTTGTCGACACTTTTTGTGCTATGTTTAGTAACTTATTAACTTTATTTATATGCTGTAACTGTAATTATTTTTGTGCACAACCCGCAGGCATTGCCACTTTCATTTCACTGCACATCGAGTATGTGTATGTGACAAATAAATTTGACTTGACTTGACACAGGAGCAGAATTAGGCCAGGTCACTGGGTAAATATTGACTTGGCTACCAAATACCCACTGACTTGGCCACCACAGCCATCTGTGGCAATGAATTCCAGATTCACCACCCTCTGACTAAAGAAATTCCTCCTCATGTCCATTCTAAAGGGACGCCCTTTAATTCTGAAGCTGTGTCCTCTGGTCCTAGACTCTCCCACTATTGGAAACATCCTCTCCACATCCACTCTATCCAGGCTTTTAATTAATCGGTGGGTTTCAATGAGATCCCCCCCTCATCTTTCCAAACTCCAACTCCACTCTAAATATTACAACAGTTTAGAAAAGTGGGACCGTGGGAGGTGGTGGGAGAGTCCAGGACTAGAGGTCATATCTTTAGAGTTAAAGGACGTTCCTTTGAGAAAGAGATGAGGAGGAATTTCTTTAGTCAGAGGGTGGTGAATCTGTGGGATTCTTTGCCACAGACGGCTGTGGAGGCCAAGTCTGTGGATGTTTTTAAGGCAGAGATAGATAGATTTGTTATTATCAGGGGTGTCAGGGGTTATGGGGAGAAGGCAGGAGAATGGGGTTAATAGACAATAGACAATAGGTGCAGGAGGAGGCCATTCGGCCCTTCGAGCCAGCATCGCTATTCACTGTGATCATGGCTGATCATCCACAATCAGTACCCCGTTCCTGCCTTCTCCCCATACCCCCCTGACTCCGCCATTGATAACAGCTCTATCTACCTCTCTCTCTTGAAAGTATCCAGAGAATTGGCCTCCACTGCCATCTGAGGCAGAGAATTCCACAGATTTACGGATTGACAACAGATTAGAGTGGACAGATAGAAGGTATTTATTCACAAAATGCTGGAGTAACTCAGCAGGTCAGGCAGCATCTCAGGAGAGAAGGAATGGGTGATGTTTCGGGTCGAGACCCTTCCTCAGACTGATGTCAAGGGGGGCGGGACAAAGGAAGGATATAGGTGGAGACAGGAAGATAGAGGGAGATCTGGGAAGGGGGAGGGGAAGAGAGGGACAGAGGAGCTATCTAAAGTTGGAGAAGTCAATGTTCATACCACCGGGCTGCAAGGTGCCCAGGCGAAATATGAGGTGCTGTTCCTCCAATTTCCAGTGGGCCTCACTATGGCACTGGAGGAGGCCCATGACAGAAAGGTCAGACTGGGAATGGGAGGGAGAATGGACAGATAGATCAGCCATGATTAAATGGGCTTGATGGGCCGAATGGCCTAATTCTGCTCCTATCACTTCTGACGTTATGACCTAAAGGGGAGTGGTGGTGGGGGGAGGAGGTGCTGTCAGTCAGTGTTATCATCTCTGTGGCAGGCAACACAATGCGCTTCCATGTAACCGATGTGGATTGCCGAGTAAATATAGCAACCTGATTTATTTAATGGATATCAATCCCCCACATCAGCTGCACATGAATCAAATAACAAGCCTGAAAACTCTTAAAGAATACAGTTGGAAGGACTGACAGTTAAGAGACTTAAATGGGCTATAATTTTGAAGGGCTGACATTGCCCATTCTCTAAGGAGATTTATGGTCGAGAACGCAAGACTCGGACGAGGAAAAACCCGCTTTGTTAAATGTCGGGACCCTTGATTGTAGCTGGGCACTTGATGAAGGACTGGAGTTAATTATAAACAAGTTTCTTGACTTCTCTCTCTAATAACTCGAAAGATGAATGGGTGAAGTGACATGAGGTAATAGTGGTGGCTCCTACATCAATACCAGCACACGATGGGCTGTTAAAATGACTAATCTTATCATCATATATATCATACATCATATATATATACAGCCGGAAACAGGCCTTTTCGGCCCACCAAGTCCGTGCCGCCCAGCAATCCCCGTACATTAACACTATCCTACACCCACTAGGGACAATTTTTACATTTACCCAGCCGATTAACCTACATACCTGTACGTCTTCTTGAGTAAACTCTTCTGCACCCAGACCATTTCTCTTTTGCTGGATAAATTACAAGCTAATTTGCTTTTGTTTCTCCCTTTTAAAACAATAAGTGGCACTGTTAGTGTTTATATAGTGTTGTATCCTTCCCTAATGATTCCTGAGGTTCATTCCAAACCACAAACTGCTCTTCATGTTTATTTGAGACATTTGGAGGAGACAACTAATTAGTCCTCTCCCCTCGTTCGTTTAATAGCCCTGTATATTATTCCTTTCCAGATCCATATTCAATTCCCTATTAAACACCATTATTGAATTACGACCAGCATAGTAAGTCAGGCCGTGAATTCCACATCATAAATCAACAACACAGCTTGGAGATATATTACCAGCTCACTTGCTTTCGTTTATTTCTGTTTTGGCCATCGTCATTTGGAAAACCCCCCATTCGTTTCTTCACACAGTGCTCTGTGGTCAGTGTCTGAAGAAGGGTCTCGACCCGAAACGTCACCCATTCCTTCTCTCCAGAGATGCTGCCTGTCCAGCTGAGTTACTCCAGCATTTTGTGTCCATCTCTATGATCTTGTCTATCTACCTGTGTACTATGATCAGCCAAAACATTATGCCCACCTGCCTAATATGCTGTTGGCCCTCCGTGTGCAGCCCCATACGCAGCAGGGTGCGATGCACTGTGTATTGTGACACATTCCTCCCGTCACCACCATTAACATTTTCTGTGACTTGTGCCACAGTCGACCTTCTGTCGGTTCGGGCCAGACGGGATAGCCTTCGTTGCCCTCGCGCATCGATGAGCCTTGGGCGCCCAACACCCTGTCTGTCGCCGGTTTGTGGTTTGTCCCTCCTCGGACCACTGTCGGTAGGTACTCACCACTACTGACCGGGAGCACCCCACAAGCCTTGCCGTTTCAGAGATGCTCTGACCCAGTCGTCTGGCCAGAACAATTTGGCCCTTGTCGAAGTCGCTCGGGTCTTTACTCCTGAACCATTTCTCCTGTATCCAACACATCAACTTCAAGAACTGACTGTTCACTTGCTGCCTAATATATCCCACCCCTTGACAGGTGCCATTGTAACAAGGTAATCAATGTGATTCACTTCACCTGTCAGTGGTCATAATGTTTCGGCTGATGGGTGTACGTGCAGGAAGGAACGGCAGATGCTGGTTTAAACAGAAGATATCTCTCTGGCCTTCATCAGTCGGAGTTAAGAGGTCATATTTACAGTTGTATAAGACGTTGGTGAGACCGCGTTTAGAGTATTGTGTTCAGTTCTGGGCACCATGTTATAGGAAATATATTGTCAAGCTGGAAAGGGTTCAGAGAAGATTTACAAGGATGTTGCCAGGACTAGAGGGTATGAGCTATCGGGAGAGGTTGTGTAGGTTTGGAGTGCAGGAAGATGAGGGGCGATCTAATAGAGGAGTATAAAATCATGAGAGAGGAATAGTTGGTTGAGTGGACTCGATGGGCCGAATGGCCTAATTCTACTTCAATCACATATGACCTTATGATATCTTATGACCTTAAACCGAAGATAGACACAAAAAGCTGGACAACAGACAATAGACAATAGGTGCAGGAGGAGGCCATTCGGCCCTTCGAGCCAGCACCGCCATTCAATGTGATCATGGCTGATCATTCTCAATCAGTACCCCGTTCCTGCCTTCTCCCCATACCCCCTGACTCCGCTATCCTTAAGAGCTCTACCTAGCTCTCTCTTGAATGCATTCATTGAATTGGTCTCCACTGCCTTCTTAGGCAGAGAATTCCACAGATTTACAACTCTCTGACTGAAAAAGTTTTTCCTCATCTCCGTTCTAAATGGCCAACCCCTTATTCTTAAACTGTGGCCCCTGGTTCTGGACTCTCCCAACATTGGGAACATGTTTCCTGCCTCTAACGTGTCCAACCCCTTAATAATCTTATATGTTTCGATAAGATCCCCTCTCATCCTTCTAAATTCCAGTGTATACAAGCCTAGTCGCTCCAGTCTTTCAACATTTGACAGTCCCGCCATTCCGGGAATTAATCTAGTAAACCTACGCTGCACGCCCTCGATAGCAAGAATATCCTTCCTCAAATTTGGAGACCAAAACTACACACAGTACTCCAGGTGCGGTCTCACTAGGGCCCTGTACAACTGCAGAAGGACCTCTTTGCTCCTATACTCAACTCCTCTTGTTATGAAGGCCAACATTCCATTGGCTTTCTTCACTGCCTGCTGTACCTGCATGCTTCCTTTCAGTGACTGATGCACTAGGACACCCAGATCTCGTTGTACATCCCCTGTTCCTAACTTGACACCATTCAGATAATAATCTGCCTTCCTATTCTTACCACCAAAGTGGATAACCTCACACTTATCCACATTAAACTGCATCTGCCATGCATCCGCCCACTCACACAAGCTGTCCAAGTCACCCTGCAACCTCATAGCATCTTCCTCGCAGTTCACACTGCCACCCAGCTTTGTATCATCGGCAAATTTGCTAATGGTACTTTTAATCCCTTCATCCAAGTCATTAATGTATATTGTAAATAGCTGCGGTCCCAGCACCGAGCCTTGCGGTACCCCACTAGTCACTGCCTGCCATTCTGAAAGGGACCCATTTATCCCCACTCTTTGCTTTCTGTCTGTCAACCAATTTCCTATCCATGTCAGTACCCTACCTCCAACCGTATCTGCCTCCACCACCACCCGTGGAATATATTGTTTTATTCGTCCCACACCGGGGAAATTTACAATGGCAGCGCGTTCCAGGCCCCCACCCCCTCTGTGTAAAAACCTGCCCCACACATCTGCTTTAAACTTTGCCCCTCTCACCTTAAACTTATGCCCTCTAGTCTTTGGCATTTCCACTCAGGGACATAGGCTCTGACTGTCTACTCTATCACTGCATCTTATGATTTTATAAACCCCATCAATTCTCCCCCAAGGCTCGGCCTTTCCACAGAAAACAATCCCGGCTTGTTTGACCTCTCCATATTGTCAGTACCTTCTAACCCAGGCATCATTCCGATATACTTCTCCCCATTGTCTCCACAATCTCAAACACTGCCTGGATTATTTTTTTGTTGATAAATTGGAAAGCTCAAGACACATTTAGGAAGAAACTCCAAATGGTAAATAACAAGCTCAAATTGATGCAATTCTGTAACACCAGTTGCAATTAATTACATGGCACTTAGAGCATAAGTGTGTATATTGAACAGCCCACTCAATTTAAAATGAAAACAGACTATTCTGGGAAGACAAAGCAGGTCCCGAGGCAACGGAGTATTGATGGTGATTGTGGAGGAGAGCACTTTGGGGGAAAGATGTTTTATTGGAAACATCTTTATCTACAGCGTGAGATGTCGTGTGATCTGCTCGCAATCAGAACCACATTTATTTCAGATTTCCAGTATTTGCAGCTTTTAGAAACATAGAAACATAGCAAATAGGTGCGGGAGGAGGCCATTCGGCCCTTTGAGCCAGCACCGCCGTTCATTGTGATCATGGCTGATCATTCACAATCAGTAACCCGTGCCTGCCTTCTCCCCATATCCCATGATTCCACTAGCCCCATGACGTTCGACAAGTCCCGATCCGGGGTAGATCGCCCGGTGAGGGGGAGCTGAGATCCCACCCCCCCCCCCCCCACCCCACCAATGCTGGAGCTTGATCGCCCTGACGAAAGAAGGCCCAATCGCCACTGGCTACGGGAGTCAACATCATCAACGGAAGGATCGAGGCCCCCGACCGCTGGACGACAAAGAAGGGAAGATTTACATTTTAGATTTAGAGATACAGCGTGGAAACCGGCCCTTCGGCCCACCGGGTCCGCGCCGCCCAGCGATCCCCGCACACTAACACTATCCTACACACACTAGGGACAATTTTTACATTTACCAAGCCAATTAACCTACAAACCTGCACGTCTTTGGAGTGTGGGAGGAAACCGAAGATCTCGGAGAAAACCCACGCAGGTCACGGGGAGAACGTACAAACTCCGTACAGACAGCACCCGTAGTCAGGATGGAACCTGAGTCTCCGGCGCTGCATTCGCTGTAAGGCGGCAACTCTACCGCTGCGCCACCGTGACTGCCCCTTGATCCCTTGAAGAGTTTGACCTTTTTTTGCCTTCCATCACAGTAAGGAATGTGGAGGAGTCACTGAGGTGGATGCTCATGTTAAAATGGATCTTGTGAGTCCTGTTGCTTTTTATTGGTATGGATGTATACCGATAAAATTGGTATCACGTGATCCATATCCCTGCATTCCCTACAGTGTGGAGAGAGTGTCCAGCTTCAAGTTTCTGGGCACTCACATTTCGGAGGACCTAACATGGTCCAATAACACTGCTGCGCTGGTCAAGAAGGCACAACAAAGACTGTTCTACTTAAGAACACTGAAAAAGTCTGGTCTACCCCAACAGCTGCTGACGACCTTCTACCGCTGCACCATAGAGAGCATCCTAACGCATGGCATCCCTGTGTGGTACCTCAGCTGCACGGAGGCAGAAAGGAAAGCTCTACAGCGGGTAGTCCATAGAGCTCAGAGGGCCATCGGAACACAGCTACCAGACTTGGAGGGCATCTACAACACACGATGCCTCAGAAAAGCCACCAGCATCCACAAAGACTCTTCACACCCCTGCAACAGTCTGTTCGAACTCCTTCCATCGGGCAGACGATACAAGGCCTTCTACGCCCGCACCTCCAGACTCAGGAACAGCTTCATCCTCAGGGCCATAGCTGCTATGAACCAGTCCTGCTGAGCCGGATGGTCACAACGCATAGATCAACTTGCACTTTACCCTGTCTAAAACTGTTACAATTGTTCCGTTTCGTTGGGTTGCTGTTGTCTAAATTACCTAAATTATTGCATTGTATGGGAGGCGCATTCCCAATCTCGTTGTACCCCTGGGTACAATGACAATAAAGATATATTGTATTGTATTGTATTGTATACCCATGTGCCTGTCTAAAAACCTTTTAAACACCACTATGGTATCTGCCTCCACCCCCACCCCTGGCAGCGCGTTCCAGGCCCCCACCCCCACCCCTGGCAGCACGTTCCAGGCCCCACCCCCACCCCCACCCCTGGCAGCACGTTCCAGGCCCCACCCCCACCCCCACCCCCACCCCTGGCAGCGCGTTCCAGGCCCCCACCCCCACCCCTGGCAGCACGTTCCAGACCCCCACCCCCACCCCCACCCCTGGCAGCACGTTCCAGGCCCCACCCCCACCCCTGGCAGCACGTTCCAGGCCCCACCCCCACCCCCACCCCTGGCAGCACGTTCCAGACCCCACCCCCACCTCTGGCAGCACGTTCCAGGCCCCACCCCACCCCCACCCCCACCCCCACCCCTGGCAGCACGTTCCAGGCCCCACCCCCACCCCCACCCCCACCCCCACCCCTGGCAGCACATTCCAGACCCCCACCCCTGGCAGCACGTTCCAGGCCCCCACCCCCACCCCTGGCAGCACGTTCCAGGCCCCACCCCCACCCCCACCCCTGGCAGCACGTTCCAGGCCCCCACCCCTGGCAGCACGTTCCAGGCCCCCACCCCTGGCAGCACGTTCCAGACCCCCACCCCTGGCAGCACGTTCCAGGCCCCCACCCCCACCCCTGGCAGCACGTTCCAGACCCCCACCCCTGGCAGCACGTTCCAGGCCCCCACCCCCACCCCTGGCAGCACGTTCCAGACCCCCACCCCCACCCCTGGCAGCACGTTCCAGACCCCCACCCCTGGCAGCACGTTCCAGGCCCCCACCCCCACCCCTGGCAGCACGTTCCAGACCCCCACCCCTGGCAGCACGTTCCAGGCCCCCACCCCCACCCCTGGCAGCACGTTCCAGGCCCCCACCACCACCCCTGGCAGCACGTTCCAGACCCCCACCCCTGGCAGCACGTTCCAGGCCCCCACCCCCACCCCTGGCAGCACGTTTCAGACCCCCACCCCCACTCTATGTAAAAGTCTGAAGAAGGTTTCCCACCCAAAACGTCACCCTATGGCGAGTCCAGAAACTTGTTCTTTGTTGAAGAAGTTTATTGCGACAGCAATATTCGATTACAAAGGTTTCTCAACAAGATAACGGACAACCATCAAAACTCACTGTCTTCTTCGAAGACGTCTCCGAACTAACTCTTTTCGAGCGCCAAAAGCGCACATGACAACGCTGTCCAATCAGCGATGTCGCTCTCTGGACCAATCCCTACGGTCGCACCCACACGTGACCTTGCTGGCCAATCTGAGGGTTCGACGACCAGGACCACTCTCTATGGTCGCTACATGGCCCCCCCCAGAACCCGAGGTATGGAACCTAGCAGGGAGCCGGATTTCGCGACCAGAACGAGTAAGGAGAGGGGCAGCCTGAACCACAGGAGCCGGGGATTCCGGACTTGGCGGAACAGCCGGAGCGGGGGGTCCTGGACTGATCGGAACTGCCGGAGGCCGGCCTCTCCTAGGTGGTTGGCCGACCAGGACTGGTTGGTCCGGATCCAAGTGTGCAGGTTTAAGCCTGGACACCGAGACGAGCTCACTCCTGCCGCCCATGTCTAAGGTGAAGGTGACCGTCCCCTTACGCAAAACCCGGAACGGCCCTTCGTAGACCCTCTGCAACGGGGCGCGATGGGCATCCTTTCGCAAAAATACAAACTCACAGTCCTTCAGGGAAGGCGGTTCGTGTACCATGGGACACCCATGACGTGAAGTCGGAACTGGGGCCAGGGAACCCACCCGTGCCCGGAGCGATGCTAAAACTGATGGGACTGGAGGCAGCTGGTCGGAGGGGTCCGGAAGCAAATCCCCGGGTACTCTAAGTGTCGAGCCATATACTAGCTCCGCGGACGAAGCACCGAGATCTTGCTTAGGAGCAGTCCGGATGCCCAGAAGGACCCAGGGGAGTTGGTCTACCCAGTCCGGGCCTTCTAGCCTCGCACTGAGGGCCGCCTTGAGTTGACGATGGAACCTCTCTACAAGCCCATTTGCCTGGGGGTGGTATGCTGTAGTGTGTTGTAACCGGGAACCGTACAGCTCTGCTAGCGTGGTCCAGAGGGACGAAGTGAACTGCGGCCCCCTGTCGGTGGTAATAACCGCCGGAACCCCGAAACGTGCTACCCAATGGAGGGCCAAAGTCCTGGCACAAGAGGCTGCCGAGATATCGGACAATGGGAAAGCCTCTGGCCACCGGGTGAACCGATCCACCACCGTGAGGAGATGGGTGTAGCCCCGGGAGGAAGGCAAGGACCATATCAACTCTACCGGTTTACCCGCAAGGCACTGGAAGAGCGGGCGCATGACCCGCGCAGCTGCCGGGAAGAACCTATGGTAGAAGTTAACCATACCTACGAACTCCTGCAGCCCTTTCACTGTGGTGGGCCTGGGAAATGCCCGGATAGCCTCCACCTTCTCGGGCAAAGGGGTGGCGCCGGCAGGGGTGATTCTGTGCCCTAAAAAATCGAGAGAAGGGAGGCCGAATTGACACTTGGAGGGTTGGATAATGAGCCCGTGGTCTTGGAGCCGCTGGAACACAGTCCGCAAGTGGACCTGGTGTTCCTGCACTGAGGGGCTGGCGACCAGGATGTCGTCTAAATAAATAAACACAAAGGGTAAACCCCGACCCACCCGGTCCATCAGTCGCTGGAAAGCCTGTGCCGCGTTCTTTAAACCGAAAGGCATGCGCAACCATTCGAACAACCCGAACGGAGTGATCGTGGCAGTTTTCTGTATGTCCTCCGGCCGCACAGGAATCTGGTGGTATCCTCGTACCAAGTCGATCTTGGAGAACACCACCGCCCCTTCCAGCCCAGACGAAAAGTCCTGCAGGTGCGGTATGGGGTAGCGATCAGCCGTGGTGACAGCGTTGAGACGCCGA
This sequence comes from Rhinoraja longicauda, assembly GCF_053455715.1. Lineage (NCBI taxonomy): Eukaryota > Metazoa > Chordata > Chondrichthyes > Rajiformes > Arhynchobatidae > Rhinoraja > Rhinoraja longicauda. The sequence continues at coordinate 92,051,894 of NC_135956.1, forward strand.
TAATCGCCACATGGTCTCCACCCCCCAGATGCCTTGGAGACCATATGCAACGGCGAGGCCCACGGGCTGTCGGACTGACGGACAATGCCCATTTCCTCCATCTTCCTAAATTCCGCCCGCGCCACCACCAGTTTGTCGGGCGGTAGTCTTCTGGCCCGAGCGAAAACGGGAGGGCCCTCGGTGCGAATGTGGTGGACCACGCCATGCTTGGCCGAAGGGGCGTCAAAACGCTGGATGAGCAGCTCTGGAAACTCCGCCAGGCCCTCAGCATACGAGTCAGGGGCCGCGACGACGGCCTGGACAGTAGGGCTGGGCGGGGAGGCGATTGTCGGAGCGACGGGCTCCTCGCTGGCGGAGGGTCGGAGGTCGTTACCGCGGACATCAGAGACCAGTGAAAAGGCCCAGAGAAAATCTGCGCCTAGGATCGCTTGTCTGACGTCGGCTATGATGAATGGCCATTCGTAGGTGCGGAGGCCTAAAACAAGGGACATCTTCCGCGAACCGAACGTGCGGATGGGGCTGCCATTAACCGCGATGAGGGTGGGACCTGTCTTACCCGATCTGGTTTCGAGGTCGGTCGGCGGCACTATACTGACGATGGCTCCCGTGTCCACCAAAAATTCTGTGTCCGTGAATCGATCTCGGACGTAGAGGCGTCGGTTCTGGCCAATCGCAACTGCCCCTATGTACGATCGGCCGAGGCATTTCCCGCGAAAGTACAAGGTGTGCGGCAGTTGCGGGATTCTCCACCCCATCGTAGATGATGATAGCACCAGCCGCGCTTGTGCGGATGCTTTTGGCGGGCTTTTGGAGGACTGGCGGGAGACGCGGTGCCATCTTGATGTCGCTGTGGCGTGGTCACTGATGTCGAGACCTTGTTGATCGAACCGCTTCCTTTCGATTTGGCCGCCATGAGCGCATCAGCTTTTTCTGCATATGCCTCGGGGTCCTTAAAAGAACAATCCGTGAGCAGAAGTCTGACATCTTCGGGAAGCTTCTCTCGGAATGCCTGCTCGAACATGAGGCAATCCGTATGTTCACCGGCTAGCATCATCATCTCGGCCATGAGAACGGACGGCAGCCGATCTCCGAGATCTGGTAGGTGCAGAAGTTTTTTAGCGCGGTCATGCTTATGGAACCCGAAGGTTCGTAGTAACAGTGCCTTCATGGCCTCGTACTTGCTTTCCGCAGGAGGATTGACGATGAACCGCATCACGCGTGTGGTCGTCTCCGGCGATAGAGCGCTGACGAGGTAGTAATATTTCGTCGCGTCTGTGGATATGTTTCTTAAATGAAACTGAGCTTCGGTGTGGACAAACCAAGATTGTGGTTGATGTGTCCAAAATGACGGAAGGTGAACGCTTACTGCGCTTAACTCCGGTGTGCCAGGCGCAGCATCCAACAACGGGGCGTCATGTTCGCTCATGGTCGGTGATCGCCCAGATCACGTCGGGGTCACCAATATGGCGAGTCCGGAAACTTGTTCTTTGTTGAAGAAGTTTATTGCGACAGCAATATTCGATTACAAAGGTTTCTCAACAAGATAACGGACAACCATCAAAACTCACAGTCTTTTCGGGCGCCAAAAGCGCACATGACAACGCTGTCCAATCAGCGATGTCACTCTCTGGACCAATCCCTATGGTCGCGCTCACACGTGACCTTGCTGGCCAATCTGAGGGTTCGACGACCAGGACCACTCTCTATGGTCGCTACAACCCATTCCTTTTCTCCAGAGATGCTGCCTGGCCCGCTGAGTTACTCCAGCACTTTGTGTCTATCTCCAGTTTATACAAGCGTCTGCAGTTCCTTCCTACACACTATGTTGATCCATATTGGAAGAAAATAAGTTTTGAAGACGTCAGGGTGGGTATGTGTCGAATCATCCGTGAGGCCAATGTGCATGTTTGTTGTCGGGATGCTTTCATTTAAGCTTTCATTTGACCGAGCTATTAATCAGCTAACCAGAGCAACCACTTTTTTATCAACAAGCGTGCTTTATTTCCTAAAGGGACATTCTCGTCCACAGATTAATATCACAACCTCACCCCAAGAAACGTTTTGTTGAAGGAATTCTCGAGGACTTTGAGGTAGTTCACCATGTCCTCCAGTGAAGAAAGCCAATGGAATGTTGGCCTTCATAACAAGAGGAGGTGAGTATAGGAGCAAAGAGGTCCTTCTGCAGTTGTACAGGGCCCTAGTGAGACCGCACCTGGAGTACTGTGTGCAGTTTTGGTCTCCAAATTTGAGGAAGGATATTCTTGCTATTGAGGTCGTGCAGCGTAGGTTCACTAGGTTAATTCCCGGAATGGCGGGACTGTCATATGTTGAAAGACTCGAGCGACTGGGCTTGTATACACTGGAATTTAGATGAGAGGGGATCTTATCGAAACATATAAGATTATTAAGGGGTTGGACACGTTAGAGGCAGGAAACATGTTTCCAATGTTCGGGGCCACAGTTTAAGAATAAGGGGGAGGCCATTTAGAACTGAGATGAGGAAAAGCTTTTTCAGTCAGAGTGTTGTGAATCTGTGGAATTCTCTGCCTCAGAAGGCAGTGGAGGCCAATTCTCTGAATGCATTCAAGAGAGAGCTAGATAGAGCTCTTAAGGATAGCGGAGTTAGGGGGTATGGGGAGAAGGCAGAAACGGGGTACTGATTGAGAATGATCAGCCATGATCACATTGAATGGCGGTTCTGGCTCAAAGGGCCGAATGGCCTCCTCCTGCACCTATTGTCGGTTGTCAACCTCTGTCCAAGTCTGTCCAACCTCTCCCTGCAGCGAATGCCTTCTAATCCAGGCATCATTCTGGTGAACCTCCTCTCCAAAACCTCCACATCTTTCCTGTAATGGGAACATCCAGAACAGCACACAATACCCACTACACAACCTTAAATGGGGGGCCACCATCGACTCCACCGTCAAAAAGGCCCAACAGAGGATGTACTTCCTGCGGCAACTGAAGAAACACAATCTGCCACAGGCAATGATGGTCCAATTCTATACTGCTATCATTGAGTCCGTCCTCACCTTCTCCATCATGGTCTGGTTTGGCTCAGCCACCAAGCACCACATCCGGAGGTTGCAACGGATCGTTCGCACAGCTGAGAAGGTTGTTGGCTGCAACCTTCCCCCCATTGACGAACTGTACACAGCAAGGGCCAGGAAGCGAGCGGGCAAGATCATCTCTGACCCTTCTCACCCTGGCCACAAACTCCTCAACCCAAGCGCACACTGGGACTGCGGTTTCTCTTGTCCAAAGCAGGATTACAATTGCTAAATTCAAGTCAGATAAAGATCGATGGCCTGAGCTGGTGGAAATGGGGCCTCTACCTCAATGGGGCCTCTAAGATGCAAAATGGAATAACTCAAATAGAACCCAGGAAGGAAGAACTTGGAAACTGCAGTGCACAAACTTCGGGGCAGTTCTTTTCTTTAGTTTAGTGATACACCGTTTAAAACAGGCCCTTCGGCCCACCGAGTCCATGCTGACCATTGTGCACTAGCTCGTTCGTACAGCTGAGAAGGTTGTTGGCTGCAACCTTCCCCCCATTGACGAACTGTACACTGCAAGGGCCAGGAAGCGAGCGGGCAAGATCATCTCTGACCCCTCTCACCCTGGCCACAAACACTTTGAAGCACTTCCCTCTGGAAGGCGACTCCGGACTGTCAAAGCAGCCACAGCCGGACATCAAAACAGCTTGTTTCCACGAGTGACAGTTCTACTCAACAACCAAAGTCTGTAGTTTATTTTTTGCTCTGGTTTATTTTCACCCACATGTTTAAACCGTAATGTTGTATCCTTATTGTTTTGATGTGTTTATGCTTTATTCTTAATTGTTAACTGTATGTTTGTGTTGTAATTTGTGAGCGGAGCACCAAGGCACATTCCTTGTATCTGCACATACTTTGCCAATAAACTTATTCATTCATTCATTCATTCATTCATTCATTATTCTTACTCCAAATGCGTCCTAAACAAAGTCCTATAGAGCTGCATCACGACCTCCTGACTCTTGTATACAATCCCCTGACCTTTGAAAACAAGAATACCACACCGATGAGCCAAAACATTATGACCACTGACAGGTGAAGTGAATAACATTGATTATCTTGTTACAATGGCACCTGTCAAGGGGTGGGATATATTAGGCAGCAAGTGAACAGTCAGTTCTTGAAGTTGATGTGTTGGATGCAGGAGAAATGTGCAAGAGTAAAGACCTGAGCGACTTTGACAAGGGCCACATTGTTATGGCCAGGCGACTGGGTCAGAGCATCTCTGAAACGGCAAGGCTTGTGGGGTGCTCCCGGTCAGCAGTGGTGAGTACCTACCGACAGTGGTCCGAGGAGGGACAAACCACAAACCGGCGACAGACAGGGTGTTGGGCGCCCAAGGCTCATCGATGCGCGAGGGCAACGAAGGCTATCCCGTCTGGTCCGAACCGACAGAAGGTCGACTGTGGCACAAGTCACAGAAAATGTTAATGGTGGTGACGGGAGGAATGTGTCACAATACACAGTGCATCGCACCCTGCTGCGTATGGGGCTGCACACGGAGGGCCAACAGCATATTAGGCAGGTGGGCATAATGTTTTGGCTCATTAGGTCATAATGTTTTGGCTGATTGGTGTATATGCCTTCTTTATCAATCCATCTACTTGTGTTGCTACTTTCAGGGAGTTGTGGACCTGGATCCCAACGGGTCCCCTAACCCAGGTGAGATGACACCTAACCCAGGTGAGATGGGACCTAACCCAGGTGAGATAGTGCCTAACCCAGGTGAGATGGGACCTAACCCAGGTGAGAGGTGACCTAACCCAGGTGAGATAGTGCCTAACCCAGGTGAGATGGGACCTAACCCAGGTGAGATGGTGCCTAACCCAGGTGAGATAGTGCCTAAGCCAGGTGAGATAGTGCCTAAGCCAGGTGAGATGGTGCCTAACCCAGGTGAGATAGTGCTTAACCCAGGTGAGATAGTGCCTAACCCAGGTGAGATAGTGCTTAACCCAGGTGAGATGACACCTAACCCAGGTGAGATGGCACCTAACCCAGGTGAGATGGCACCTAACCCAGGTGAGATGGTGCCTAACCCAGGTGAGATGGTGCCTAACCCAGGTGACTATTTGCGTGCTAGCCACAGAAGCAGATCTACAATCACACATTACAATCTCTCCACACTATATGCACTGTAAATGTCTCGATTGTAATCATGTATTGTCTTTCCGCTGACTGGTTAGCACGCAACAAAAGCTTTTCACTGAACCTCGGTACACGTGACAATGAACTAACCTGAACATCAATGTTGTGCATCAATTGGTCACAAAATTGCTGGAAATAATAGTGCGATGTGTCTGAGATTGGGAACATGAAACCACATGTGTTCAGAGCAACTGGGATAACCAGGGACTGGGGTCTGACCCAGCGAAGGCCCCATCTGCAGCTAATTACAGCAGTAAACACACTCCAAACGTGGAGACTTCCTTCCTGATGCTGACATTATCTCCCTGAACTCATCCAAGAGCCTGGTGCCATGGAGCGAAGGTAACCGAGACACCGCCGATGAATTGCCGTGCCAATCTGTGCCAATCACAAGGAGGGAAGCTTCTGCACAGTGAGTTTATCCACTAACCCGCCCGCCTGACCCACAATGCACCCACTGTGGTTATCCGAAGCCAAGTTACACTTTGCTTTAACTCTATGAGGGAAGGCTATTTTTATGTCTGGCTTGGGTTCAGCTTCGAGCCAGCACATTGAATGGCGGTGCTGGCTCGAAGGGCCGAATGGCCTCCTCCTACACCTATTGCCTATTGTCTAATGTCATCGTAATCATCGGTAGACACACAATGCTAGAGTCACTCCGGGTCAGGCAGCATCTCGGGAGAGAAGGAATGGGTGACGTTTCGGGTCGAGACCCTTCTTCAGACTGATCGTCACACTCATACTGTACTAGCCAAGTGTGTTTTGCAACATACGAGGAGCTTCATTTGCCGTACAGTCATAACAATAAAAGCAACAGGACACACAAGATCCATTTTAACATGAACATCCCCCACAGTGACCCCTCCACATTCCTCACTGTGATGGAAGGTGAAAACAGTTCAATCTCTCCCTTCTTTGTCCTCCAGCGGTCGGGGGCCTCAAACCTTCCGTTGACGGGACGATCTCGGCTCCCGTAGCCGGCGGTGGGCCTTCCTCATCGGGGCGATCAAGCTCCTGCATCGGGGGGGATCTCAGCTCCCCCACGCCGGGCGATCTACCCCGAAACCGAAACCGAACCGAACCGAAGCTCCATTGTTTGGAGCTTCCCGACATCGGTCTCTACCCGTGACTGTGAGCTCGCGTAGAGACGGATGGATCTGCCAGGAATGGAAGGATATGGATCATGTGCAGCCAGAGGAGGTTGCTTTGTTCAGTTTAGTTTAGAGATACAGATTGGAGACAGGCCCTTCGGCCCATCAAGTCAATGCCAACCATCCATCACCCGTTCACACACTAGTGCTATGTTATCCCACTTTCTCATCCACTCCCGACACACTAGGGGGCAATGTACAGAGGGGCCGATTAATCAACAAACTTGCACAGATGTGGGAGGAAACCGGAGCACCCGGAGGAAACCCACGCAGTCACAGCGAGAACGTGCAAACTCCACGCAGACATCTTGTGTGGTTTGGTAATTGGCTTGGTAAATGTAAAAATTGTCCCTAGTGGGTGTAGGATAGTGTTAATAGAAACATAGACATAGAAACATAGAAAATAGGTGCAGGAGTAGGCCACTCGGCCCTTCGAGCCTGCACCGCCATTCAATATGATCGTGGCTGATCATCCAACTCAGTATCCTGTACCTGCCTTCTCTCCATACCCCCTGATCCCTTTAGCCACAAGGGCCACATCTAACAGAAACAGTCAACATGGATTTGTGCCTGGAAGGTCATGTTTGACTAATCTTCTTTAATTTTTTGAAGAGGTTACCAGGGAAATTGATAAGGGCAAGGCTGTGGATGTTGTCTATATGGACTTCAGTAAGGCATTTGACAAGGTTCCACATGGAAGGTTGATTAAGAAGGTTAAATCGTTGGGTATTAATAGTGAGGTTGCAAGATGGATTCAACAATAGCTGAATGGGAGATACCAGAGGGTAACGGTTGACAATTGTATGTCAGGTTGGAGGCCAGTGTCTAGTGGAGTGCCCCAAGGATCTGTGTTGGGTCCACTGTTGTTTGTCATTTACATTAATGATCTGGATGATGGTGTGGCAAATTGGATTAGTAAATATGCAGATGATACTAAGATAGGTGGAGTAGTTGATAGTGAGGTAGATTTTCAAAGTCTACAGAGAGACTTGGGCCTTTTGGAAGGGTGGGCTGAAAGATGGCAGATGGAGTTTAATGCTGATAAGTGTGAGGTGCTGCATTTTGGTAGGACAAATCAAAATAGGACGTACAGGGTAAATGGTAGGGAATTGAGGAATGCAGTGGAACAGAGGGATCTGGGAATAACTGTGCATTGTTCCCTGAAGGTGGAATCTCATGTGGATAGGGTGGTGAAGAAGGTGTTTGGTATGCTTGCCTTTATAAATCAGAGCATCGAGTATAGAAGTTGGGATGTAATGTTGAAATTGTACAGGGCATTGGTGAGGCCAAATCTGGAGTATGGTGTGCAGTTCTGGTCGCCAAATTATAGGAAGGATGTCGACAAAATGGAGAGGGTACAGAGGAGATTTACTAGAATGTTGCCTGGGTTTCAGCACTTAGGCTACAGAGAGAGGTTGAACAGGTTGGGTCTTTATTCTTTGGAGCGTAGAAGGTTGAGGGGGGACTTGATAGAGGTTTTTTAAATTTTGAGAGGGACGGACAGAGTTGACGTGGGTAGGCTTTTCCCTTTGAGAGTGGGGAAGATTCCAACAAGGGGACATAGCTTCAGAATTGAGGGACAAAGGTTTAGGGGTAACATGAGGGGGAACTTCTTTACTCAGAGGGTTGTGGCTGTATGGAATGGGCTTCCGGTGGAAGTGGTGGAGGCTGGCTCGATTTTATTATTTAAGAGTAAATTGGATAGGTATATGGATAGGAGGGGATTGGAGGGTTATGGTCTGAGAGCAGGTAGATGAGACTAGGTCAGGGAGAATGGTCGGCGTGGACTGGTAGGGCCGGACAGGCCTGTTTCCATGCTGTAGTTGTTATATGTTATTGTTATATGTTATAACTCCCTCTTAAATATAGCTAATGAACTGGCCTCAACTACCTTCTGTGGCAGAGAATTCCACAGATTCACCACTCTCTGTGTGGAAAAAAACTTTCTCATCTCGGTCGTAAAAGACTTCCCCCTTATCCTTAAACTGTGACCTCTTGTTCTGGACTTCCCCAACATCGGGAACAATCGTCCTGCCTCTAGCCTCTCCAACCCCTTAAGAATTTTGTAAGTTTCTATAAGATCCCTCCTCAATCTTCTAAATTCCAGCGAGTACAAGCCCAGTCTATCCAGTCTGGCTAATGTGCGGGGATCGCTGGTCGGCGCGGACCCGATGGGCCGAAGGGCCTGTTTCTGTGAAGTATCTCTAAATTAAAATAAACTAATCATACATAATATAAAAATTAATTCCAGAGTCCTGTGTGGTCCATTACCAGGTACAGTATACTCAACCTTTCCTATCTCTGCACCTGTCCACTTGTACCTGATTTAAACAGGTGCGTGGACAGGAAAGGTTTGGAGGAATATGGGCCGTGCGTGGGCAAATGGGACTAGCTTCCTGGGGCATCTTGGTCAGCATTGACGAGTTGGGCCGAAGGGTCTGTATCTGTGCTGTGCTACACCATGACTCGATGTACATGTCTCTTCCCCGTGGGTCACCACCGTGTCGTGGTGGAGAAGCTCGTGTGGTCCTGAGATCCTGAGAGCGATGCCGTCTGGAGCTACATGGCGGTCACCCATGGCGGTAAGGTCGAGGGGGAGGTCCCTGACAAAGAGCGATCCAACCAAGACCTCAACGGTGGAACAGGCGGAGGGAGGATGAGGCTGACTTTAGTGGAGCGTCACAACGGCTGGGAAGGCGGATGGATGAAGGCTGCGGCAGAAAAGGGTCCCCGGTCGTCTTGGACTCCACGCCACTGGGTCCTGACCCAGATCTGTCAAGGACCGTGTGGTGGCTGTCTGTGCACCAGTCTCCCCACGTTAAACAAAGTCACGCACAGGCGTCCGACCCTATGGAGAGGACAGTCACACTCACTTCCAGTGACTGCCTGCACATCCATGCACCTGTCTAAAAGCCTGTAAAAACACCACTAATGTATCTGCCCCCACCCCCACCCCTGGCAGCACGTTCCAGACCCCCACCCCCACCCCTGGCAGCACGTTCCAGACCCCCACCCCCACCCCTGGCAGCACGTTCCAGACCCCCACCCCCACCCCTGGCAGCACGTTCCAGACCCCCACCCCCACCCCTGGCAGCACGTTCCAGACCCCCACCCCCCTCTGTGTAAAAACCTGCCCCACACATCTCCTGTAAACTTTGGCCCACTGAAGTATTTGACTTTTCCACCCCTGGAAAAAACTCCTCTCTGTTTATTTTGTTTCTCTTATATATGTTCCCAGTTTAACAGCTGTAGAGCGTATTTTTAAATTCTTTCTTTAAGTGATTTCACATTCCTGACCACGTGATTTTATTTTCCAACGAATCTTTGCAGAAAAAATATTGTCCTGCAAATTCCAGCTTTTCCGACGTTATTTTATGTCTCCAACAATTACCAGTTGATATCTACATAGACAATAGGTGCAGGAGGAGGCCATTTGGCCCTTCGAGCCAGCACCGCCATTCATTGTGATCATGCCTGATCATCCACAATCAGTAACCAGTGCCTGCCTTCTCCCCATATCCCTTGATTCCACTAGCCCCTAGAGCTCTATCTAACTCTCTTTTAAATCCATCCAGTGAATTGGCCTCCACTGCCCTCTGTGGCAGAGAATTCCACAAATTCACAACTCTCTGGGTGAAAATGTTTTTCCCCATCTCAGTTTTAAATGGCCTCCCTTTTATTCTTAGACTGTGGCCTGGGGTTGCCAACTTCCTCACTCCCAAATACGGGACAAGGTGACTTCACCGCCCCGCGCCCCACGTGACCTCACCCAGCCAGCGGCCACGTGCTCCATCAATGGCGGCCGCCCGGGCAGGGAGGTGGGTTGCTACTCGACCTCCGTTAGGCAGTGCCCGGGCCTACACTGTCTGGACCTACACTGTCCGGGCCTACACTGTCTGGGCCTACACTGTCTGGGCCTACACTGTCCGGGCCTACACTGTCTGGGCCTACACTGTCCGGGCCTATACTGTCCGGGCCTACACTGTCTGGGCCTACACTGTCCGGGCCTACGCTGTCCGGGCCTACGCTGTCCGGGCCTACGCTGTCCGGGCCTACGCTGTCCGGGCCTACGCTGTCCGGGCCTACGCTGTCCGGGCCTACGCTGTCCGGGCCTACGCTGTCCGGGCCTACGCTGTCCGGGCCTACGCTGTCCGGGCCTACAGTGGCCGGAGGTAGACACAAAATGCTGGAGTAACTCATCGGGTCAGGCAGCATCTCGGGAGAGAAGAAATGTCTGAAGAAGGGACTCGAACCGAAACGTCACCCATCTTCAGTCTGAAGAAGAGTCTCAACCCGAAACATCACCCATTCCTTCTCTCCCAAGATGCTGCCTGACCCGATGAGTTACTCCAGCATTTTGTGTCTACCTTCGATTTTAACCTGCATCTGCAGTTTTTTCCTACAGTGTCAGGGCCTACATCGCCACCAGGGCCTAATACGAGACAAGGGCGGTCCCGTGCGGGACAAAACAATTTAGCCCAAAATACGGGATGTCCCGGCTAATACGGGACAGTTGGCGACCCTACTGTGGCCCCTGGTTCTGGATCTATAACCAACAATATTTGGCATCAAACATTCCCTGTAAACCTCAAGTACATTGTTGCATCTGGAGGTTTGCCAGACCATTGCCAGACCATCTCTGTTCATTTTTTCTGCTACCCATGTGGATATTAGTTATGACTGTATTAAGGAACTGGCTTGAGAATATTCTGCAAGTGAATTTCAATGGTTACGCCATTGGTTTCAAAATGTGTACAAGCCAAAAAGTGGTTAAATAAAGGTTAGCCCAATATCAACAATTATAATATTAAGACAGAAGGTACAAATAATGAACTGCAGATGCTGGTTTAAACCGACGATAGACACAGAGTGCTGGAGTAACTCAGCGGGTCAGGCAGCATCTGTGGAGAACATGGATACGTGACGTTTCACAGAGTGCTGGAGTAACTCAGCGGGTCAGGCAGCATCTGTGGAGAGAAGTATGGGTGACAAAATGTAGAAACAACTGCCAATGCTGATTTATACTAAATATTGACACAAAGTGCTGGAGTAACTCATAAATCAGTTATTTATCATTTCTGTCCATTATAAATATCTGGGCTGAAATTGGATTGAAATTGTTTAGATGGCTCGGGGCCAAATGCAGGCAAAGTGGTCTCGACCTGTACGCCACATTGATCAGCAAGGACAAGTTTATTTTATTTTAGTTTAGTCTATGGCGAGTCTGGAGGCTTGTACTTTGTTAAAGAAGTTTATTGCGGCAGCAATATTCAATTACAAAGGATAACAAACGAGATTACAGACAACCATTAACTCAAACTGTTCACATCGAAGTTCTCTTCCCACTGACTGGTTTTGGGCGCCACTACCACCATGTGACCTTGCTGGCCAATCCGAGGGTTCGACTCTCAGGACCAATCCCTATGGTCGCTACATGACCCCCCCCCAGAACCTGAGGTACGGAACCTAGCAGGGAGCCGGATTTCGCGACCAGAACGAGTAAGGAGAGGGGCTGCAGGAACCACAGGAGCAGGGGGTCCCGGATCAGGTGGAACTGCAGGAGGACGGCCCCGCCGAGGCGGTTGACCGACCAGGACAGGGCGGTCCTGATTCAAGTGTGCAGGTTTGAGCCTGGACACAGAGACGAGCTCACTCCTGCCCCCAACATCCAAGGTGAAGGTGACCGTCCCTTTACGCAACACGCGGAACGGTCCTTCATAGACCCTCTGCAACGGGGAACGATGGGCATCTCTACGCAGAAACACAAACTCACAGTCCTTCAAGGCAGGCGGTTCATGCACCATGGGACACCCGTGACGTGAAGAAGGAACCGGGGCCAGGGAACCCACTCGCGCCCAGAGTGATGCTAAAACCGACGGAACCGAGGGCTGCTGACCAGAGGACTCAGGAAGGAAATCCCCGGGCACTCTGAGTGGCGAGCCATATACCAGTTCCACAGACGAAGTCCCGAGATCCTGCTTAGGAGCAGTACGGATGCCCATAAGGACCCAGGGCGGCTGATCCACCCAGTCAGGGCCGTCCAGCCGCGCACTGAGGGCAGACTTAAGTTGCCTGTGAAACCTCCCCACGAGCCCATTAGCCTATGGGTGGTATGCCGTGGTCTGCTGTAACCGGGAACCGTACAGCTCCGCAAGCGTAGCCCAAAGGGCAGAGGTGAACTGGGACCCCCGGTCGGTGGTAATGACAGACGGAACACCGAAACGGGCCACCCAATGGAGGGCCAGGGCGGAGGTGTCGGACAAAGGGAAGGCCTCCGGCCAACGGGTAAATCTGTCAACCACCATGAGTAGGTGAGTGTAGCCCCTAGAGGAAGGTAAAGGCCCAACTAAATCAACATGAATGTGGAAAAAACAGACCTCAGGAACCACAAACTCCTGCACCGGAGGTTGGACGTGCCGGTGAACTTTAGAGGTCTGGCAGGGAACACAGGATCGGGCCCAGGTGGCTACTTGCTTCCGCAGGCCATGCCACACAAACCTAGCGGCCACTAAGGCAGAGGTGGAGCGAATGTACGGGTGCGCCAGCCCATGAATGGCATCAAACACCTGGTGCTGAAGGGCGGCCGGCACCACCGGCCTAGGGCGGGGAAGGGGAACATCACACTAGACATTTGTACCCGCAGGTCCACAAGCCACTTGGGCCAACTTCAACCACAAAGTGGTGGACTGGTATACTGAGGCAGTGTCTGCCAGGCACTGTGCCTCCGCAAGCTCCTGGAAATCTACCTCGCATTCCACCGCTGAAATTGGGGAAATGGCTGGCCTGGACAGGGCATCAGCAACGGCATTCAGCTTACCCGCGACGTGGCGGACATCGGTAGTAAACTCTGAGATGGCAGTCAGGTGCCGCTGCTGGCGGGCCGACCATGGGTCCGACACTTTTGAAAAAGCAAAAGTCAGCGGTTTATGATCTGTAAAGGCCACGAATGGGCGGCCTTCTAGAAAATACCTAAAATGGCGGACAGCTAAATGGAGAGCCAGAAGCTCTCGGTCAAAGGCGCTATATTTCAGCTCGGCCGGATTAAGCTGTCGGCTGAAAAACGCCAAGGGCTGCCAACTGCCATCAACATGCTGTTCCAAGACCCCCCCCACCGCCACGTCCGACGCATCGACCGTCAGGGCCGTGGGGGCGGAGGTGCTCGGGTGGACCAGCATGGTGGCGTCTGCCAGAGCCACTTTAGCTGCCTCAAAGGCCGTCTCAGCGGCCGCGGACCACTCCAACTCGACAGGTTTGCCTGCGAGACACTGGAAGAGCGGACGCATGACCCGTGCCTGTGGTAGAAATTCACCATCCCTACAAACTCCTGCAACCCCTTTACCGTGGTGGGCCGCGGAAAAGCACGAACTGCTTCCACTTTGTCCGGAAAAGGAGTGGCACCGGCCGAGGTGATCTGGTGACCTAGGAAATCAATAGAGAGACCAAATTGACACTTGGAGGGGTGAATGATGAGCCCGTGGTCTTGAAGCCGCTGGAACACGGTCCGTAAATGGACCAGATGTTCTCGCTCCGAGCGACTGGCGACCAGGATGTCATCCAAATAAATGAAAAAAAAGACAATTCCTGACCGACATGGTCCATAAGCCTCTGGAAAGCCTGTGCCGCGTTTTTCAACCCGAAAGGCATACGCAACCATTCGAACAACCCGAACGACGTGATCGTGGCAGTCTTTGGTATGTCTTCCGGATGCACAGGAATCTGGTGGTACCCCCACACCAAATCAATTTTGGAGAACACCGTAGCACCTTCCAGCCCAGACGAGAAGTCCTGGATGTGCGGTATGGGGTAGCGGTCTGACGTGGTGACGGCGTTAAGGCGTCAGTAATCTCCACATGGTCTCCACCCCCCAGATGCTTTGGAGACCATATGCAACGGAGAGGCCCACGGGCTGTCGGAACGACGGACAATGCCCATTTGTTCCATCTTCTGAAATTCTTCACGCGCCACCATTAGTTTGTCCGGCGGCAATCTCCGGGCCCGAGCGAAAACGGGGGGTCCCTCAGTGGAAATATAATGGACAACGCCATGCCGGGCAGAAGGGGCATCGAAACGCTGAATGAGCAGCTCCGGAAACTCAGCCAGGACCGCAGCATACGGGTCAGAGGCCGCGACAACGGCCTGGACAGTCGGGCTGGGCGGGGTGGCAGGTGGTGGAGCAGCGGGCTCATCGCTGCTAGCGGAGGATCGAAGGCCTTTACCTCGGACATCGGGAACTAGCGAAAAGGCCCAGAGAAAATCTGCGCCCAGGATCGCCTGACCGACTTCCGCGATGATAAACGACCATTCGTACGTGCGGGTGCCTAAAGACAGAGACATTGCCCGCGTACCATACGTGCGGATGGGGCTACCGTTAACCGCGATGAGGGTAGGCCCTCTCTTACCCGATCGGGCTTCGAGGTCGGTCGGCGGTACAATGCTGACTATGGCTCCTGTATCGACTATGTGTCTGTGAATCGATCCACGACGTAGAGGCGGCGGTTCTGGCCAATCGCAACTGCCTCTATGTACGATCGGCCGAGGCATTTCCCGAGAAGGTGCAAGGTGAGCGGCAGTTGCGGGCTTCTCCACCCCATCGCAGATGATAATATCACCAGCCGCGCTTGTGCGGATCCTTTTGGCGGGGTTCGGAGAAATGGAGGGAGACGCGGCGCCATCTTGGTGTCGCTGCGGGCTGCCTAATGGTGCCGAGACTCTGTTGATGGAACTGTACTTTCGCGATTTGGACGCCATGAGCGCATCAGCTTTCTCCGCATATGCCACGGGGTCCTTAAAAGAACAATCCGTGAGCATAAGCCTAACGTTTTCTGGAAGTTGCTCCCGGAATGCCTGCTCGAACATGAGGCAATCCTTGTGCTCACCTGCCAGCGCCAACATTTCAGCCATGAGGACGGACGGCAGCCGATCTCCGAGATCCGGTAGGTGCATAAGCCTCTCGGCTCGATCATGCCTACTGAATCCGAAGGTTCGAAGCATGAGTACCTTCAGTGCCTCGTACTTGCCCTCTGCCGGAGGGGAGGTGATGAACTGCATCACCCGCGCGGACGTCTCCGGCGGTAGAGCGCTGACCAGGTAATAATACTTTGTCTCGTCCACCGAGTTGTTTCTCAGGTGGAACTGTGCTTCAGCATGGGAAAACAAAAGTTGTGGTTGATGCGCCCAAAACGGAGGAAGATGAACGCTGACCGCGTTTAGCTGCGGTACGCCGGGCGTTAGAACCGGAGCAGGGGCGTCTTGTCCCTCCATGGTAGGTGATCGGCTAGATCACGTCGGGGTCACCAATATTTGGCGAGTCTGAAGGCTTGTACTTTGTTAAAGAAGTTTATTGCGGCAGCAATATTCAATTACAAAGGATAACAACCGAGATTACAGACAACCATTAACTCAAACTGTTCACATCGAAGTCTTCTTCCCACTGACTGGTTTTGGGCGCCAAAACCACCACCTGACCTTGCTGGCCAATCCGAGGGTTCGACTCTCAGGACCAATCCCTATGGTCACTACAAGTTTAGAGATACAGCATGAAAACAGGCCCTACGGCCCATGGAGTCCACGCTGACCCACGATCACTGCTCACACTCCCTACACACGAGGGATCATTTACAGAGTAGGGTTGCCAATTGTCCCGTATTAGCCGGGACATCCCGTAATTTGGCTAAATTGGTTTGTCCCGAATGGGACCGCCCTTGTCCCGTATTAGGCCCAGGGAGCGCAGTAGGCCCGGACGCTGTAGGCCAAAACAGTATAGACCCGGACGCTGTAGGCCCGGACACTGTAGGCCCGGACACTGTAGGCCCGGACACTGTAGGCCCGGACACTTTAGGCCCGGACACTGTAGGCCCGGGGGCTGCCGGGGGCTGCCGTAGGCCCGGACAGTGTAGGCCAGGACACTGTAGGCCCGGACACTGTAGGCCCGGACACTGTAGGCCCGGACACTGTAGGCCCGGACACTGTAGGCCCGGACAGTGTAGGCCCGGAGGCCCGGGCACCACGTAACGGAGGTTGCGTAGCAGCCTGCTTCCCGGCCCAGGAGGCCGCCATTGGTGGAGCGGGAACACGTGGCCGCTGGCTGGGTGAGGTCACGTGGGGCGCGGGGCGGTGACGTCACCGTTTGTCCCTTATTTGGGAGTGAGATAGTTGGCAACCCGAAGTGTAGATGAGGTATCTTGGTCAGCATGAGCAGGGAGTGCTAAAGGACCTGTCTCCGCGCTATACGACTCTTTGTTTCTCTCTCCAATCCACGGCCAAATCAGTGGAAAGAGTGAGACACCATCACGAGCAAGATCCTCTAAAGTAAATGACCTGAATAATCACAGGAAGTGCCAGTCGCCTGTTATTTTTGCAGTTAAAACATTTGTTCACTGCACATTTGGTGCATGCTGCAATAAGTCAACCTTAAAGATGAGATAAAATACCGAGCTCTCAGCTGTCTGTTCTAATCGTGCTGCAGAGTTTGAAGCACACCAGGGGAATATTAAAAAGAAGCAAGAATCATTTGGTCGATATCATGAAAGGAACTTGAAGGACTTCCACTCGCGGGGTAGGAGAGTTGCAGAGTTGTGAACACAGCCCAGACCATCACACAAACCAACCTCCCTTCCACTGACTCCATCTACACCTCACGCTGCCTCGGCAAGGCCAGCAGCATCATCAAGGACCAGTCTCACCCCGGCCACTCCCTCTTCTCCCCTCTCCCATCAGGCAAGAGGTACAGAAGTGTGAAAACGCACACCTCCAGATTCAGGGACAGTTTCTTCCCGGCTGTTATCAGGCAACTGAACCGTCCTCTCACCAACTAGAGAGCGGTCCTGACCTCCCATCTACCTCATTGGAGACCCTCGGACTTTACTGGACTTTATCTTCCATTAAACATTAATCCCGCTGGCTTGAAGGGACAAAGACCCGCCTCTCTCCTGACATCAGTCTGAAGGGTCTCAACCCGAAACGTCACCCACTCCTTATCTCCAGAAATGCTGCCTGACCCGCTGAGTTTCTCCAGCACTCTGTGAAACATCACCTATCCATGTTCTCCACAGATGCTGCCTGACCCGCTGAGTTTCTCCAGCACTCTGTGAAACATCACCTATCCATGTTCTCCACAGATGCTGCCTGACCCGCTGAGTTACTCCAGCACTCTGTGTCTATCCTCGGTGTAAACCAACATCTGTAGTTCCTTCTTGCAGGGAATGTTATTGGAAACTGGGAAGTCTGAGACATCAGGGTAAATGTTATTCTTTCCTTAGCACTGAAGCAATGACCTTGATTGGATTTTTCCTGATGTTATTGTTTAGCTGCAGAGCTCATTTCTGAAGGTCCCATTAAGTCACGGTGGTGCAGCGGTAGAGTTGCTGCCTCACAGCACCAGGGACCCAGTTCCATCCCAACTACGGGTGCTGTCTGTACGGAGTTTGTACGTTCTCCCCGTGACCTGCGTGGGTTTTCTCCGAGATCTTCGGTTTCCTCCCACACTCCAAAGACGTGCAGGTTTGTAGGTTAATTGGTTTTGTAAATGTAAAAATTGTCCCTAGTGTGTGTAGGATAGTGTTAGTGTGCGGGGATCGCTGGGCGGCGCGGACCCGGTGGGCCGAAGGGCCTGTTTCCACGCTGTATCTCTAAATCTAAAAAAATTTAAAAGTATTGGTGGAACATTGAATCATTTGCTTAGATTCAAGCTGTAGCTGGTTTGTATGGGCAGGATAGGTTTAGAGGGATATAGACCAAATGCAGGTCGGTGGGACTTGTGTAGAGTAAAGGAATTAGTGACAGCAAAGAACCTGTCAATCTCCACTTTAAAAATGCCCATTGACTTGTGCCAATGAATTCCACAGATCCACCACCATCTGCCTAAAGAAATTCTTCCTCCTAGAGTCAAAGTCATACAGCATGGAATCAGACCTGTCGGCCCAACTTGCCCACACCAGCCCTGTCTTTACTAGTCCCACTGCCTGTGTTTGGTCCACATCCTTCTACAACTTTCCTATCCATGTGCCTGTCCAGATAATCGTCATGGACAAGTTTGACCAAAGGGTCTGATTCCATGCTGTAGGACTATGAGATGAGACTCTGCACAAGGCGCTGGTCAGGCCACATTTGGAATATTGTGAGCAATTTTGGGCCCCACATCTGAGGAAGGATGTGCTGGCTCTGGAGAGGGTCCAGAGGAGGTTTACGAGAATGATCCCAGGAATGAGTGGGTTAACATATGATGAGTGTTTGTCAGCACTGGGCCTGTACTCGCTGGAGTTTAGAAGGATGAGGGGGGACCTCATTGAAACGTACAGAATAGTGAGCGGCCTGGATAGAGTGGATGTGGAGAGGATGTTTCCACTAGTGGGAGAGTTTAGGACCAGAGGGCTCAGCCTCAGAATTAAAGGACGTTCCTTTAGGAAGGAGACGAGGAGGAATTTCTTTAGTCAGAGGGTGGTGAATCTGTGGGATTCTTTGCCACAGACGGCTGTAGAGGACAATAGACAATAGACAATAGGTGCAGGAGGAGGCCATTCGGCCCTTCGAGCCTGTACACACCGCTATTCACTGTGATCATGGCTGATCATTCTCAATCAGTACCCCGTTCCTGCCTTCTCCCCATACCCCCTGACTCCGCTATCCTTAAGAGCTCTATCAAGCTCTCTCTTGAATGCATTCAGAGAATTGGCCTCCACTGCCTTCTGAGGCAGATAATTCCACAGATTCACAACTCTCTGACTGAAAAAGTTTTTTCTCGTCTCCGTTCTAAATAGCCTACCCCTTATTCTTAAACTGTGGCCCCTTGTTGGCGCATTGCGCATGTTGTGCCTTTGTTTAAAAAAGGTTCTAAAAGTAAACCTAGCAATTATAGACCTGTTAGTTTGACGTCTGTGGTGTGAAAATTAATGGAAAAGATACTTAGGGACAATATATATAATTATATGGATAAACAAGGCCTGATTAGAAACAGTCAACATGGATTTGTGCCTGGAAGGTCATGTTTGACTAATCTTCTTGAATTTTTTGAAGAGGTTACCAGGGAAATTGATAAGGGCAAGGCTGTGGATGTTGCCTATATGGACTTCAGTAAGGCATTTGACAAGGTTCCACATGGAAGGTTGATTAAGAAGGTTAAATCGTTGGGTATTAATAGTGAGGTTGCAAGATGGATTCAACAATGGCTGAATGGGAGATACCAGAGGGTAATGGTTGACAACTGTATGTCAGGTTGGAGGCCAGTGTCTAGTGGAGTACCCCAAGGATCTGTGTTGGGTCCACTGTTGTTTGTCATTTACATTAATGATCTGGATGATGGTGTGGCAAATTGGATTAGTAAATATGCAGATGATACTAAGATAGGTGGTGTAGTTAATAATGAAGTAGAGTTTCAAAGTCTACAGAGAGACTTGGGCCTTTTGGAAGGGTGGGCTGAAAGATGGCAGATGGAGTTTAATGCTGATAAGTGTGAGGTGCTGCATTTTGGTAGGACAAATCAAAATAGGACGTACAGGGTAAATGGTAGGGAATTGAGGAATACAGTGGAACAGAGGGATCTGGGAATAACTGTGCATTGTTCCCTGAAGGTGGAATCTCATGTGGATAGGGTGGTGAAGAAGGCATTTGGTATGCTTGCCTTTATAAATCAGAGCATCGAGTATAGAAGTTGGGATGTAATGTTAAAATTGTACAGGGCATTGGTGAGGCCGAATCTGGAGTATGGTGTGCAGTTCTGGTCACCAAATTATAGGAAGGATGTCGACAAAATGGAGAGGGTACAGAGGAGATTTACTAGAATGTTGCCTGGGTTTCAGCACTTAAGGTACAGAGAGAGGTTGAACAGGTTGGGTCTTTATTCTTTGGAGCGTAGAAGGTTGAGGGGGGACTTGATAGAGGTTTTTTAAATTTTAAGAGGGACGGACAGAGTTGACGTGGGTAGGCTTTTCCCTCTGAGAGTGGGGAAGATTACAACAAGGGGACATAACTTCAGAATTGAGGGACAAAAGTTTAGGGGTAACATGAGGGGTAACTTCTTTACTCAGAGGGTGGTGGCTGTATGGAATGGGCTTCCGGTGGAAACATGTTCCCAATGTTGGGGGAGTCCAGAACATATAACCATATAACCATATAACAAATTGGCCCTCTGTAAATTGTCGCTAGTGTGTGCAGAATAGTGCTGTTGTACGGCTGATCGCTGGTCGCCGTGGACCCGGTGGGCTGAAGGGCCTGTTTTCAAGCTGTATCTCTAAAGCCTGAAGTCTAAACTGGCTCCTCAGAGGTAGGGTACAGGTACACCAATCAGCCAAAACATTATGCCCACCTGCCCAATATGCTGTTGGTCCTCCGTGTGCAGCCCCATACGCAGCAGGGTGCGATGCACTGTATTGTGACACATTCCTCCCGTCACCACCATTAACATTTTCTGTGACTTGTGCCACAGTCGACCTTCTGTCGGTTCGGACCAGACGGGATAGCCTTCGTTGCCCTCGCGCATCGATGAGCCTTGGGCGCCCAACACCCTGTCTGTCGCCGGTTTGTGGTTTGTCCCTCCTCGGACCACTGTCGGTCGGTACTCACCACTGCTGACCGGGAGCACCCCACAAGCCTTGCCGTTTCAGAGATGCTCTGACCCAGTCGTCTGGCCAGAACAATTTGGCCCTTGTCAAAGTCGCTCAGGTCTTTACTCCTGCCCATGTCTCCTGCATCCAACACATCAACTTCAAGAACTGACTGTTCACTTGCTGCCTAATATATCCCACCCCTTGACAGTGCCATTGTAACAAGATAATCAATGTTATTCACTTCGCCTGTCAGTGGTCATAATGTTTTGGCTGATCATTTGGCTGATCAGTGTGTATTAATTTCAAGAATCTAGTATGTTTAATCTTCAATTTATTGACAATTGAACAATGAAGTTCTAACTTGCTGCAGGTCCATAACAGCAATAACACACTGATTATGTAAATAATCAAAACTACAATAAATTAATGTGTAACATTAGATGATTATAATCGTGCAAAAACTAATATCCGTAGTGCAACAAAAGATACGGTGGAACATAGTTGCTGGGGTTAATGTTGTGCAGTGTTCAGAAGCCTGTTGGTTAACATAGAAAAGGTGCAGGAGGAGGCTATTCGGCCCTTCGAGCCAGCACTGTCATTCATTGTGATCTTGGCTGATCATCCACAATCAGTAACTCCTGCCTGCCTTCTCCCCATATCCCTTGATTCCACTAGCCCCTAGAGCTCTATCTAACTCTCTTTTAAATTCATCCAGTGAATTGGCCTCCACTGCCCTCTGTGGCAGAGAAAGGTTTTTTCTCACCCCAGTTTTAAATGACCTCCCCTTTGTTGCAGGGAAGAAGCTGTTCTTGAACCTGGAGGTCACGGTTTTCAGGCTCCTGTACCTCTTCCCGCTGATATCTGTAAGATGAGAGCGTGGCCAGGGTGGTGTCTTGAACGTCACCTATCCATGTTCTCCACAGATGCTGCCTGACCCGCTGAGTTACTCCAGCACTCTGTGAAACGTCACCTATCCATGTTCTCCACAGATGCTGCCTGACCCGCTGAGTTACTCCAGCACTCTGTGAAACGTCACCTATCCATGTTCTCCACAGATGCTGCCTGACCCGCTGAGTTACTCCAGCACTCTGTGAAACGTCACCTATCCATGTTCTCCACAGATGCTGCCTGATCCGTTGAGTTAGAAACATAGAAACATGGAAAAATAGATGCAGGAGTAGGCTATTCAGCCGTTCGAGCCAGCACCGCCATGCAATATGATCGTGGCTGATCATCTAAAATCAGTACCCCGTTCCTGCTTTCTCCCCATATTTCTTGATTCCGTTAGCCCGAGAAGTTACTCTGCCATGTTTATTTCCTGGATACCATCTCATCATTGTTGGAGATTCTAAATTAGGACAAACTCTGCCTATTTTGCCCAGATAAGAACAAGACCAACTTCAAACCCAAGAAGATTGGCTGTTCATCTTTACATAACATTACAGCGATATTACACATCCTGGAAAATATTCAAATAATTCAAAGGCTTTCTATTGTTTCATGAGAATTTGATTTTACTGACGTTTATCTTGCATTAAACGTTACTCCCTTCATCCTGTATCTGTGCACTGTGGACGGGTTCATTGTAATCATGTGTAGTAGAAACATAGAGACATAGAAAATAGGTGCAGGAGTAGGCCATTCGGCCCTTCGAGCCTGCACCGCCATTCAATATGATCATGGCTGATCATCCAACTCAGTATCCTGTACCTGCCTTCTCTCCATAACCCCTGATCCCTTTAGCCACAAGGGCCACATCTAACTCCCTCTTAAATATAGCCAATGAACTGGCCTCAACTACCTTCTGTGGCAGATAATTCCACATACTCACCACTCTCTGTGTGAAGAAATGTTTTCTCATCTCGGTCCTAAAAGACTTCCCCCTTATCCTTAAGCTGTGACCCCTGGTTCTGGACTTCCCCAACATCGGGAACAATCTTCCCGCATCTAGCCTCTCCAACTCCATAAGAATTTTATATGTTTCTATAAGATCCCCCCTCAGTCTTCTAAATTCCAGCGAGTACAAGCCTAGTCTATCCAGTCTTTCTTCATATGAAAGTCCTGCCATCCCAGGGATCAATCTGGTGAACCTTCTCTGTACTCCCTCTAAGGCTAGAATTAGTCTTTCTGCTAACTGGATAGCTCACAAGAAAAAACCTTTTCACTGTCAATAGACAATAGACAATAGGTGCAGGAGGAGGCCAATCGGCCCTTCGAGCCAGCACCGACATTCAATGTGATCATGGCTGATCATTCTCAATCAGTACCCCGTTCCTGCCTTCTCCCCATACCCCCTGACTCCGCTATCCTTAAGAGCTCTATCTAGCTCTCTCTTGAATGCATTCAGAGAATTGGCCTCCACTGCCTTCTGAGGCAGAGAATTCCACAGATTCAAAACACTCTGACTGAAAAAGTTTTTCCTCATCTCAGTTCTAAATGGCCTACCCCTTATTCTTAAACTGTGGCGCCTTGTTCTGGACTCCCCCAACATTGGGAACATGTTTCCTGCCTCTAACGTGTCCAACCCCTTAATAATCTTACACGTTTCGATAAGATCTCCTCTCATCCTTCTAAATTCCAGTGTATACAAGCCTAGTCGCTCCAGTCTTTCAACATACGACAGTCCCGCCATTCCAGGAATTAACCCGGTTAATATCGGTACATGAGGCAATAAACTAAACTAAACTGTGTAAAGGATGTCAATAAAAACATGTCTTTAGTTTAGTTTTTTAGTTTAGAGATACAGCGCGGAAACAGACCCTTTCGGCCCACAGGGTCCGCGCCGCCCAGCGATCCCCGCACACTAACACTATCCTACACACACTGGGGACAATTTTTACATTTACACCAAGCCAATTAACCTACAAACCTGCACGTCTTTGGAGTGTGGGAGGAAACCGAAGATCTCGGAGAAAACCCACGCAGGTCACGGGGAGAACGTACAAACTCCGTACAGACAGGGGCCACAGTTTAAGAATAAGGGGTAGACCATTTAGAACTGAGATGAGGAAAAACATTTTCAGTCAGAGAGTTGTGAATCCGTGGAATTCTCTGCCTCAGAAGGCAGTGGAGGCCAATTCTCTGAATGCATTCAAGAGAGAGCTAGATAGAGCTCTTAAGGATAGCGGAGTCAGGGGGTATGGGGAGAAGGCAGGAATGGGGTACTGATTGAGAATGATCAGCCATGATCACATTGAATGGCGGTGCTGGCTCGAAGGGCCGAATGGCCTACTCCTGCACCTATTGCCTATTGCCTGTTGTCTACTGACAGCACCCGTAGTCGGGATGGGACCCGGGTCTCCGGCGCTGCATTCGCTGTAAGGCAGCAACTCTACCGCTGCACCACCGTGCGGTATTAACGTTGCATGTGTTCTACTGCTGTGAACTTCCTTGAATAGCCTTGTCTATGGAGGCAGGGTATGGTGTGCCCATATATAGCAGTGTGAGCTCTGGGCCATTCCTACCCATCTACGGTGCTGACGGATGGAAACTGATAGCCATCATTTGTTCTGGCACTCGTCTTGAAATGGACTCCAGGCATGTTCTTGTTGAAGATGCTTCGCTTCCTTGCCTTGGCCCTCTGTTTATTGACGGCTGCCACCATTTATGGACCCTTCTTTGATTCACTGCTGGTATCGCAAACAATTGAAAGGCTTCATCAGAAACGTGGATGTTTCTCACACGCATAATCACACTCATACTGTATTAGCCAAGTGTGTTTTGCAACATACGAGGAACTTCATTTGTACAGTCATAACAATAAAAAGCAACAGGACACACAAGATACATTTTAACATGAACATCCACCACAGAGACTCCTCCACATTCCTCACTGTGATGGAAGGCGAAAAAAAGTTCAACCTCTTCCCTTCTTTGTCCTCCAGCGGCCGGGGACCTCGAACCTTCCGCTGACGGGACGATCTCGGTTCCCCTAGCCGTCGGGGCGATCAAGCTCCTGCATCGGGGGGGATCCCAAGTTCCCCCGCGCCTTGCGATCTTCCCCGGGTCAGGGCTGGTCGAACCTCCTGCGGCTTTGGAGCTTCCCGACATCAGTCTCTACCTGAGACTGCAAGCTCCTCAATGTTGGAATCGGCAGGCCGCGGTTGGAGCGTGGATCCCAGGCGAGGGATGGCAGGCTCCGATGGTAAGTCCACGGCCCCACGGTGGGGCTCAAAGTCAGAAACGTGGACATTTCTATTTTTTGGAGCAGTCCTTGTTCCAACAGAGGGGTTATTCTTGCTATTGAGGGCGTGCAGCGTAGGTTTACTAGGTTAATTCCCGGAATGGCGGGATTTTCATATGTTGAAAGGCTGGAGCGACTAGGCTTGTATTCACTGGAATTTAGAAGGGTGAGGGGGGATCTTATCAAAACGTATAAGATTATTAAGGGGTTGGACACGTTAGAGGCAGGAAACATGTTCCCAATGTTGGGGGAGTCCAGAACCAGGGGCCACAGTTTAAGAATAAGGGGTAGGCCATTTAGAACGGAGATGAGGAAAAACCTTTTCAGTCAGAGAGTTGTGAATCTGTGGAATTCTCTGCCTCAGAAGGCAGTGGAGGCCAATTCTCTGAATGCATTCAAGAGAGAGCTAGATAGAGCTCTTAAGGATAGCGGAGATGGTGCCTGGATTTCGGGCTTGGCTTATGGGCAGGTTAGTTCGGCTAGACAACCAATGATCTGCCGTGTCTTGTCTTCCCCTCCTCTCTTCCAGCTTTCTTTTCTCCCCCCCCCTGCGATCAGTCTGAAGAAGGCTCCCAATCCAAACAATCACCTATCCATGTTCTCCACAGATGCTGCCTGACCTGCAGAGTTACTCCAGCACTGTCTGTGTGGAGTTTGCACGTTCTCCCTGTGACCGTTTGAGTTTCTTGTCGGTGCTCTGGTTTCATAAGTTCATAAGTGATAGGAGCAGAATTAGGCCATTCGGCCCATTACTTCTACTCCACCATTCAATCATGGTTGATCTCTCTCTCTTAACCCCATTCTCCTGCCTTCACCCCATAACCCCTGACACCTGCACTAATCAAGAATCTATCAATCTCCACCTCGAAAATACCCACTGACTTGACCTCCACACCCGTCTGTGGCAATGAATTCCACAGATTCACCTCCTCTGATTAAAGAAATTCCTCCTCATCCCCTTCCCAAAGGAACATCCTTTTCCTTCCACATCCCAAAGATGTGCAGGTTGGTGGGAGTTCATTGTCCTTCTGTAAATTGCCACTCATGATCAGGGAGTGGATCAGAAAGTGGGATAACATAGAACTAGATTGGTAATGAAGGAATATAGAACGAATATAGAAGTTGGGATGTAATGTTAAAATTGTACAGGGCATTGGTGAGGCCGAATCTGGAGTATGGCGTGCAGTTCTGGTCACCAAATTATAGGAAGGATGTCGACAAAATGGAGAGGTTACAGAGGAGATTTACTAGAATGTTGCCTGGGTTTCAGCACTTAAGGTACAGAGAGAGGTTGAACAGGTTGGGTCTTTATTCTTTGGAGCGTAGAAGGTTGAGGGGGGACTTGATAGAGGTTTTTAAAATTTTAAGAGGGACGGACAGAGTTGACGTGGGTAGGCTTTTCCCTTTGAGAGTGGGGAAGATTCCAACAAGGGGACATAGCTTCAGAATTGAGGGACAAAAGTTTAGGGGTAACATGAGGGGTAACTTCTTTACTCAGAGGGTGGTGGCTGTGTGGAATGAGCTTCCGGTGGAAGTGGTGGAGGCAGGCTCGATTTTATTATTTAAGAGTAAATTGGATAGGTATATGGATAAGAGGGGATTAGAGGGTTATGGTCTGAGAGCAGGTAGATGAGACTAGGTCAGGGAGAGTGGTCGGCATGGACTGGAAGGGCCGAACGGGCCTGTTTCCGTGCTGTAATTGTTATATGGTTATTATATGGTTATATGGTTATATGGGCCCCACGAGTCGCAGAGACACAGAGTCACGGAGACACAGAGACACAGAGACACAGAGTCACAGAGACACAGAGACACAGAGACACAGAGTCACAGAGACACAGAGACACAGAGAGACACAGAGACACAGAGAGACACAGAGTCACAGAGACACAGAGACACAGAGACACAGAGACACAGAGAGACAGAGTCACAGAGACACAGAGACACAGAGTCACAGAGACACAGAGAGACACAGAGTCACAGAGACACAGAGACACAGAGACACAGAGACACAGAGATACAGAGACACAGAGACACAGAGTCACAGAGACACAGAGAAACAGAGATACAGAGAGACACAGAGACACAGAGAGACACAGAGTCACAGAGACACAGAGAGACACAGAGTCACAGAGACACAGAGA
The DNA here is from genome assembly GCF_053455715.1 of Rhinoraja longicauda. NCBI lineage: Eukaryota > Metazoa > Chordata > Chondrichthyes > Rajiformes > Arhynchobatidae > Rhinoraja > Rhinoraja longicauda. The sequence continues at coordinate 92,079,113 of NC_135956.1, forward strand.
GACACAGAGACACAGAGAGACACAGAGACACAGAGACACAGAGATACAGAGATACAGAGAGACACAGAGACACAGAGTCACAGAGACACAGAGAGACACAGAGACACAGAGAGACACAGAGTCACAGAGACACAGAGACACAGAGTCACAGAGACACAGAGACACAGAGAGACACAGAGACACAGAGTCACGGAGACACGGAGATGCAGAGACACAGAGACACAGAGACACAGAGACACAGAGTCACAGAGACACAGAGACACAGAGACACAGAGAGACACAGAGTCACAGAGACACAGAGACACAGAGACACAGAGAGACACAGAGAGACACAGAGACACAGAGACACAGAGACACAGAGATACAGAGATACAGAGAGACACAGAGACACAGAGTCACAGAGACACAGAGAGACACAGAGACACAGAGAGACACAGAGTCACAGAGACACAGAGACACAGAGTCACAGAGACACAGAGACACAGAGAGACACAGAGACACAGAGTCACGGAGACACGGAGATGCAGAGACACAGAGACACAGAGACACAGAGACACAGAGACACAGAGAGACACAGAGTCACAGAGACACAGAGTCACAGAGATACAGAGACACAGAGACACAGAGTCACAGAGACACAGAGACACAGAGACACAGAGAGACACAGAGTCACAGAGACACAGAGACACAGAGACACAGAGAGACACAGAGAGACACAGAGACACAGAGACACAGAGAGACACAGAGAGACACAGAGACACAGAGACACAGAGACACAGAGACACAGAGAGACACAGAGAGACACAGAGACACAGAGACACAGAGACACAGAGACACAGAGAGACACAGAGAGACACAGAGACACAGAGACACAGAGTCACAGAGATACAGAGACACAGAGACACAGAGACACAGAGTCACAGAGACACAGAGAGACACAGAGTCACAGAGACACAGAGAGGCACAGAGACACAGAGAGACACAGAGACACAGAGACACAGAGACACAGAGAGACACAGAGTCACAGAGACACAGAGAGACACAGAGTCACAGAGACACAGAGAGACACAGAGTCACAGAGACACAGAGACACAGAGACACAGAGACACAGAGATACAGAGAAACAGAGATACAGAGACACAGAGACACAGAGACACAGAGAGACACAGAGACACAGAGAGACACAGAGACACAGAGAGACACAGAGACACAGAGACACAGAGATACAGAGACACAGAGACACAGAGACACAGAGACACAGAGACACAGAGACACAGAGACACAGAGTCACAGAGACACAGAGACACAGAGACACAGAGACACAGAGACACAGAGAGACACAGAGTCACAGAGACACAGAGAGACACAGAGTCACAGAGACACAGAGACACAGAGACACAGGGACACAGAGTCACGGAGACACGGAGATGCAGAGACACAGAGACACAGAGACACAGAGACACAGAGAGACACAGAGTCACAGAGACACAGAGTCACAGAGATACAGAGACACAGAGACACAGAGTCACAGAGACACAGAGACACAGAGAGACAGAGAGACACAGAGACACAGAGACACAGAGAGACACAGAGACACAGAGAGACACAGAGACACAGAGAGACACAGAGACACAGAGACACAGAGAGACACAGAGTCACAGAGACACAGAGAGACACAGAGACACAGAGACACAGAGAGACACAGAGTCACAGAGACACAGAGAGACACAGTCACAGAGACACAGAGACACAGAGACACAGAGACACAGAGACACAGGGACACAGGGACATAGAGACACAGGGGCTCATGTTGTCGACCTCCCCATGGTGAGCCCTGTCAACTGACCTCAGTCAGACAAACGACAACAGAGACAGCAGAAGTAGAAGCAGCTTCATAACTTCTGTTGCCTCAAACGCAAGAAGAAGACAGAGACACAGAGTCACAGAGACACAGAGAGACACAGAGACACAGAGACACAGGGACACAGAGACACAGAGACACAGAGGCACAGAGTCACAGAGAGACACAGAGTGATACAGTGTGGAAACAGGCCCTTCGGCCCAACTTGCCCACACCAGCCAACATGTCCCAGCTACACTAGTCCTACTTGCCTGCGCTTGGTCCATATCCCTCCAAATCTGTCCTATCTATGTACCTGACTATCTGTCCATGTGCGGCACGGTGGCGCAGCGGTAGAGTTGCCGCCTCACAGCGCCGGAGACCCGGGTTCCATCCCGACTATGGGCGCTGTCTGTACGGAGTTTGTACGTTCTCCCCGTGACCTGCGTGGGTTTTCTCCGAGATCTTCGGTTTCCACCCACACTCCAAAGACGTGCAGGATTGTAGGTTAATTGGCTTGGTATAAATGTAAAAATTGTCCCTAGTGTGTGTAGGATAGTGTTAGTGTGCGGGGATCGCTGGTCGGCGCAGACCCGGTGGGCCGAAGGGCCTGTTTACGCGCTGTATCTCTAAACTAAACTAAACTAAAGTAAAGTAAACTAAACTAGTGTGAACAGGTGATGGAGGGTGAGTGCGAACTTCATGGGTCGAAGGGCCTGTTTCCATGCTGTATAGCTAAACTAGTTCTGCCGACAACCTTAAAGAGAGCAATAACAGTGAGATTCAAAGCTGGACAAAGATGATGGCAGGAACAGGTTAAGCATAAGCTCCAGAGAAATACCTCTTCTCGCAAGGGACCGTCCGCAACGACCAATTGGTTCCAACTGTACCCTGCTTGATTCTATTTTGTGATGACCTGATAGTAAAAGTTAGTTCATTCCTAACTGCTTTAATACGAGACGCACTTGCAAATCTGGGCCAAGCTTTAGAAAAACATCCAACATTCCTTGAAAAGACTTCACTGAACAGCCCAACAGCCCAGAGACCAGGCCAGCAGCCACTGGAGTTGAGTTGCAAGGATGAAAGGAGTGAAACAGAAGACAGATTAACCAGAGAGTTATGATTCTTTAGCACCAAAGATAGGTCAACAAACCAGAAGCAAAATGTCGGCTTGTATCACAACTTGTTCTGGGAACAGCTCAGCCCAAGACCGCAAGAAATTGCAGAGAGTTGTAGATGTAGCCCAGCCCATCACACACACCGCACTCCCCACCATCGACTCCATCCACACATCACGCTGCCTCGGGACAAAAGCCGACATGATCAAAGCCTTGTCCCTGTCCCACCCCGCTCATTCCTTCTTCTCCCCGCTCCTGTCACGGTAGAAGGCACAGAAGCTTGAAAGCGCGCACCACCAGACATAGAAACATAGAAGATAGTGCAGGAGGAGGCCATTTGGCCCTTCGAGCCAGCACCGCCATTCATTGTGATCATGGCTGATCATCCACAATCAGTAACCCGTGCCTGCCTTCTCCCCATATCCCTTGATTCCACTAGCCCCTAGAGCTCTATCTAACTCTCTTTTAAATTCATCCAGTGAATTGGCCTCCACTGCCCTCTGTGGCAGAGAATTCCACAAATTCACAACTCTCTGGGTGAAAAAGTTTCTCCTCACCTCAGTTTTAAATGGCCTCCCCTTTATTCTTAGACTGTGTGGCCCCTGGTTCTGGACTCCCCCAACATTGGGAACATTTTTCCTGCATCTAGCTTGTCCAGTCCTTTTATAATTTTATACGTCTCTATAAGATCCCCTCTCATCCTTCTAAACTCCAGTGAATACAAGCCCAGTCTTTCCAATCTTTCATCATATGACAGTTCCGCCATCCTGGGGATTAACCTGGTGAACCTACGCTGCACTGCCTCAATAGCAAGGACGTCCTTCCTCAAATGTTGTTGCGGCTCACGTTGTAACTCCTGGGGCCAGCGCTTTCTTCCGGCCGCCACCACCAACAGGACACGCTCCGTCACCCTGGGGCTCCGTGCCCTCTCGCCCACTGCTGTTCCTTGCTGTCGGTAGTGGCTTTGTCCACTCTCCACTCCAATCCACAGTGCAACCAAATCAAACTCCAGAGTAGATCACAGTCGCTGAGGCTGTGGTCAGTGTTGTTAGCGTTCAAGAGCCTGATAGTTGCTGGGAAGAAGCTGTCCCTGAACCTGGAGGTCACGGTTTTCAGGCTCCTGTACCTTCTTCCCCATGGTGGCAGCGAGATGAGAGTGTGGCCAGGGTGGTGTGGGTCAGTGAGAGTGTGACCAGGGTGGTGTGGGTCAGTGAGAGTGTGACCAGGGTGGTGTGGGTCAGTGAGAGTGGCCAGGGTGGTGTGGGTCAGTGAGAGTGTGGCCAGGGTGGTGTGGGTCAGTGAGAGTGTGACCAGGGTGGTGTGGGTCAGTGAGAGTGTGGCCAGGGTGGTGTGGGTCAGTGAGAGTGTGACCAGGGTGGTGTGGGTCAGTGAGAGTGGCCAGGGTGGTGTGGGTCAGTGAGAGTGTGGCCAGGGTGGTGTGGGTCAGTGAGAGTGTGACCAGGGTGGTGTGGGTCAGTGAGAGTGTGGCCAGGGTGGTGTGGGTCAGTGAGTGTGGCCAGGGTGGTGTGGGTCAGTGAGAGTGTGGCCAGGGTGGTGTGGGTCAGTGAGAGTGTGACCAGGGTGGTGTGGGTCAGTGAGAGTGTGGCCAGGGTGGTGTGGGTCAGTGAGAGTGTGGCCAGGGTGGTGTGGGTCAGTGAGAGTGTGGCCAGGGTGGTGTGGGTCAGTGAGTGTGGCCAGGGTGGTGTGGGTCAGTGAGTGTGGCCAGGGTTGTGTGGGTCTCTGATGATGCTGGCTGCCCTTTTAAGGCATGGACACCTGTAGATCCCTTCGATGGTGGGGAGGTCAGTACCCGTGATGGAGCAGGTAATGTCTACCACACTCTGTAGTCTCTTTCGTTCCTGGTGTTTTATTTACTGAACTAGGCTTGATGCAACCAGTTAGTTCGCTCTCCATGGTACACCAGTTGTGGAAAAATGTTCCCAATGTTGGGGGAGTCCAGAACCAGGGGCCACAGTCTAAGAATAAAGGGGAGGCCATTTAAAACTGAGGTGAGAAGAAACTTTTTCACCCAGAGACTTGTGAATTTGTGGGATTCTCTGCCACAGAGGGCAGTGGAGGCCAATTCACTGGATGAATTTAAGAGAGAGTTAGATAGAGCTCTAGGGGCTAGTGGAATCAAGGGATATGGGGAGAAGGCAGGCACGGGTTACTGATTATGGATGATCAGCCATGATCACAATGAATGGCCATGCTGGCTCGAAGGGCCAAATAGCCTCCTCCTGCACCTATTTTCTATGTTTCTATGTTTCTATGATCCCTTTTAATTCGTCTACAAGAACTTCTTCCCTCACATTACAGACCATTGTGTAGAAAATACAAGTGTGTTCCTGATAGAAAATAAACCCTGGCCCCATTCTAAGCAGACATCAACAGATAATGTCCCAAACACATCAGTCACATTTGGGATGTCTATCAACATGGAAGCTCTGTATGTTTGACAGTCCCACTGGTGTTGTGACAGGAGGCTGCCAGTACACAAGGCTACCTTCTTTTGTCAAGAACCTAAAATGAAGAGGATTGTGGTGAAAGGGGATGGAAGAAGAAAATAATTACCTCGTGGGTTCTAAATGGCACAATAGATTGTGTAATGGTTCAGAAATGACATAGAAACATAGAAACATAGAAAATAGGTGCAGGAGTAGGCCATTCGGCCCTTCGAGCCTGCACCGCCATTCAATATGATCATGGCTGATCATCCAACTCGGTATCCTGTACCTGCCTTCTCTCCATACCCCCTGATCCCTTTAGCCACAAGGGCCACATCTAACTCCCTCTTAAATATAGCCAATGAACTGGCCTCAACTACCTTCTGTGGCAGAGAATTCCACAGATTCACCACTCTCTGTGTGAAAAAAAACATTCTCATCTTGGTCCTAAAATACCTCCTCCTTGTCCTTAAACTGACCCCTTGTTTTGGACTTCCCCAACATCGGGAACAATCTTCCTGCATCTAGCCTGTCCAACCCCTTAAGAATTTTGTAAGTTTCTATAAGATCCCCCCTCAGTCTTCTAAATTCCAGTGAGTACAAGCCGAGTCTATCCAGTCTTTTTTCATATGAAAGTCCTGCCATCCCAGGAATCAATCTGGTGAACCTTCTCTGTACTCCCTCTATGGCAAGAATGTCTTTCCTCAGATTAGGAGACCAAAACTTTACGCAATACTCCAGGTGCGGTCTCACCAATGCCCTGTACAACTGCAGCAGAACCTCCCTGCTCCTATACTCAAATCCCCTCGCTATGAATGCCAACATACCATTGGCTTTCTTCACTGCCTGCTGCACCTGCATGCCTACTTTCAATGACTGGTGTTGACACTGGAGCCCATTGCCTGCTCTTCCCAGAGAAAGATCTACTATCAGCCAATACATCTGCTCTACTCTTTCAGACCTGCCAGTAAGTATCGAGCCATTTCTAAATGTTCTCAAATCTCACATCCCAAAGACGTGTGGGTTTGTAGGTTAATTGGCCCTCTGCAAATTGCCCCCTAGTGTGTAGGGAGTGGATGGTTAAGTGCGATGACATGGAACTAGTGTGAACGGATGACCAATGGTCCTTCCATAAGCTGGGGTACTGTCCGATTCACCTCTACCCCATTGCGGACATTGGACTTTGTCTGTGGAACTGATGCGCTACAATGCTGAGAACTATATTCTGCACTCTGTATCTGCCCCTTGGCACTACCTACAGTACTGGAGTTTGACTTGATTGGATTTATGTTTTGTATTATCTTTAGTTTAGTTTAGAGATACAGCGCGGAAACAGGCCCTTTCGGCCCACCGGGTCCGCGCCGACCAGCGATCCCCCCACACTAACACTATCCTACACCCACTAGGGACAATATTTACATTTACCAAGCCAATTAACCTACAAACCTGCACGTCTTTGGAGTGTGGGAGGAAACCGAAGATATCGGAGAAAACCCACGCAGGTCACGGGGAGAACGTACAAACTCCGTACAGACAGCGCCCGTAGTCGGGATGGAACCCGGGTCTCCAGCGCTGCATTCGCTGTAAGGCGGCAACTCTACCGCTGCGCCACCGTGACTGCCCATTCTGGAAATGGGAATGAATTTCTGGTTAGAGGTTGGTTAATGATACAAGAAATATGATGGGATTTTGAACGTGACATGGGTTAAGTTGATAAATATTAATACCATTTGGAAAACAATTGAATACAAAATAAGTGCACTAATTAATCCAGTGTCCTCTGATTCTATAAGGAAAGAGGAACGTTGGCAGACAGTGCACATTGTTTTAGAAGCTTTTGATCTTGCCCCTCAGCAATTGCTCACAGTTAATTGAAAGCAAAATGTTGGTGGAATTGAGAACCGATTCCAGAATGTTTAGAGATACAGCGCGGAAACAGGCCCTTCGGCCCAACAAGTCCGCGCCGACCAGCGATCCCTGCACACTAACACTATCCTACACCCACTAGGGACAATTTTTTCCAGTTACCAAGCCAATTAACCTACAAACCTGCGCGTCTTTGGAGTGTGGGAGGAAACCGAAGATATCGGAGAAAACCCACGCAGGTCACGGGGAGAACGTACAAACTCCGTACAGACGGCGCCCGTAGTCGGGATGGACCCCGGGTCTCCGGCGCTGTGAGGCAGCAACTCTACCGCTGCACCACCAAAAGTCACACCTGACAAACATTTCAATATAAGTGTGGTGGCTTTACTGCAGATGTCAGGTCTCACGAATTGTAAGCGCATCTTTATGGAAACTGAAAAGGTTATAATTGAATATACCCATGGTAGAGCTTTGCATTTTCTGAGGATGTTTACATGCAGTAAGTAACTTCCAGAGAGAGATGTGCAAGCCTTCACCTTCCAGCACCTTCCTGATGAATAATTATCAGGAATGTTTTGACACTTCAATTTCACATTTACTGAAGTATCTAAGAGTTTTTTGTTTTCCGTTTACGGTTGAATGATTTCTATCTCTATCCCACTTTATGTTGTTGCAGTCTTGTGGAATGAGGGGGAAAGCTTTTTTCAAAAGCAACCTTATTTAGCAGATTGTTATATAGAGCAGAGAGCACAGAGCAGTGCAGCACAGGTAGAGGCCATTCGGCCCACAAAGTCTGTGCCCAACATGACCAACTACTATTTGCCCACACATAATCCATATCCCTCCATTCCTTGCATATCCATGTGCCCAGCACGGAAACAGGCCCTTTCTAGATAGACACCACAAAGAACTCTGCGTTTGTTCCAATCCAAAGTCTTTATTCCCCTTGTTCACGACATTTATTGAAATCAATACGGCATTAATTGCATTTTCGGGCATGCGTTCCCAATGGTGAACACTCTACGGGAGAAAATATTATCTTGAAATTTAGTTTGTTACGCACGCACGCCCAACATATAGCTTTGATCTCTCTCTGATCTCCGATCAGACTTTCCTGGCTTTACCTTTCACTAAATGTTATTCCCTTATCCTGCATCTGTACACTGTGACTGTCTTGATTGTAATCATTTATTGTCTTTCCGCTGGCTGGTTAACACGCAACAAAAGCTTTTCACTGTACCTCGGTACACGTGACAATAAACTAAACTCAACCCTTGGTCTGGAAAGAAACATTTAGTTTTAGAGATACAGCGCGGAAACAGGCCCTTCGGCCCACCGGGTCCGCGCCGACCAGCGATCCCCGCACACTAACACTATCCTACACACACTAGGGACAATTTTTACATTTACCAAGCCAATTAACCTACAAACCTGCACGTCTTTGGAGTGTGCGAGGAAACCGAAGATCTCAGGGAAAACCCACACAGGTCACGGGGTGAATGTACAAACACCGTACAGACGGCGCCCGTAGTCGGGATGGAACCCCGGTTTCTGACGCTGTGAGGCAGCAACTCTACCGCTGCATCACCGAGACGCCTATGGGTAGGTCTTTTAAATGCCGATATTGTACTTGCCTTCACCAACTACCCTTAACAGTGCATTCCAGGCACCCACCACCCACTGTGTAACAACGTTCAACATTACCCCACTCACCGTAAAGTTGTGCCCTCCAGTATTTGACATTTCCAGCCTGGAACCAAATTCTGACTGTCGACCCTATCTATGCCTTTCATAATTTTGTACTCTTCTATCAGGTCTCCCCTCAACCTCTGACGTTCGAGAGAAAACAATCCCACACCGTCCAACCTCTGCATATAGCTGCAAGATGTGCAGGAAAAAAACTGCAGATGCTGGTTTAAATCAAAGGTAGACACAAAATGCTGGAGTAACTCAGCGGGTCAGGCAGCATCTCTGGAGAGAAGGAATAGGTGTCGTTTCGGGTCGAGTCTGATCAGTCTGAAGAAGGGTCTCGACCCGAAACGTCACCCATTCCTTCTCTCCACAGATGCTGCCCGACCTGCTGAGTTACTCCAGCACTCTGTATTCTATCTTGGCATCATGTTGAGCATGGACATTGATGGCCAAGGTGCTTGTTCCAGTGCTGTACTGTTATATGTTCTCTGTTCAAAGTTCTAAATGCCCACCTAATTATGCTGGAAGTACATTACTTATTGGACAGGAAAGGTCTGGAGGGAAATGGGGCAATCGTGCCTAAATGAGACTAGTTGAAATGCACCGTCTCGGTCGGTATTAGACTGAAGGATTGTTTCCATGCTGTGTGACTCTGTGACTCCATGGCTCCATTACTGGCACGGTGGCGCAGCGGTAGAGTTGCCGCCTTACAGCGAATGCAGCGTCGGAGACCCGGGTTCCATCCCGACTACGGGTGAGTTTATCGAAACGTATAAGATTATTAAGGGGTTGGACACGTTAGAGGCAGGAAACATGTTCCCAATGTTGGGGGAGACCAGAACCAGGGGCCACAGTTTAAGAATAAGGGGTAGGCCATTTAGAACGGAGATGAGGAAAAACTTTTTCAGTCAGAGAGTTGTGAATCTGTGGAATTCTCTGCCTCAGAAGGCAGTGGAGGCCAATTCTCTGAATGCATTCAAAAGAGAGCTAGATAGAGCTCTTAAGGATAGCGGAGTCAGGGGGTATGGGGAGAAGGCAGGAACGGGGTACTGATTGAGAATGATCAGCCATGATCACATTGAATGGTGGTGCTGGCTCGAAGGGCCGAATGGCCTCCTCCTGCACCTATTGTCTATTGTCTGTACGGAGTTTGTACGTTCTCCCCGTGACCTGCGTGGGTTTTCTCCGAGATCTTCGGTTTCCTCCCACACTCCAAAGACGAGCCCCGACCGCCCCGACGTGGCAACTACAACAGCCTGACCTCGGGAGAAGACGGCAGGGAAGAGAAAAGACATTGTGGCCTTCCATCACAGTGAGAAGGGACTGGAGGAGACTCACTGTGATGGATGTTTCTTTTGTTTGGTGTTAGTGTATGATTGTATGTGTTATTGCATTTTTATTGATTATTCTTATTGGTCTTAATGTTTCAACTGCAGGTAATGTTTCATTTCACTACACATTTATGTGTATGTGACAAATAAACGACTATTGATATTGTATGTAGGTTAATTGGCTGGGTAAATGTAAAAATTGTCCCCAGTGGGTGTAGGATAGTGTTAGTGTGCGGGGATCGCTGGTCGGCGCGGACCCGGTGGGGCCGAAAGGGCCTGTTTCCGCGCTGTATCTCTAAAACTAAACATTTCTGTCCAGACCAAGGGTTGAGTTTAGTTTATTGTCACGTGTACCGAGGTTCAGTGAAAAGCTTTTGTTGCGTACTAACCGGTCAGCGGAAAGACAACACATGATTACAATCGAGACAGTCACTGTGTACAGATGCAGGATAAGGGGATAACATTTAGTGAAAGGTAAAGCCAGGAAAGTCTGATCGGAGATCAGAGAGAGATCGCGTGCCCGAAAATGCAATTAATGCCGTATTAATTTCAATAATTGTCGTTTTAAAAGGGGAATAAAGACTTTGGATTGGAACAAACGCAGAGTTCCTTGTGGTGTCTATCTAGAGGAGAAATCATTATCGGCGGCTGATTTGGCTTTAGACAGCAGTACTGTACCAGTTACTTACATTCTAGGCATTCCCCTGGTTGCGATACTTCTCCTGAATACCATAATTGGATTTAAAAGCTACTTTATTATATTTATAGATGTTGTTTCCCTGCTGCATGGAGCTAACTTCTCTCTGTTTAAAGAGAGACTTCAGGCTCGATCCGTAATACCTCAATCAGGTCACATCCTCGGGCAGTATTGTCGACAAACACTGTGCAATAATGTGCAATACCACAGTGCTGATGGTGTTGGCTTCATCTGTGACATGACCCAATGTTCCCCATGGCTCTGCACTAGCACGGATGGCCAGACTCGTTTAGCAATCATAGCGACATTTATCCGTCAAACAATACCACCAAGCTTGAGTTAACTGGTCACACATGCTTATTGTGGATGCAAGGAAATGCAGATGCTGGTTTACACAAAAGGACACAGAGTGCTGGAGTAACTCAGCGGGTCAGGCAGCATCTGTGGAGAACATAGATAGGTGACGTTTCACAGAGTGCTGGAGTAACTCAGCAGGTCAGGCAGCAACTCTGGAGAACATGGATAGGTGACGTTTCACAGAGTGCTGGAGTAACTCAGCGGGTCAGGCAGCATCTGTGGAGAACATGGATAAGTGAGGTTTCAAGTGGCAAAGTTTTGACCTGAAATGTCACCTATCCATGTTCTCCACTTGTGGTGTAGTTCCATCCCGACTACGGGCGCTGCCTGTACGGAGTTTGTACGTTCTCCCCGTGACCTGCGTGGGTTTTCTCCGAGATCTTCGGTTTCCTCCCACACTCCAAAGACGTGCAGGTTTGTAGGTTAATTGGCTTGGTAAATGTAAAAATTGTCCCTAGTGGGTGTAGGATAGTGTTAGTGTGCAGGGATCGCTGGTCGGCGCGGACCCGGTGGGCCGAAGGGCCCGTTTCCGCACTGTATCTCTAAACTAAACTAAACTATCTTTATGAAATAAAAATTGACAACTATGTGGAAATTACGGCAATAATATTTAAGAACATAAAACTAAAGTTAGAGAATGAACACAAAGTGCTGTCAATTGGCTCAGAGTTTCTCACATGGATTATATCTGACAACTACTCTCATAGGTACTAAGTTCCCAATGTTGGGGGAGTCCAGAACAAGGGGCCACAGTTTAAGAATAAGGGGTAGGCCATTTAGAACTGAGATGAGGACAAACTTTTTCAGTCAGAGAGTTGTGAATCTGTGGAATTCTCTGCCTCAGAAGGCAGTGGAGGCCAATTCTCTGAATACATTCAAGAGAGAGCTAGATAGAGCTCTTAAGGATAGCGGAGTGAGGGGGTATGGGGAGAAGGCAGGAACGGGGTACTGATTGAGAGTGATCAGCCATAATCACATTGAATGGCGGTGCTGGCTCGAAGGGCCGAATGGCCTCCTCCTGCACCTATTGTCTATTGTCTATTTTTGCTGCACAATGGGCAGCCTTCTCGTTTGCCACCGCTAGATCTACCAGGCAGCATTGTTCACCAAGACATGGGCATGTTAGTAGGTGTGGCGTGGGTTGTACAGATGTTCCACGTTCACGTTCTGTGCCTGCCGTATCTGCACGGCCCCATTTGCTCATATTGGCCTTGCATCGACCCATCCCTGTGCCAAGCCTATAGAGGGTCTTCCAGGTCTTGCAGTCACACCTGTGACCAGGTGGGAGCTGGTCCTTGGTTGGGGTTGGCAGCTTTTCGTGGTGGTGGCTTTCGCTGCGTTTCGTTTCCCACAAGGCTGGTCTGGTTGCGTGAGGAGACGGTGACAGGGGCTGGACCGTGTGAAGGAAGCCCTTCCTCCACTTCAGGTTGGTTTGGGGCTGGATGATGGGAGTGACAGGGATGGCGGGTGTACCCAACTTGCCCACTATGTTCAGTTCCACCGACAACCGTTGCAAAGTCGAAATATCGTAAGTCGAAGATTCATTAGTTGGGGAGTGTCTGTAACTGTACACTGTGGACGGCTCTTATTCACAAAATGCTGGAGTAACTCAGCGGGTCAGGCAGCATCTCTGGAGAGAAGGAATGGGTGACGTTTCGGGTCGAGACCCTTCTTCAGAGTCTAGCGAGTCTGGGTCAATATGTGGTCATAGAGTAGGAGGGTAGGAGAAATCACAGAGGGGGAGCAGTGAGAGAGCATGTTGCTAAACTCTCGTCGAAGAGAGGAGAACTTCTTCAAAGTGGACATACCTTGAGGAGAAATCGCAGTGGAGCAACAGGTAGTATAAGACAATAACTGCAGATGCTGGTACAAATCAAAGGTATTTATTCACAAAATGCTAGAGTAACTCAGCGGGTCAGGCAGCATCTCTGGAGAGAAGGAATGGGTGACGTTTCGGGTCGAGACCCTTCTTCAGAGTGTGGACGGCTCGATTGTAATCGTGTATAATCTTTTCGTTAACTGCATAGAACGCGACAGAACAGCTTTTCACTGTACCTCGGTACACGTGACATTAATAAACCTATTCATAGTACTGGATGTGCCCATGGAGTTGTGCATGGTTAGTACAGCTGTCTGAACTAGCCTACTTGGCAGATAGAGAGGGCAAACTAAACATCTGTCCAAACCTATGGTATTTTTATTCCTTTGGTTAATGCTTTATTTTGCTTGTGAAATAATGAGTCATTCTGGGCCCAGATGCATGATTGATCGCAAATGTAAACGAGAAATGGAAATCCTCCTTGCTTAATACACGATTCTCAAGGACTTTCCTTTCAGATTTTTGCCCTCTTATTCCCCACGCTCATGATCCAAAATTACTTAATGACTGGAATACAATAGAAATTTCACAACTCATGAAGCAAAGTCTTGTCAGAAACAATGTGTTGATTTTCCCGGCCGCATTGGCGTGCTGGCTCAGCAGCCATGTAACTCAGCTTCGAGTTTCCAAGAATTTGGAAAGGCCAACTAATTATAGACTTGTTGGGCTGAAAATCAGAAATGATTTCCTGGACCAGACATGTCACCTGGAACAAGATCAATGATGGCTTTATAAAGACATTTGGACAGAAATATGGACAGCAAAGGTTTAGAGAGATATGGGCTCAATGCAAGTAAATAGACAATAGACAATAGATGCAGGAGGAGGCCACTCGGCCCTTCGAGCCAGCACCACCATTCAATGTGATCATGGCTGATCATCAATCAGTACCCCATTCCTGCCTTCTCCCCATGCCCCCTGACTCCGCTATCATTAAGAGCTCTATCTAACTCTCTCTTGAATGCATTCAGAGAATTGGCCTCCACTGCCTTCTGAGGCAGAGAATTCCACAGATTCACAACTCTCTGAGTGAAAAAGTTTTTCCTCATCTCCGTTCTAAATGGCCTACCCCTTATTCTTAAACTGCGGCCCCTGGTTCTGGACTCCCCCAACATTGGGAACATGTTTCCTAGCTTATCCAATCTGTTAATAATCTTATATGGGCTCAATGTAGGTAAATGGGGAGGAGTAATGAGAGGGGATCTTATCGAAACATATAAGATTATTAAGGGGTTGGACACGTTAGAGGCAGGAAACATGTTTGCAATGTTGGGGGAGTGCAGAACCAGGGACTATGTTCTGTGTTCTGTATCCCATATTCTGTGCTCTGTATTCTATGTTCTATGCTCTGTGTTCCGTGTTTTGTGTTCCATGTTCTGTGTTCTATGCTCTGTGTTCCGTGTTCTATGTTCCGTGTTCTGTGTTCTATGCTCTGTGTTCCGTGTTCTATGTTCTGTGTTCTATGCTCTGTGTTCCGTGTTCTATGTTCTGTGTTCTATGCTCTGTGTTCCATGTTCTATGTTCTGTGTTCTATGCTCTGTGTTCCATGTTCTATGTTCCGTGTTCTATGTTCTGTGTTCTATGTTCTGTGTGCTATGTTCTGTGTTCTATGCTCTGTGTTCCATGTTCTATGTTCTGTGTCCCGTGTTCTATGTTCCGTGTTCTATGTTCTGTGTCTTCCCTATCTATGCCGCACAATATTAGATAGTTCTATTCGATCCGCCCTCAGCCTCCGACCCTCCAGAAACAACAGACTATTCCATGGAGCGCAGGAGGATGAGGGGAGATCTTATAGAGGTGTACAAAGTCATGAGAGGAATAGATCGGGTAGACGCACAGAGTCTCTTGTCCAGAGTAGGGGAATCGAGGACCAGAGGACATAGGTTGAAGGTGAAGGGGAAAAGATTTAATAGGAATCCGAGGGGTAACTTTTTCATACAGAGGGTGGTGGGTGTATGGAACAAGCTGCCAGAGGAGGTAGTTGAGGCTGGGACTATCCCATCATTTAAGAAACAGTTAGACAGGTACATGGATAGAACAGGTTTGGAGGGATATGGACCAAGCGCAGGCAGGTGGGACTCGTGTAGCTGGGACATTGTGGGCCGGTGTGGGCGAGTTAGGCCAAAGGGCCTGTTTCCACACTGTATCACTCTGTGACTCTATGAAGGGCCTGTTTCCACACTGTATCACTCTGTGACTCTATGAAGGGCCTGTTTCCACACTGTATCACTCTGTGACTCTATGAAGGGCCTGTTTCCACACTGTATCACCCTCTCTAAAGCCCCCACATGCTTCTTGTGTTGGGGCGACCAGAACTGCATGCACATTCTTTATCTAACTCATCTGTAAAGTTTTGAGATTCTCTTGAAGTCAAGAATTCAGAATCATAAAACAGTATTCAAAATATGTCCTAATCAGTTAAACGTGTAAGTATAATTTAATTTAATTCAGATTTAGGTTTAGTTTTCTGTTTATTATTATGCTATCAAATCAGATCAAATAATACCATACATAATACAATCAAGTCAAACTCCAGCACAACAGGTGGAGCAAAGGGGCAGATACAGAGTGCAGAATATAGTTCTCAGCGTTGTAGCGCACCAGTTCCACAGACAAAGTCCAATGTCCGCAATGGGGTCGAGGTGAATCGGACAGTACCCCAGCTTATGGAAGGGCCGTTCAGAAGCCTGATCACAGAGGGGAAGAAGCTGTTGCTGAGTCTGGTGGTGCGCGCTTTCAAGCTTCTGTACCTTCTGCCGGGCGGGAGCGGGGAGAAGAAGGAATGACCGGGGTGGGACACGGACACGGACACGTCTCTGATCATGTCGGCTGCTTTCCCGAGGCAGCGTGAAGTGTGGATGGAGTCGTTGGTGGGGAGTGTGGTGTGTGTGATGGGCTGGGCTCCATCTACAATGGTGGGGAGTGTGGTGTGTGTGATGGACTGGGCTACATCTACAATGGTGGGGAGTGTGGTGTGTGTGATGGGCTGGGCTACATCTACAATGGTGGGGAGTGTGGAGTGTGTGATGGGCTGGGATACATCTACAATGGTGGGGAGTGTGGAGTGTGTGATGGACTGGGCTACATCTACAATGGTGGGGAGTGTAGAGTGTGTGATGGGCTGGGCTACATCTACAATGGTGGGGAGTGTGGAGTGTGTGATGGGCTGGGCTACATCTACAACTCTCTGTGATTTCTCACGGTGGAGGATAGAGCTGTCCCTAAACCACGCTGTGTTGCAACTGGACGGTCTGCGTTCTGTGGGGCATCTGTCGGGGTTTGTGAGAGTCATTGGAGGCTTGACAAGTTTCCTGAGCCTCCGGAGAAGGTAGAGGTGTGGGTGTGCCTTCTTGGGTGTCACATCAAGTGTTTGGGCCACGACAGATATTTGATTATATGCACTTTGATATTTTATAGACAATAGACAATAGACAATAGGTGCAGGAGTAGGCCATTCAGCCCTTCGAGCCAGCACCGCCATTCAATGCGATCATGGCTGATCACTATCAATCAGTACCCCGTTCCTGCCTTCTCCCCATACCCCCTCACTCCGCTATCCTTAAGAGCTCTATCCAGCTCTCTCTTGAAAGCATCCAACGAACTGGCCTCCACTGCCTTCTGAGGCAGAGAATTCCACACCTTCACCACCCTCTGACTGAAAAAGTTCTTCCTCATCTCCGTTCTATTTTATTGAGCAAAGCTTCATGTTCACAAGTTATCGGAGTAGAATCAGGCCAATCGGCCCATCGAGTCCACTCCGCCATTTAATCATGGCTGATCTCTCTCTCTAATCTCTCTCTCCCTCCTAACCCCATTCTCCTGCCTTCTCCCCATAACCCCTGACACCCGTTCTAATCAACAATCTGTCTGTCTCTGCCTTAAAAACATCCACTGACTTGGTCTCCACAGCCGTCTGTGGCAAAGAATCCCACAGATTCACCACCCTCTGACTAAAGAAATTCCTCCTCCTCTCCTCCTTTCCAAAAGAGCGCCCTTTAATTCTGAGGCTTTAATTCTGTTGATTAGATGTTTCCAGTGAATAGTTAATAATTAGATATGGAGACGATGTTTAAATGAAATATTATATTTTGTTTCAACTTCAAAGCTTTAAGCTGAATGTCAAAATGAAGGAGCAATCCCAGTTGCAACAGTAAATATTTTAAGGCACAGAGAACAAATTAATCAGGCTTGGTGATAGTTTCTGCAGAAAACCATTGCTGCAACAACTGACCAAAAGCAGTGAGGTGCAGACGAGGTAGTAGTACGAATGAAACGTGAAACAATGTCCTGTTCATTGCCTGCCTCGACCATCTGGTTTGACTTTGGACTGGGCTTGATTCTGTGGTCAGTATTATTTCCTGCTATTATGGCAGCTTTGAGCTACATCTAACACGTGGTCCTCAGATACATTTGGCCATCTATGGGCCCTTTATCCCCTCAGGTCCAACACGATGTTTGGAGCGGGCTGTAAACCTTAAAAGGAACAGGCATGCTTTTAGTTATTTTGGATCTCAGAAAGCCTTCCTGTTCTTAACCTCGATGGTTTATTTAACGTGGTGTGTGTGATGGAACGCCAGAGGTGGGGGTGGAGGCAGATACACCAGGGGCTTTTAGACAGGCACATCGACATGCAGGGGATGGATATGGATCACAGATGGAAGGCCACTCCCGACTGTCAAAGCAGCCACAGCCAGACATAAAAACAGCTTGTTTCCAGAGCAAGTGTAGTCACGTTTATTTGTCACATACATCTACAAGATGTGCAGTGAAATGAAAGTGGCAACGCCTGCGGATTGTGATAAACTACAAAACACAATAGAAAAAAAATGTTAACACAAAAAATAAATTAATACAGTAAATTAAATGAGTCCCTGGTGATATGAGAGTTAACAGTCCTGATGGCCTGTGGGAAGAAACTCCGTCTCATCCTCTGTTTTCACAGCGTGACAGCGGAGGCGTTTGCCTGACCGTAGCATCTGGAACAGTCCGTTGCTGGGGTGGCAGGGGTCCCCCATAATGTTGCTGGCTCTGGATCTGCACCTCCTGATGTATAGGTCCTGCAGGGGGACGAGTGTAGTTCCCATGGTGCATTCTGCTGAATGCACTACTCTCTGCAGGGCCATCCTGTCCTGGGCAGAGCTGTTCCCAAACCAGATTGTGATGTTGCCGGACAAGATGCTTTCTACAGCCCCAGAGTAGAAGCAATGAAGGATCCTCAGAGACACTCTGAATTTCCTCAACTGTCTGAGGTGGTAAAGGCGCTACTTTGCCTTACTCACCAGTGCGGCAATGTGCGTTGTCCATGTCAGATCCTCTGTGATGTGGACTCCCAGGTATTTAAAACTGCTCACCCTATCCACAGTAGACCCATTTATCTCCAGTGGCGTGTACGTCCTTGGATGTTGAGCCCTTCTAAAGTCCACAATCAGCTCCTTTGTTTTAGTGACATTCAAGAGGAGGCTATTGTCCTGACACCAGAGTGCCAGATCAGCCACCTCCTCCCGGTAGGCCTTCTCATCGTTGTTGGAGATCCGGCCCACCACCACAGTGTCATCAGCAAACTTGATGATGGAGTTTGAGCTGAACCTGGCGCCACAGTCATGTGTACTACACAGCACGAGCTCTACTCAACAACCAAAAGTCTGTAGCCTCCTTTTGCTCTGGTATTTTATTTCATTCTTCACATGTTTAAACTATAGTGTTGTATTCATAACGTTTGAACAGTTTACGGTTTATTCTTAATTGTTTACTGTATGTTCGTGTTGTTACTTGCGAGCGGAGCACCAAGGCATATTCCTTGTATGTGTCCATACTTGGCCAATAAAATGTATTCAATTAGACAATAGACAATAGGTGCAGGAGGAGGCCATTCGGCCCTTCACGTCAGCACCGCCATTCACTGTGATCATGGCTGATCATCCACAATCAGTACCCCGTTCCTGCCTTCTTCCCATATCGCCTGACTCCGCTATCTTTAAGAGCTCTATCTAACTCTCTCTTGAAAGCATTCAGAGAATTGGCCTCCACTGCCTTCTGAGGTTCAATTGAATTGAATTGAATTCAAATCAATTCAATTCAATTCAGGTAATGCTGAGAAAGCAGGTCTCTGCAGAAGGACGAGTTAGGAGAATGTGTACACAGGTGGCAGATGGAAAGCAGTGTAGCAGAGTGTGCAGTCACACACGTTGGTAATTGGAATAAAGGCATGAACTATTTTCTAAACGGGGAGAGATTTCTGACTTGGGAGTATCTGCACCAGGAGAGTGGGTTGAGAGGGAAAGATGGATCACCATGATTGAATGGCAGAGCAGACTCGATGGGCCGAATGAGGTTCTGATTGAGAACGATTAGCCATGATCACATTGAGTGGTGGTGCTGGCTCGAAGGGCTGAATGGCCTCCTCCTCCTGCACCTATTGTCTATTGAATGGCCCACCCACCTTCGACCCATACCAGTTTGCCTACAGAGCAAATAGGTCTACAGGGGATGCCATCGACACTGCTCTTCACACTGCACTGACCCACCTTGAACACCAGGGGAGCTATGTGAGGATGCTCTTCCTCGACTTCAGCTCTGCCTTTAACACGGTCATCCCGAGCAGACTGGTCACCAAACTTTCTGACCTTGGATTTTCCCAAACCATCTGCCAATGGATCAAGGACTTCCTGACCAACCGCCCCCAGACCGTCAAAATAGGCCCTCACCTCTCCTCCGCCATTACACTGAGCACCGGCTCACCACAGGGCTGTGTGTTGAGCCCCATCCTTTACTCCCTCTACACTCACGACTGCGCCCCCACCCATCCCACCAACACCATCATCAAGTTCGCGGATGACACGACTGTGGTTGGACTCATCTCAGGAGGAGATGAGACAGCCTACAGGGATGAAATCCAAAGGCTGGCAGCATGGTGTTCAGTGAACAATCTTGTCCTGAACTCCTCCAAAACAAAGGAACTTATAATAGACTTCAGGAAAACCAGTGGAGATTACGACCCACTCTACATCAATGGGGTCTGTGTGGAAAGGGTACCCGCTTTCAGGTTCCTGGGTACGCACATCGCAGAGGATCTTACCTGGTCTACCAACACCATCACCACAGTAAAGAAGGCACAGCAGAGACTCCACTTCCTGAGGATCCTCAGGAAAACCAACCTGCAGGAGAAGCTCATGATGTCCTTCTATCGCTGCTCCATCGAGAGTGTGCTGGCATACTGTATAACCACATGGTATGCCAGCTGCTCAGAAAAGGACAGGAAGGCCCTTCAGAGGGTCATCATGACGGCCCAGAAGATCATCGGCTGCTCACTGCCCTCCCTGGAGCACCTGTTCAGCCTACGCTGCCTCAGTAGAGCAGGCAAAATAATAAAAGATCCATCCCACCCCAGCCGGCCACCGTCTGTTTGTTCATCTGCCCTCTGGTCGACGTTTCAGGTCGATGAAATCCCGAACAAACAGACTTAAGAACAGTTTTTACCCCAGGGCCATACGAGAACTGAACACTACCTTTGCACTAGGCAACACTGTTAAAACTTTTGAATTTAATATATTTGTATTTATTTGTTTTGCATTTATTGCATATATGTTTGTACGCACCGTCAGGATTGGCTATTTTTTAATTTCGTTGTACTCGTTGCAACGACAATAAATGAATATTATTATTATATTATTAATATTATTATTAATTCAGCTCCTGTGACTCTTCTTCTTTTGTCTATGTTTCAGATTTAAACCATGTGTTCACTAGTCACCACCAAGCAGTGTCTCTCTGACTGGTGCTTCCAGGGCTCACTTTCCTTATTTATCTTTGGTTGTTTTTCTGTATCTTGTATCACAATCACTATCACACTCATACTGTATTAGCCAAGTGTGTTTTGCAACATACGAGGAACTTCATTTGCCATGCAGTCATAACAATAAAAAGCAACAGGACACACAAAATACATTTTAACATCAAACATAGAAAATAGGTGCAGGAGTAGGCCATTCGGCCCTTCGAGCCTGCACCGCCATTCAATATGATCATGGCTGATCATCCAACTCAGTATCCTGTACCTGCCTTCTCTCCATACCCCCTGATCCCTTTAGCCACAAGGGCCACATCTAACTCCCTCTTAAATATAGCCAATGAACTGGCCTCAACTACCTTCTGTGGCAGAGAATTCCACAGATTCACCACTCTCTGTGTGAAAAAAAAACTTTCTCATCCTGGTCCTAAAAGACTTCCCCCTTATCCTTAAACTGTGACCCCTTGTTCTGGACTTCCCCAACATCGGGAACAATCTTCCTGCATCTAGCCTGTCCAACCCCTTAAGAATTTTGTAAGTTTCTATAAGATCCCCCCTCAATCTTCTAAATTCCAGCGAGTACAAGCCGAGTCTATCCAGTCTTTCTTCATATGAAAGTCCTGCCATCCCAGGAATCAATCTGGTGAACCTTCTCTGTACTCCCTCTATGTTGGGCCAGGTTCCTGCACAGTGGGCAGCCTTCTCGTTTGCCACCGATAGATCTACCAGGCAGCATTGTTCACCAAGAAGTGGGCATGTTAGTAGGTGTGGCGTGGGTTGTAAAGATGTTCCACATTCACATTCTGTGCCTGCCGCATCTGCACGGCCCCATTTGTTCACAATGGCCTTGCATCGGCCCATCCCTGTGCCAAGCCTATAGAGCACATGTGTCAAACTCAAGGCCCTCGGGCCCAATCCGGCCCGCCACGTCATTTTATGTGGCCCGTAAGAGCTTAATTGTCATTGGTCGAATATCTTTCAAGTTACAGACATTTTAAACTTTAAAAGTTTCATTTCTAAACACACATTTTTAAAGGTCTCTCCTCACTGGCACAAACAAGATGGACGCCGTTAGCGGAGCCGCCCGCAATCACGGGTCCCCCTCTCCTCACTCCCCTCACTCTCCCCGCTCTCCCACACCCGGGGGACACTGTCTCCCGAGCAGGAGGGAGATGGTCGGACTAATGGTCCGCTCATCCGTCCCTTCAACCCACGCCATGGCGTCCTCGAGTCCCCCCTCCCGCCCGGGCCCAGCGCCGTTACCGCACACAGGCCGCACCGCAGCGGGCAGCTTCTTCTTCACCTCCTCCTTCAGCGGCCACTTGCACCGACGGCCCCGTCGCGACTTCACAAAGATGGCGGCCGCTCTCCTCGCGCTCCGCCATCTTGTGCGCGCCTCCCGCCACGCCCGACGCTCCCAGACCGCCGCCGCCCACCTCGAGTAGTCCGGAGCTCCCTCCTCCTCCCCGCACGCTCGGTAAGTGACTTTCGCCGCCAACGGCTCCACGGAGGAGCGTGGACAATAGACAATAGACAATAGGTGCAGGAGTAGGCCATTCGGCCCTTCGAGCCAGCACCGCCATTCAATGCGATCATGGCTGATCACTCTCAATCAGTACCCCGTTCCTGCCTTCTCCCCATACCCCCTCACTCCGCTATCCTTAAGAGCTCTATCCAGCTCTCTCTTGAAAGCATCGAACGAACTGGCCTCCACTGCCTTCTGAGGCAGAGAATTCCACACCTTCACCACTCTCTGACTGAAAAAGTTCTTCCTCATCTCCGGGGGGGTGGGGGTGGGGGTGGGGGTGGGGGGAGGAGAGAGTGGGGGTGGGGGGAGGAGAGAGTGGGGGAGTGGGGGGAGGAGAGAGTGGGGGAGTGGGGGGAGGAGAGAGTGGGGGAAAGGTGGTGGTGGGGAAAGGGGGGGAGTGAAAGTGGGTGAGGAGAGAATAGGGGGAGAGTGGGACTGGGGAGGGGGACAGCAGGGGTGGGGGTGGGAGAGGGACAGCAGGGGTGGGGGGTGGGAGGTGGAAGAGAGAGTGGGGATGGGGGGAAGGGGGACAGTGGGGGTCAGGGAAGAGGGAAGAGTGGGGGGAGGGGGAAGGTGGGAGGAGAGAGTGGGGGTGGGAGGGAGACTGGGGAAGGGGGGTAGTGGTGGGGGGAACTGAGAGTGGGGGGAAGGGGACAGTGGGGGTCAGGGAAGAGTGGGGGGAGGAAAGGGGGAGAAGGTGGGGGGGAAGGGGGACAGTGAGATTGAAAGGGGGAGGAGGGGGTGGGGGAGGAGAGAGGGGGTGTGGGGGGAAGGGGCACAGTGGGGGTGGGGAGGGGCAGTGAGAATGGGGGTGGGGTGAGTGTGTGGAGGGGAGGGTGGGGTAGGAGGGGGGTGAGGGTGGGGGGAGGAGAGGAGTGGAGTGGGAGAGAGCGAGTGGGGCTGGGGAGGAGAGTGGTGGAAAGGGGGGGTGGGGGAGAGTGAGAGTGGGGGAAAGGGGGATGGTGGGGAAAGAGGGGTGGGGAGAGTGCGAGTGCGGGTGGGAGGGAGAGTGGGACTGGGGAGGAGGGCAGAGTGCGGGTGGGGAGGAGGAGGGGTGGGGGGAAGGGGACAGCAGGGGAGGGGGGTGGTGGTGGGGGGTTGAAAGAATGGAGGAGGGGGCAAGGGGACAGTGGGGGTCAGGGAAGAGGGGAGAGTGGGGGGAGGGAGGAAAAGGTGGGTGAGGGGGAAGGGGACAGTGAGAGTGAAAGGAGGGTGGGGGTGGGGGAAGAGAGAGGAAGTGTGGGGGGAAGGGGGTGGTGGTGGGGGGGAAGGGGGAGAGTGGGGGAGGGGGACGGTGAGAATGCAGGTGGGGCGGGTGGGTGGAGGAGAGGGTAGGGGTGGGAGAGGGGTGAGGGGAGGAGAGAGTGGGGGAGGCGGGGTGGGTGAGGAGGGGTGGAGGAGAGTGTGAGTGGGGCTGGGGGAGGAGAGAATGTGGGGGGTGGTGGGGGAGGGGGGGGAGAGAGTGGGGGAAAAGGGGGGCCAGTTACAACCGGCCCTTTGAGGGCAACCATAATGCCGATGTGGCCCGGGGTGAAAATGAGTTTGACACCCCTGCTATAGAGGGTCTTCCAGGGCTCCCAGTAACACCTGTGACCAGGTGGGAGCTGGTCCTTGGTTGGGGTTGGCAGCTTGTTGTGGTGGTCTGGGCCTGGAACGTGGCAACTTCAGCAGCCTGGCCACGGGAGAAGACGGCAGGGGAAGAGAAAAGACATTGTGGCCTTCCATCACAGTGAGGAGGGGACTGGAGGAGACTCACTGTGATGGATGTTTCTTTTTTGTTTGGTGTTGGTTTATGATTGTGTGTGCTATTGCTTATTTTTATTGCTCTTATTGTTGGACTGTGGGTAATTTTTCATTTCACTGCACATTTATGTGTATGTGACAAATAAATTGACTATTGACTATTGGTGGTTTTCGCTGCATTTCGTTTCCCACGAGGCTGGTCTGGTTGCGTGAGGAGACTGTGACCGTGGCTGGACTGTGTGAAGGAAGCTCTTCCTCCACTTCAGGTTGGTTTGGGGCTGGTGACAGGTTCACCATCATCTACTATCCTGTGGCCTATGCCTCAGGTGAAGCAGTTTGTCACGCATAACTTACAGTAACTGGTGCAGGATGCAGGCCCCCACCACCCTGTGTGTTAAATAACCTGCCCCGAACATCTCCTTTAAACTTTGCCCCTCTCACCTTCAAGCTGTGCCCTTGATGATGAGAGGAGATCTTATCGAAACGTATAAGATCATTAAGGGGATTGGACACGTTAGACACAGGAAACATGTTCCCAATGTTGGGGGAGTCCAGAACAAGGGGCCACAGTTTATGAATAAGGGGGAGGCCATTTAGAACTGAGATGAGGAAAAACTTTTTCAGTCAGAGAGTTGTGAATCTGTGGAATTCTCTGCCTGAGAAGGCAGTGGAGGCCAATTCTCTGAATGCATTCAAGAGAGAGCTGGATAGAGCTCTTAATGATAGCGGAGTCAGGGGGTATGGGGAGAAGGCAGGAACGGGGTACTGATTGAGAATGATCAGCCATGATCACATTGAATGGCAGTGCTGGCTCGAAGGGCCGAATGGCCTCCTCCTGCACCTATTGTCTATTGTCTATTGCCACAATGTCCTTACTGAACATAAAGCCAAGTTGAACTAATCTCCTCTGCCTGCACGTGATCCATACCCCTCCATTCCCTGCATATCCATGTGCCTGTTTAAAACACCACTATCGTATCTGTCTCCACCCCCACCCCTGACAACGCGTTCCAGGCCCCCACCCAATCTGTGTAAAACAACCTGCCCCACACATCTCCTGTAAACTTTGCCCCTCTCACCTTCAAGCTGCGCCCTCTAGTCTGTGACATTCCCACCCTGGGGTCGAGGTGAAGAGTCAAGAGGGTTTCATTGTCGTGTGCCCCAGATAGAACAATGAAACACTTACTTGCTGCAGCCCAACACAATATGGAAACATAGCGCACTGTCTTGCACCCAATACAGCAAAGACACAGGTGATGAAGACCCACTCTACAACCAGCAACACTATCCTCATGCACAGCACTGTCCTGGAGCAGGTAGAAACATTCACATACCTAGGCAGTGTTGTGGACACCACCAGAGGGGCAGATGTAAACATAAAAAACAGAATCAATAAGGCTAGGGTGGTGTTTAACATGCTCAGGAAGATCTGGAGCTCAAAATACATCGCAATCAACACCAAAATACGCATCTTTAACTCAAATGTGAAACAGGTGATGCTGTATGGATCAGAGACGTGGAAAACAACAAAACACACAACAAACAGGCTGCAAACATTCACTAACACCTGCCTCAGGAGAATACTAAACATCTGGAGGAGAGACAAAGTAAGCAATGTGGACCTGTGGAAAAGAACGAGCCAGGATCCCACTGACTTACAAATTCAAAGGAGAAAATGGAGTAGGATTGAACACACCCTACTCAGAAAACCTGCCACAAACATCACCCAGACACAAACCTGCCACAAACATCACCCAGACACAAACCTGCCACAAACATCACCCAGACACAAACATCACCCAGACACAAACATCACCCAGACACAAACATCACCCAGACACAAACATCACCCAGACACAAACATCACCCAGACACAAACCTGCCACAAGCATCACCCAGACACAAACATGCCACAAACGTCACCCAGACACAAACATCACCCAGACACAAACCTGCCACAAACATCACCCAGACACAAACCTGCCACAAGCATCACCCAGCAAGCCCTGAAATGGAACCCCCAAGGAAAAAGGAAAAGAGGTGGCCCCAGGAACAGCTGGAGAAGAGGGGTCCAGGCAGAAGTGTCTGGGAATGGCTCAACTGGGGAGATCACGAAAGAACCGCCAACAACCGAGTGAGGTGGAGGACATTTGTCAATGGCCTGTGCTCCCTAGAGGAGCCACAGGCTTAAGAAGAAGAAGAGGTACACTGTTAATAATAATAATAATAATAATAATAAAAATCATAATAATAATCATAATCATAATCATAATCATAATCATAATCATAATAATAATGGTCTATTGTAGTTCAGAGTGTATTTGAGGTTGTAGTGTTTAATAGCCTGGTGGCTGTGGGGAAGAAGCTGTTCCTGAACCTGGCCATTACAGTTTTCAGGTTCTGACTATCTACCCTATCGGTGCCTCTGGTAATTCTAGAAACTTCTATACGGTCTCCCCCCCCCCCCCCCCCCCCCCCCCCCCCCCCCAGTGTCTGGCGTTGCTGAGGGGTAATTAGCATGCTGCATATTTGGAATCTGCTTCACCAGATGAAACCACTTCTCCATTCCAAGGAAAATAGAGACAGTTCTTCCATTGATGCAGATTTCCTTTTGGCTTCCGAGAATATACTTCCACATTGGCTCCTCACTGTCTGACTTCTACCAGCCCCGGGCAGAGCCGGGCAGCAGGCCCGCCAGAGATGGCAGAGATAGCCTGTCAGCTGCAACGTGCCTGCTAACAACCCCTTCTGTGTTGTGCTGCATGTTGGAGTCAGCACCAAGACACAGAGTGCTGGAGTAACTCAGCGGGTCAGGCAGCATCTCTGGAGAACATGGATAGGTGACGTTTCACAGAGTGTTGGAGTAACTCAGCGGGTCAGGCAGCATCTCTGGAGAACATGGATAGGTGAAGTTTCACAGAGTGTTGGAGTAACTCAGCGGGTCAGGCAGCATCTCTGGAGAACATGGATAGGTGACGTTTCACAGAGTGTTGGAGAACTCAGCGGGTCAGGCAGCATCTGTGGAGAACATAGATAGGTGACGTTTCACAGAGTGTTGGAGTAACTCAGCGGGTCAGGCAGCATCTGTGGGGAACATGGACAGGTGCCATTTCGGCTCAGGACCCTTCTTCAGTCGAGCAGAACACTGACATTTATAAATCAACAATCCAGAAGTTAAGTTATTCCCCTCCAAAAAAAAAATTTGGAACACAGAACAATACAACACAAAAGCAGGCCCTTAGGCCCAGGATGTTCACGCCAAACATGATGCCAAGTGCAACTAATCGCCTCTGCCTGCTCATGTTTATAAGTCATAGGAGCTGAATTAGGCCATTCGATCCATCTAGTCCACTCCGCCTAGGGTTGCCAACTGTCGAGTATTAGCCGGGACATCCTGTATTTTGGGCTAAATTGGTTTGTCCCGTACGGGACCACCCTTGTCCTGTATTAGGCCTGGACACTGTAGCTCCGGACACTGTAGGCCCGGACACTGTAGGCCCGGAAACTGTAAGCCCCGACACTATTGCCCCAGACACTGTAGGCCCGGACACTGTAGCTCCGGACACTGTAGGCCCGGACACTGTAGGCCCGGAAACTGTAAGCCCCGACACTATAGCCCCAGACACTGTAGGCCCGGACACTGTAGGCCCGGACACTGTAGGCCCGGACGCGGTAGACCCCGAAGCTGTAGGCCCCGATGCTATAGGTCCCACAGTTTAGGTCCCGACACTCTAGGTTTCCGACATTTTAGTTCCGGACAGTGTAGGTCTGGAGGCCCGGGTGCCGCTTGACGGAGGTTGCGTACCAACCCACCTCCCGGCCCGGGCGGCCGCCATTGGTGGAGTGGGAGCACGTGGCCGCTGGCTGGGTGAGGTCATGTGGGGCGCGGGGCGGTGACGTCACCTTGTCTCGTATTTGGGCATGAGGAAGTTGGCAACCCTAACTCCGGCATTCAATAATGGATGATCTATCTTTCCCTTTCAACCATGTTCTCCTTACTAATGATGAAACCATCAATGTCCGCTTTAGATCCGTTTACAGCTTCCACAGACATCTGTGGCACAATAGACAAAAGGTGCAGGAGGAGGCCATTCGGCCCTTCGAGCCAGCACCACCATTCAATGTGATCATGGCTGATCATTCTCAATCAGTACCCCGCACATCTGCACATAATCCATATAGAGACACAGAGACACAGAGACACAGAGTCACAGTCTCTATATTCCCTGCAAATCTACCTGTCTTTCCAAAAGCCTCCTAAATACCACTATCGTACCTGCCTCCTCCACCACCACCCCTGGCAGCACGTTCCAGGCCCCCACCTCTGTGTAAAAAGCTGCCCCACACATCTCCTCTAAACTTTCCCCCCCCCTCACCAAACGCTATGTTTAGTTTAGTTTAGAGATACAGCGTGGAAACAGGCCCTTCGGCCCACCGAGTCCGCGCCGACCAGCGATCCCCGCACACTAACACTATCCTACACCCACTAGGGACAATTTACATTTATACCAAGCCAATTAACCTACAAACCTGCACGTCTTTGGAGTGTGGGAGGAAACCGGAGCACCCGGAGAAAACCCACGCAGGTCACGGGGAGAACGTACAAACTCCATACAGACAGCACCCGTAGTGGGGATGGAACCCGGGTCTCTGGAGCTGTGAGGCAGCAACTCTACCGCTGCGCCACTGTGCCGCCCTGTGCCTTATAGGCTTTGACAATTCCATCCTGGAAAAAAGGTACTGCCTGTCTACGCGATCGATACCCCTCATAATTCTATACACTTCTGTCAGGCCTCCCGCAATCTCTGGCATTCCAGGGAACACTATCCATGTTTGTCCCACCTCTCCCTAGAGCTAATCCAGGCAACATCCTGGTAAACCTCTCTGATAGGGGTGCCAACTATCTCACTCCCAAATACGGGACAAGGTGACGTCACCGCCCCACGCCCCACGTGACCTCACCCAGCCAGCGGCCACGTGCTCCCACTCCACCAATGGCAGCCGCCCGGGCCGGGAAGCGGAATGCTACGCAACCTCCGTTAGGCGGCGCCCGGGCCCCCGGACCTAAAATGTCTGGGCATACACTGTCCGGAGCTGCACTGTCTGAACCTACATTGTCTGGATCTACACTGTCCGGGCCTTCACTGTCCGGACCTACAGCGGCCTTCAGACCTACACTGTCTGGACCTACACTGTCTGGACCTACACTGTCCGGATCTACAGTGTCCTGGCCTACACTGTCCGGGCCTACAGTGTCCTGGCCTACACTGTCCTGGCCTACACTGTCCGGGCCTACAGTGTCCGGGCCTACAGCGTCCAGGCCTACAGTGTCCGGGCCTAAACTGTCTGGGCCTACACTGTCCAGGCCTACAGTGTCCGGGCCTACAGTGTCCGGGCCTACAGCGTCCAGGCCTACAGTGTCCGGGCCTAAACTGTCTGGGCCTACACTGTCCAGGCCTACAGCGTCTGGGCCTACAGCGTCCGGGCCTACAGTGCCCCTTGCCCTAATATGGGGCAAGGGCGCACCCGTATGGGACAAACCAATTTAGCCCAAAATACGGAATGTCTTGGCTAATACGGGACAGTTGGCAACCCTAATCTCTGCGTCTTTTCCCAAGCCTCCACTTCCTTTCTATAAATTTGGGCCCATGTTACGTAAACAATGTTGTCCCGCTATGTGTCCAACCGACATTTCCCACAACTCTTTTGTTCCTCCCTGCTTGTGCCTTTTTCATTGAATCCCATCCTCTGGTTGAGCACAGCGGCAGAGTTGCTGCCTCACAGCGCCAGAGACCCGGGTTCCATCCTGACCATGACTGCTATCTTTGTAGCGTTTGCACATTCTCTCTGTGACCGCGTGGGGTTTTATCCGGGTGCTCCGGTTACCTCCCACGCTCCAAAGACGTGCAGGTTTAAGAATAAAGGAGAGACACTGTAGGCCCCAACAGTTTAGGGCCTAACCCTCTAGGTTACCGACATTTTAGCTCCGGACAGTGTAGGCCCGGGCGCTGCCTAATGGAGGTTGCGTAGCAACCCGCCTCCCGACCATTGGTGGAGCGGGACAATAGACAATAGGTGCAAGAGTAGGCCTTCGAGCCAGCACCGCCATTCAATGTGATCATGGCTGATCATTCTCAATCAGTACCCCGTTCCTGCTTTCTCCCCATACCCCCCTGACTCCGCTATCCTTAAGAGCTCTATCTAGCTCTCTCTTGAATGTATTCAGAGAATTGGCCTCCACTGCCCTCTGAGGCAGAGAATTCCACAGATTCATAACTCTCTGACTAAAAAAGTTTTTCCTCATCTCTGTTCTAAATGGCCTACCCTTTATTCTTAAACTGCGGCCCCTGGTTCTGGACTCCCCCAACATTGGGAACATGTTTCCTGCCTCTAACATGTCCAACCCCTTAATAATCTTATACGTTTCGATAAGATCCCCTCTCATCCTTCTAAATTCCAGTGTATACAAACCTAGTCGCTCCAGTCTTTCAACATATGACAGTCCCGCCATTCCGGGAATTAACCTAGTAAACCTACGCTGCACGCCCTCAATAGCAAGAATATCCTTCCTCAAATTTGGAGATCAAAACTGCACACAGTACTCCAGGTGCGGTCTCACTAGGGCCCTGTACAACTGCAGAAGGACCTCTTTGCTCCTATACTCAACTCCTCTTGTTATGAATGGCAACATTCCATTGGCTTTCTTCACTGCCTGCTGTACCTGCATGCTTCCTTTCAGTGACTGATGCACTAAGACACCCAGATCACGTTGTACGTCCCCTTTTCCTAACTTGACACCATTCAAATAATAATCTGCCTTCCTATTCTTACCACCAAAGTGGATAACCTCACACTTATCCACATTAAACTGCATCTGCCATGCATCCGCCCACTCACACAACCTGTCCAAGTCACCCTGCAACCTCATAGCATCTTCCTCACAGTTCACACTGCCACCTAGCTTTGTATCATCGACAAATTTGCTAATGGTACTTTTAATCCCTTCATCCAAGTCATTGATGTATATTGTAAATAGCTGCGGTCCCAACACCGAGCCTTGCGGTACCCCACTAGTCACTGCCTGCCATTCTGAAAGGGACCCATTTATCCCCACTCTTTGCTTTCTGTCTGTCAACCAACTTTCTATCCATTCTGTCTGTCAACCAACTTTCTATCCACGTGGCCGCTGGGTGGGTGAGGTCACGTGGGGCGCGGGGCGGTGAAGTCACCTTGTCCCGTATTAGGGGAGTGACATTAGGGGAAGTTGGCATCCCTAATGTGAACTATTCTTTTACCATTCTAAATTGGTTTCAGTAAAATCAGACAGAGCGCTCCATTGTCAGAGAGAGCTGCCAAGAAATTCAATCACACTTCGCTGAATAATTGCTATCCACATGCTGAGATTCAAAACCACATATGAACCACAAACCCAAGTGAAATGTGGACATAACATTGACCACAGATAGCACATTTTAAAAGCCCGTGCCTCGAGGCCTGTTCCCATCTATTATTGATTGAAAGATACAGCATGGATACAGGTCCTTCAGCCCACCGATTCCACGCCGACCAGCGGTCACCCGTTCACACTAGTTCCATGTTATCCCACTTTCTCATCCACTCCCTACACACCAGGGGGCACTTTACAGAGGGCCCATTAACCTGCATACCCTCACGTCTTTGAGACATGGGAAGAAACCGGAGCACCCGGAGGAAACCCACGCGGTCACGGGGAGAACGTGCAAACTCCATGTGGAGTGCACGTGAGGTGAGGGTTGAACACTGCTCTCTGGTGCTGTGAGGCAGCAACGCTACTGGCTCATACTCAATCAAGTAATCATAATCATAATCAACATCACACTTTATTGGCCAAGTGTGTTTTGCAACATACGAGGGACTTCATTAGTCATACAGTCGTACCAATGAAAAGCAACAGGACACACAAAATACATTTTGACATCAACATCCACCACAGTGACTCCTCCACATTCCTCACTGTGATGGAAGGTGAAAAATAGTTCAATCTCTCCCTTCTTTGTCCTCCAGCGGTCGGGGGCCTCGAACCTTCCGTTGATGGGACGATCTGGACACCCGTAGCCGGAGGCGAGCCTTCCTTGTCGGGGCGATCAAGCTCCTGCATCGGGGAGGGGGGGTCTCAGCTGCCCCCCGCCGGGCGATCTACCTTGCTTCCCGACATCAGTCTCCACCCGAGACTGCAAGCTCCTCGATGTTGGAATCCACAGGCTGTAGTTGGAGCGTCGATCCCAGGCAAGGGATCGCAGGCTCCGATGGTAAGTCCACGGCCCCACGGTGGGGCTCAAAGTCACTCACGAGCAAGGCCCCCAGCTCCATGATGTTAGACCGCAGAGCGACCGGAGATACGATCCGGAAAACAATCGCATCTCCGGCTAGGGAAGAGATTGAAAAAGGTTTCCCCTGATCCCCCCCCCTACATAAAACAAACCAGAGAACATTAACACAAACCTTTAAACACACTAAAAATAACAACAACAAAAACGATAAGGACCGACAGACTGTAGGTGAGGCTGCCATCGCTGACGGCACCAAACGCTGGGACACTAAACCACAGGAGCTGCTCATTTATTGAGTTTCTTTGCTGATTAGATGTTGCAGGCCAATCTGAGCGTTATTAGCACGATCAGATCCCATGAACCGGTCTTCATTCTCGCTCGGCTCCTGTCCCGAGCATCGAGCATATGGCGCAGAGTATAGAAAGTCACGAGAGGCTGAGATGGGGGGGGGAGATGGTCAGAACTTTTTTCCCAGCGTGGAAATCTCAGGGGCTAGAGAACACTTTTAGAAGGATGAGAGGAGATCTTATCGAAACGTATAAGATTATTAAGGGGTTGGACACGTTAGAGGCAGGAAACATGTTCCCAATGTTGGGGGAGTCCAGAACAAGGGGCCACAGTTTAGGAATAAGGGGTAGGCCATTTAGAACGGAGATGAGGACAAACTTTTTCAGTCAGAGAGTTGTGAATCTGTGGAATTCTCTACCTCAGAAGGCAGTGGAGGCCAATTCTCTGAATGCATTCAAGAGAGAGCTAGATAGAGCTCTTAAGGATAACGGAGTCAGGGGGTATGGGGAGAAGGCAGGAACGGGGTACTGATTGAGAATGATCAGCCATGATCACATTGAATGGCGGTGCTGGCTCGAAGGGCCGAATGGCCTCCTGCTGCACCTATTGTCTATTGTCTATTGTAACACAGCTTTTAGGTGAGAGGGACAAGGTTTACAGGAGATGTGTGGGGCAGGTTTTTTACACAGAGGGGGGTGGGGGCCTGGAACGTGCTGCCAGTGGTGGGGGTGGGCAGATACGATAGTGGTGTTTAAGAGGCTTTTGGACAGGTGCATGGATATGCAGGGAATGGAGGGACATGGATCACTTGCAGGCAGAAGAGATTAGTTTAACCTGGCATCATATTATCTCAATGGTTATGTTAGGTAAGGGGGAGGTGCAGCGAGACCTGGGTGTCCTTGTACACCAGTCACTGAAAGTTGGCGTGCAGGTACAGCAGGCAGTGAAGAAAGCTAATGGAATGTTGGCCTTCATAACAAGAGGATTTCAGTATAGAAGTAAAGAGGTTCTTCTGCAGTTGTATAGGGCCCTGGTGAGACCACATCTGGAGTATTCTGTGCAGTTTTGGTCTCCTAATTTGAGGAAGGACATCCTTATAATTGAGGCAGTGCAGCGTAGGTTCATGAGATTGATCCCTGGGATGGTGGGACTGTCATATGAGGAAAGATTGAAAAGACTAGGCTTGTATTCACTGGAGTTTAAAGGATGAGAGGGGATCTTATAGAGACGTATAAAGTCATAAAAGAACTAGACAAGCTAGATGCAGGAAAAATGTTCCCAATGTTGGGGGAGTCCAGAACCACGGGCCACACAGTCTTAGAATAAAGGGGAGGCCATTTAAAACTGAGGTGAGAAAAAACTTTTTCATCCCAGAGAGTTGTGAATTTGTGGAATTCTCTGCCACAGAGGGCAGTGGAGGCCAAATCACTGGATGGATTTAAGAGAGAGTTAGATAGAGCTCTAGGGGCTAGTTGAATCAAGGGATATGGGGAGCAGGCAGGCACGGAGGTATTGATTGGGGACGATCAGCCATGATCACAATGAATGGCGGTTCTGGCTCGAAGGGCCGAATGGCCTCCTCCTGCACCTATTTTCTATGTTCTATGTTTCTATATGTAGACACAAAATGCTGGATTAACTCAGCGGGTCAGGCAGCATCTCGGGAGAGAAGGAATGGGTCTCGACCCGAAACGTCACCCATTCCTTCTCTCTGTAGGCCCCGATGCTATAGGTCCCACAGTTTAGGTCCCGACACTCTAGGTTTCCGACATTTTAGTTCCGGACAGTGTAGGTCTGGAGGCCCGGGTGCCGCTTGACGGAGGTTGCGTACCAATCCACCTCCCGGCCCGGGCGGCCGCCATTGGTGGAGTGGGAGCACGTGGCCGCTGGCTGGGTGAGGTCATGTGGGGCGCGGGGCGGTGACGTCACCTTGTCTCGTATTTGGGCATGAGGAAGTTGGCAACCCTAACTCCGGCATTCAATAATGGATGATCTATCTTTCCCTTTCAACCATGTTCTCCTTACTAATGATGAAACCATCAATGTCCGCTTTAGATCCGTTTACAGCTTCCACAGACATCTGTGGCACAATAGACAAAAGGTGCAGGAGGAGGCCATTCGGCCCTTCGAGCCAGCACCACCATTCAATGTGATCATGGCTGATCATTCTCAATCAGTACCCCGCACATCTGCACATAATCCATATAGAGACACAGAGACACAGAGACACAGAGTCACAGTCTCTATATTCCCTGCAAATCTACCTGTCTTTCCAAAAGCCTCCTAAATACCACTATCGTACCTGCCTCCTCCACCACCACCCCTGGCAGCACGTTCCAGGCCCCCACCTCTGTGTAAAAAGCTGCCCCACACATCTCCTCTAAACTTTCCCCCCCCCTCACCAAACGCTATGTTTAGTTTAGTTTAGAGATACAGCGTGGAAACAGGCCCTTCGGCCCACCGAGTCCGCGCCGACCAGCGATCCCCGCACACTAACACTATCCTACACCCACTAGGGACAATTTACATTTATACCAAGCCAATTAACCTACAAACCTGCACGTCTTTGGAGTGTGGGAGGAAACCGGAGCACCCGGAGAAAACCCACGCAGGTCACGGGGAGAACGTACAAACTCCATACAGACAGCACCCGTAGTGGGGATGGAACCCGGGTCTCTGGAGCTGTGAGGCAGCAACTCTACCGCTGCGCCACTGTGCCGCCCTGTGCCTTATAGGCTTTGACAATTCCATCCTGGAAAAAAGGTACTGCCTGTCTACGCGATCGATACCCCTCATAATTCTATACACTTCTGTCAGGCCTCCCGCAATCTCTGGCATTCCAGGGAACACTATCCATGTTTGTCCCACCTCTCCCTAGAGCTAATCCAGGCAACATCCTGGTAAACCTCTCTGATAGGGGTGCCAACTATCTCACTCCCAAATACGGGACAAGGTGACGTCACCGCCCCACGCCCCACGTGACCTCACCCAGCCAGCGGCCACGTGCTCCCACTCCACCAATGGCAGCCGCCCGGGCCGGGAAGCGGAATGCTACGCAACCTCCGTTAGGCGGCGCCCGGGCCCCCGGACCTAAAATGTCTGGGCATACACTGTCCGGAGCTGCACTGTCTGAACCTACATTGTCTGGATCTACACTGTCCGGGCCTTCACTGTCCGGACCTACAGCGGCCTTCAGACCTACACTGTCTGGACCTACACTGTCTGGACCTACACTGTCCGGATCTACAGTGTCCTGGCCTACACTGTCCGGGCCTACAGTGTCCTGGCCTACACTGTCCTGGCCTACACTGTCCGGGCCTACAGTGTCCGGGCCTACAGCGTCCAGGCCTACAGTGTCCGGGCCTAAACTGTCTGGGCCTACACTGTCCAGGCCTACAGTGTCCGGGCCTACAGTGTCCGGGCCTACAGCGTCCAGGCCTACAGTGTCCGGGCCTAAACTGTCTGGGCCTACACTGTCCAGGCCTACAGCGTCTGGGCCTACAGCGTCCGGGCCTACAGTGCCCCTTGCCCTAATATGGGGCAAGGGCGCACCCGTATGGGACAAACCAATTTAGCCCAAAATACGGAATGTCTTGGCTAATACGGGACAGTTGGCAACCCTAATCTCTGCGTCTTTTCCCAAGCCTCCACTTCCTTTCTATAAATTTGGGCCCATGTTACGTAAACAATGTTGTCCCGCTATGTGTCCAACCGACATTTCCCACAACTCTTTTGTTCCTCCCTGCTTGTGCCTTTTTCATTGAATCCCATCCTCTGGTTGAGCACAGCGGCAGAGTTGCTGCCTCACAGCGCCAGAGACCCGGGTTCCATCCTGACCATGACTGCTA
Organism: Rhinoraja longicauda; assembly: GCF_053455715.1. Classification (NCBI taxonomy): domain Eukaryota; kingdom Metazoa; phylum Chordata; class Chondrichthyes; order Rajiformes; family Arhynchobatidae; genus Rhinoraja; species Rhinoraja longicauda. Next base: position 92,115,842 of record NC_135956.1, read on the forward strand.
TCTTTGTAGCGTTTGCACATTCTCTCTGTGACCGCGTGGGGTTTTATCCGGGTGCTCCGGTTACCTCCCACGCTCCAAAGACGTGCAGGTTTAAGAATAAAGGAGAGACACTGTAGGCCCCAACAGTTTAGGGCCTAACCCTCTAGGTTACCGACATTTTAGCTCCGGACAGTGTAGGCCCGGGCGCTGCCTAATGGAGGTTGCGTAGCAACCCGCCTCCCGACCATTGGTGGAGCGGGACAATAGACAATAGGTGCAAGAGTAGGCCTTCGAGCCAGCACCGCCATTCAATGTGATCATGGCTGATCATTCTCAATCAGTACCCCGTTCCTGCTTTCTCCCCATACCCCCCTGACTCCGCTATCCTTAAGAGCTCTATCTAGCTCTCTCTTGAATGTATTCAGAGAATTGGCCTCCACTGCCCTCTGAGGCAGAGAATTCCACAGATTCATAACTCTCTGACTAAAAAAGTTTTTCCTCATCTCTGTTCTAAATGGCCTACCCTTTATTCTTAAACTGCGGCCCCTGGTTCTGGACTCCCCCAACATTGGGAACATGTTTCCTGCCTCTAACATGTCCAACCCCTTAATAATCTTATACGTTTCGATAAGATCCCCTCTCATCCTTCTAAATTCCAGTGTATACAAACCTAGTCGCTCCAGTCTTTCAACATATGACAGTCCCGCCATTCCGGGAATTAACCTAGTAAACCTACGCTGCACGCCCTCAATAGCAAGAATATCCTTCCTCAAATTTGGAGATCAAAACTGCACACAGTACTCCAGGTGCGGTCTCACTAGGGCCCTGTACAACTGCAGAAGGACCTCTTTGCTCCTATACTCAACTCCTCTTGTTATGAATGGCAACATTCCATTGGCTTTCTTCACTGCCTGCTGTACCTGCATGCTTCCTTTCAGTGACTGATGCACTAAGACACCCAGATCACGTTGTACGTCCCCTTTTCCTAACTTGACACCATTCAAATAATAATCTGCCTTCCTATTCTTACCACCAAAGTGGATAACCTCACACTTATCCACATTAAACTGCATCTGCCATGCATCCGCCCACTCACACAACCTGTCCAAGTCACCCTGCAACCTCATAGCATCTTCCTCACAGTTCACACTGCCACCTAGCTTTGTATCATCGACAAATTTGCTAATGGTACTTTTAATCCCTTCATCCAAGTCATTGATGTATATTGTAAATAGCTGCGGTCCCAACACCGAGCCTTGCGGTACCCCACTAGTCACTGCCTGCCATTCTGAAAGGGACCCATTTATCCCCACTCTTTGCTTTCTGTCTGTCAACCAACTTTCTATCCATTCTGTCTGTCAACCAACTTTCTATCCACGTGGCCGCTGGGTGGGTGAGGTCACGTGGGGCGCGGGGCGGTGAAGTCACCTTGTCCCGTATTAGGGGAGTGACATTAGGGGAAGTTGGCATCCCTAATGTGAACTATTCTTTTACCATTCTAAATTGGTTTCAGTAAAATCAGACAGAGCGCTCCATTGTCAGAGAGAGCTGCCAAGAAATTCAATCACACTTCGCTGAATAATTGCTATCCACATGCTGAGATTCAAAACCACATATGAACCACAAACCCAAGTGAAATGTGGACATAACATTGACCACAGATAGCACATTTTAAAAGCCCGTGCCTCGAGGCCTGTTCCCATCTATTATTGATTGAAAGATACAGCATGGATACAGGTCCTTCAGCCCACCGATTCCACGCCGACCAGCGGTCACCCGTTCACACTAGTTCCATGTTATCCCACTTTCTCATCCACTCCCTACACACCAGGGGGCACTTTACAGAGGGCCCATTAACCTGCATACCCTCACGTCTTTGAGACATGGGAAGAAACCGGAGCACCCGGAGGAAACCCACGCGGTCACGGGGAGAACGTGCAAACTCCATGTGGAGTGCACGTGAGGTGAGGGTTGAACACTGCTCTCTGGTGCTGTGAGGCAGCAACGCTACTGGCTCATACTCAATCAAGTAATCATAATCATAATCAACATCACACTTTATTGGCCAAGTGTGTTTTGCAACATACGAGGGACTTCATTAGTCATACAGTCGTACCAATGAAAAGCAACAGGACACACAAAATACATTTTGACATCAACATCCACCACAGTGACTCCTCCACATTCCTCACTGTGATGGAAGGTGAAAAATAGTTCAATCTCTCCCTTCTTTGTCCTCCAGCGGTCGGGGGCCTCGAACCTTCCGTTGATGGGACGATCTGGACACCCGTAGCCGGAGGCGAGCCTTCCTTGTCGGGGCGATCAAGCTCCTGCATCGGGGAGGGGGGGTCTCAGCTGCCCCCCGCCGGGCGATCTACCTTGCTTCCCGACATCAGTCTCCACCCGAGACTGCAAGCTCCTCGATGTTGGAATCCACAGGCTGTAGTTGGAGCGTCGATCCCAGGCAAGGGATCGCAGGCTCCGATGGTAAGTCCACGGCCCCACGGTGGGGCTCAAAGTCACTCACGAGCAAGGCCCCCAGCTCCATGATGTTAGACCGCAGAGCGACCGGAGATACGATCCGGAAAACAATCGCATCTCCGGCTAGGGAAGAGATTGAAAAAGGTTTCCCCTGATCCCCCCCCCTACATAAAACAAACCAGAGAACATTAACACAAACCTTTAAACACACTAAAAATAACAACAACAAAAACGATAAGGACCGACAGACTGTAGGTGAGGCTGCCATCGCTGACGGCACCAAACGCTGGGACACTAAACCACAGGAGCTGCTCATTTATTGAGTTTCTTTGCTGATTAGATGTTGCAGGCCAATCTGAGCGTTATTAGCACGATCAGATCCCATGAACCGGTCTTCATTCTCGCTCGGCTCCTGTCCCGAGCATCGAGCATATGGCGCAGAGTATAGAAAGTCACGAGAGGCTGAGATGGGGGGGGGAGATGGTCAGAACTTTTTTCCCAGCGTGGAAATCTCAGGGGCTAGAGAACACTTTTAGAAGGATGAGAGGAGATCTTATCGAAACGTATAAGATTATTAAGGGGTTGGACACGTTAGAGGCAGGAAACATGTTCCCAATGTTGGGGGAGTCCAGAACAAGGGGCCACAGTTTAGGAATAAGGGGTAGGCCATTTAGAACGGAGATGAGGACAAACTTTTTCAGTCAGAGAGTTGTGAATCTGTGGAATTCTCTACCTCAGAAGGCAGTGGAGGCCAATTCTCTGAATGCATTCAAGAGAGAGCGAGATAGAGCTCTTAAGGATAACGGAGTCAGGGGGTATGGGGAGAAGGCAGGAACGGGGTACTGATTGAGAATGATCAGCCATGATCACATTGAATGGCGGTGCTGGCTCGAAGGGCCGAATGGCCTCCTGCTGCACCTATTGTCTATTGTCTATTGTAACACAGCTTTTAGGTGAGAGGGACAAGGTTTACAGGAGATGTGTGGGGCAGGTTTTTTACACAGAGGGGGGTGGGGGCCTGGAACGTGCTGCCAGTGGTGGGGGTGGGCAGATACGATAGTGGTGTTTAAGAGGCTTTTGGACAGGTGCATGGATATGCAGGGAATGGAGGGACATGGATCACTTGCAGGCAGAAGAGATTAGTTTAACCTGGCATCATATTATCTCAATGGTTATGTTAGGTAAGGGGGAGGTGCAGCGAGACCTGGGTGTCCTTGTACACCAGTCACTGAAAGTTGGCGTGCAGGTACAGCAGGCAGTGAAGAAAGCTAATGGAATGTTGGCCTTCATAACAAGAGGATTTCAGTATAGAAGTAAAGAGGTTCTTCTGCAGTTGTATAGGGCCCTGGTGAGACCACATCTGGAGTATTCTGTGCAGTTTTGGTCTCCTAATTTGAGGAAGGACATCCTTATAATTGAGGCAGTGCAGCGTAGGTTCATGAGATTGATCCCTGGGATGGTGGGACTGTCATATGAGGAAAGATTGAAAAGACTAGGCTTGTATTCACTGGAGTTTAAAGGATGAGAGGGGATCTTATAGAGACGTATAAAGTCATAAAAGAACTAGACAAGCTAGATGCAGGAAAAATGTTCCCAATGTTGGGGGAGTCCAGAACCACGGGCCACACAGTCTTAGAATAAAGGGGAGGCCATTTAAAACTGAGGTGAGAAAAAACTTTTTCATCCCAGAGAGTTGTGAATTTGTGGAATTCTCTGCCACAGAGGGCAGTGGAGGCCAAATCACTGGATGGATTTAAGAGAGAGTTAGATAGAGCTCTAGGGGCTAGTTGAATCAAGGGATATGGGGAGCAGGCAGGCACGGAGGTATTGATTGGGGACGATCAGCCATGATCACAATGAATGGCGGTTCTGGCTCGAAGGGCCGAATGGCCTCCTCCTGCACCTATTTTCTATGTTCTATGTTTCTATATGTAGACACAAAATGCTGGATTAACTCAGCGGGTCAGGCAGCATCTCGGGAGAGAAGGAATGGGTCTCGACCCGAAACGTCACCCATTCCTTCTCTCCCGAGATGCTGCCTGACCCCATGAGTTACTCCGGCATCTTGTATCTACCTTCGATTTAAACCAGCATCTACAGTTCTTTCCTACATGACTTGGCGTCATGTTGGGCACAAACATTGTGGGCCAAGGGGCCTGTTCCTGATCTGCTCTTGTTGGCTGGTCTAATTTCCCACAGGGACCACGGCTATTACTGTGGTGCATTTAGTCTGACCAACTCAGAGCTCATTTCTTGGCCACACTCGTCTTTTTGTCAGAATGATTGAATTTGAAGTCTCAAAAGGGCATGTAAATGTTGGAGGAAGATCGCAAATATGTTTCGTTGACAGCCTGGGGCCCAGGGAAATGGGAAATCCAAGCGTGGGGATGGATTATGTATTCAGCTGTTGGGGTTAAAGAGTTCAGATCAGGCAGTGTTGTCAGTTTGGTTTAACCATCACAGCAGGGGGAAGGGCAGGTGAAATGGAAAGTGGTTCCATTAGTGGGTGAAAAAGGCCGCCAGCCTTCCGCTCCAGCTAGGGTTGCCGACTGTCCCGAATTAGCCGGGACTTCCCGTACATTGAGCTAAATTGGGACAGCCATTGTCCCATATTAACCCCAAGTGCGTGAAGGAGAGATATCGGAGGCCCTTCCTTCCCACTAACATAACATAACAACATAACAACACTTTATTGTCACTCGGCACAACACCGAGCGAAATTTCAGCAGTCACACAAAATACAGCAAAAAAGAAAAGAACACAGGACACCCGACCCCAACACAAACATCCATCACAGTGACTCCAAACACCCCCTCACTGTGATGGAGGCAACAAAACTTCCCCTCTCTTCCCCCCGCACCCACGGACAGGCAGCTCGACCCCTACCGAGGCAAACGACACGCACAGCCCCCGCAAGGGGATGGAAGGCCCCCCGGCCGAGCCGCCCCGTGAGACTGCACAACCAGCACTGCTCCCAGCAGACCAGTCAACAATAACAGCTAAGAAAACACATTAAACTGATGACAATTTATGTATCTTTTATTTATTTATAATGAATGATCTCGTGCTCTCTTGCGATCCACTTTGCTGCTGTAACACTGTAAATTTCCCCGGTGAGGGACGAATAAAGGAATATATAATTATATTATATTATTAGGCCCGGAGGGTGCTGTAGGCCCGGACAGTGTAGGCCCAGATAGTGTAGGCCCGGACAGTGTAAGCCCAGACAGTGTAGGCCCGGACAGTGTAGGCCCGGACAGTGTAGGCCCAGATACTGTAGGCCCAGACAGTGTAGGCCCGGACAGTGTAGGTCCGGACACTGTAGGCCCAGAAAGTGTAGGCCCGGACAGTGTAGGCCCGGACAGTGTAGGCCCAAATACTGTAGGCCCGGACAGTGTAGGCCCGGACACTGTAGGCCCGGACAGTGTAGGCCCGGACAGTGTAAGTCCGGACACTGTAGGCCCGGACAGTGTAGGTCCGGACACTGTAGGCCCGGACACTGTAGGCCAGGACAGTGTAGGCCCGGACAGTATAGGCCCGGGGGCTGCTGTAGACCTGGACAGTGTAGGCCCGGAAGCCAGGGCGTCGCCTAAAGGACATTGCGTAGCAACCCACTTCCCGGCCCGGGCAGCCGCCATTGGTGGAGCGGGGACACGCGGCCGCTGGCTGGGTGCGGTCGCGTAGGGCGCGGGGCGGTGACGTCACCTTGTCCCGTATTTGGGAGTGAGATAGTTGGTACCCCTAGCTTCAGGGGTGTTTGCCAAGTGTAGAAGTTAGGAAATCTCCACAGCACGGTGGTGCAGCGGTAGAGTTGCTGCCTTACAGCGAATGCAGCGCCAGAGACCCGGGTTCCATCCTGACTACGGGTGCTGTCTGTACGGAGTTTGTACGTTCTTCCCGTGTCCTGCGTGGGTTTCCTCCGGGTGCTCCGGTTTCCTCCCACACTCTAAAGACATGCAGGATTGCAGGTTAATTAGCTTCTGTATATTGTAAATTGTCCGTTGTATAGGATAGTGCAAGTGGGCCGAAGAGCCTGTTTCTATGTTGTATCTCCAAAGTCAATAAGTCCTCAACCACACTACTAACTGTGGTAAATATCTTAAACTGAGTATCGTCTAATCTAAGTATCAAATAAAATTATAAATGGACTGGACAAGCTAGATGCAGAAAATATGTTCCCAAAGTTGGGGGAGTCCAGAACCAGGGGCCACAGTCGAAGAATAAAGTGGAGGCCATTTAAAACTGAGGTGAGAAGGAACTTTTTCACCCAGAGAGTTGTGAATTTGTGGAATTCTCTGCCACAGAAGGCAGTGGAGGCCAATTCACTGGATGGATTTAAAAGAGAGTTCGATAGAGCTCTAGGGGCTAGTGGAATCAAGGGATATGGGGAGAAGGCAGGCATGGGTTACTGAATGTGGATGATCAGCCATGATCACAATGAATGGCGGTGCTGGCTCGAAGGGCCGAATAGACAATAGACAATAGGTGCAGGAAGAGGCCATTTGACCCTTCGAGCCAGCACCGCCATTCAATGTGATCATGGCTGATCATTCTCAATCAGTACCCCGTTCGTGCCTTCTCCCCATACCCCCTGACTCCGCTATCGTTAAGAGCTCTATCTAGCTCTCTCTTGAAAGCATTCAGAGAATTGGCCTCCACTGCCCTCTGAGGCAGAGAATTCCACAGATTCACAACTCTCTGACTGAAAAAGTTTTTCCTCATCTCAGTTCTAAATGGCCTACCCCTTATTCTTAAACTGTGGCCCCTCGTTCTGGACTCCCCCAACATTGGAAACGTGTTTCCTGCCTCTAAGGTGGCCTCCTCCTGCACCTGTTGTCCATGTTTTCTATGTTTAACCTGCGCCGTCTGTTAATGCCTGCCTCCGCTGACACAGGTAGTGTTACCTTCCTGCTGATAATGAGTCAAACAGCAGCGGCAGCAACTCAATGTGCAGTTGCAGTGTAAGTGATAGCAGCAGGTTATCATGCACGCTGATCTCAGTTTCTATTTATAGGGGTTAAACAATGTAACCTCCATAAAAACTAATTGTACCTGGAAGAGGGGAAGAAATCTTAAACAGCAATCAATTAAGCTGCTTCGCACAAGTCGTTGATTAAATCTCATTTACTTGGCCTGATGAACGCAGCAAAACTCTGCCATGATGGCAATGGATGACTGCACAGACACATCAGCAACTTACCTTGCACTTCATAAATCCCTGCTCCACCATAATGAAATGTTCATTATGAACGCATGCTTCACACTGTCGATGTATTAAACCCTAATTGAAATTGATCTGAACAGGCCCCATGATCCAATTCCAAATGTAATAACATGGAAGATAGACAGAGAGTGCTGGAGTAACTCAGCGGGTCAGGCAGCATCTGTGGAGAACATGGATAGGTGACGTTTCACAGAGTGCTGGAGTAACTCAGCAGGTCAGGCAGCATCTGTGGATAGAAGGGATGAGTGACGTTTCGGGTCGAGACATAGAAACATAGAAAGTAGGTGCAGGAGGAGGCCATTTGGCCCTTCGTGCCAGCACCGTCATTCATTGTGATCATGGCAGATCTTCCACAATCAGTAACCCGTGCCTGCCTTCTCCCCATATCCCTTGATTCCACTAGCCCCTAGAGCTCTATCTAACTCTCTTTCAATCCATCCAGTGATTTGGCCTCCACTGCCCTCTGTGGCAGAGAATTCCACAAATTCACAACTGTGGTGGTGGAGGCTGATACGATAGTGGTGTTTAAGAGGCTAATGGATCAGATCAGTATTGTGTGATATTAGTTCATGTAGACATCATATTAACACACACATTGTGGGCTGAACGGCCTTTCCTGTGCTGTACTGTTGTATGTTCATCTAATCGTTGTACAGAGGGGTCTTCGTATACAAGTTCACGTGGTGCTGGTTCGAAGGGCCAAATGGCCTCTTCCTGTATATATTTTCTATGTTTCTATGTTTCTATACTTTTATCCGTAACTATCTTAAACCTAATCGAACTGTGGTCTCTGGTCCCAAAAGGCTCCTCCACACACAGTTCATTAACCTGCCCTTCCTAATTGCCCAATACTAGATCCAGCATTGCCCTATCACGTGTGGAGGCCTCCACATACTGCTTAATAAAACTCTCCTGAACACTTTTGAGGAATTGCACCCCGTCTAAACCCTTCACACTATGATTTTCCCAGTCTATAATATTGGGAAAGTTAAAATCCCCAACTACAACAACCTTATTTGACCTGCAGCTGTCTGCAATCTCCCAGCACATTTGCTCTTCTAATTCCCGTTGACTATTCGGGGGTCTGTCGTACACCCCCAACAAGGTGATCATCCCTTTCTCGTTTATTCACCAAATGCTGGAGTAACTCAGCGGGTCAGGCAGCATCTCAGGAGAGAAGGAATGGGTGACGTTTCGGGTCGAGACCCCTCTTCAGACTGATGTCAGGGGGGCGGGATAAAGGAAGGATATAGGTGGAGACAGGAAGATGGAGGGAGAATCACAGAGGGGGAGCAGTGAGAGAGCATGTTGCTAAACTCTCTTCGAAGAGAGGAGGAGAACTTCTTCAAAGTGGACATACCTTGAGGAGAAATCGCAGTGGAGCAACAGGTAGTGTAAGACAATAACTACAAATCGAAGGTATTTATTCACAAAATGCTGGAGTAACTTTATCCTTCCTTTGTCCCGCCCCCTTGACATCAGTCTGAAGAAGGGTCTCGACCCGAAACGTCACCCATTCCTTCTCTCCTGAGATGCTGCCTGACCTGCTGAGTTACTCCAGCATTTTGTGAATAAATACCTTCGATTTGTACCAGCATCTGCAGTTATTGTCTTATACATCCCTTTCTTGTTCCTCAACTCCACCCATATAGCCTCACTAGACGAACCGTCCGTAATGTCACCTCTGAACACAGCCGTGACATCCTCCTTAATCCTCTTTGTCCCTCGCCCCTGTCTCTCCTGAAGCTCCTGTACCCCGGGACATTGAGCTGCCAGTCCTGCCTATCCCTTAACCAGGTTTCAGTCATGGCTACAAAGTCCTAGTCGCTCGTACCTACCCACGCCCTAAGATCATCTGCTTTACCCGTCAGGCCCCTTGCATTAAAATACGTGCAGTATAAACCAATCCTCGTTCCTCGCTCTCTGCCTTTCAACTGCCTATTCTGTCCACTAACCTTTCCCACACCACCCCCCATACCAACGTCTAGCCTCATGTGCCTCTGACCTGCACGAGATCCCACGCCCCTGCCAATCTAGTTTAAACCCTCCCTAGGAAAATTGACAGGGGAGTGCCGGTGGATGTGGTGTACCTCGCCTTTCAGAAAGCCTTTGACAAGGTCCCACATAGGAGATTAGTCGGCAAAATTAGTGCACATGGTATTGGAGGTAGGGTACTGACATGGATAGAAAATTGGTTGACAGACAGAAAGCAAAGAGTGGGGATAAATGGTTCCCTTTCAGAATGGCAGGCAATGACTAGTGGGCTACCGCAAGGCTCTGTGCTGGGACCGCAGCTATTTACAATATATATCAATGACTTGGATGAAGGGATTAAAAGTACCATTATCAAGTTTGCAGATGATACAAAGCTGGGTGGCAGTGTGAACTGTGAGGAAGATGCTATGAGGTTGCAGGGTGACTTGGACAGGTTGTGTGAGTGGGCGGATGCATGGCAGATGCAGTTTAATGTGGATAAGTGTGAGGTTATCCACTTTGGTGGTAAGAATAGGAAGGCAGAGTATTATCTGAATGGTGTCAAGTTAGGGGTTTGCCATTTAGATCGGAGATGTGGAAAAACTTTTTCAGTCAGAGAGTTGTTAATTCTGTGGAATTCTCTGCCTCAGAATGCAGTGGAGGCCAATTCTCTGAATGCATTCAAGAGAGAGCTTGATAGAGCTCTTAAGGATAGCGGAGTCAGGGGGTATGGGGAGAAGGCAGGAACGGGGTACTGATTGAGAATGATCAGCCATGATCACATTGAATGGCGGTGCTGGCTCGAAGGGCCGAATGGCCTCCTCCTGCACCTATTGTCTATAGTGTAGCATTAGCAAACCTTCATACTTGTACATTTGAGTTGCCAAACTCGGCTGTGTTATGACTAAGCAGTAAGCTGTGTACTGTCCATCTGAATGGTGTCAAGTTAGGAAGAGGGGATGTTCAACGAGATCTGGGTGTCCTAGTGCATCAGTCACTGAAAGGAAGCATGCAGGTACAACAGGCAGTGAAGAAGGCTGCGCCTAACGGCTGCGGCTCTCTGGCAGTCTGTTTGTCTTGTTTGTGTCGGTGTTGGGATGGTTTTTGTTTCTGTTTTTGGCTGTGTATGTGTGGGGGGGGGGGGTGGGGTGTGGGTGTGGGGTGGGGCGGGGGAAACCTTTCTTTTATTAGGTCTCTTCCCCGGGGCGCAGCTCGCCCGCGGGGCCTTCCATCACCGGCGCGGCTCGGCTGCGGGACTTAACATCGCCAGCGCGGCTCGGCCGCGGGACGTTTCAGTGCCCGGTGCGGCTCGGCCGCTGGACTTAACATCGCCCGGTGTGGCCGCGGGACGTTTCGGTGCCCGGTGCGGCTCGGCCGCTGGACTTAACATCGCCCGGTGCGGCTCGGCAGCGGGACGTTTCAGTGCCCGGTGCGGCTCGGCTGCGGGACGTTTCAGTGCCCGGTGCGGCTCGGCCGCTGGACTTAACATCGCCCGGTGCGGCCGCGGGACGTTTCGGTGCCCGGTGCGGCTCGGCCGCTGGACTTAACTTCGCCCGGTGCGGCCGCGGGACGTTTCGGTGCCCAGGGCGGCTCGGCCGGGGGGCCTTCTATCCCCTTGCGGGGGCTGTGCGTGTCGTTTGCCTCGGTAGGGGTCGAGCTGCCTGTCCGTGGGTGCGGGGGGAAGAGAGGGGAAGTTTTGTTGCCTCCATCACAGTGAGGGGGTGTTTGGAGTCACTGCGATGGATGTTTGTGTTGGGGTCGGGTGTCCTGTGTTCTTTTCTTTTTTGCTGTGTTTTGTGTGACTGCTGAAATTTCGTTCGGTGTAAAAAGCCGAGTGACAATAAAGTGTTGTTATGTTATGTTATGTTATGAAAGCCAATGGAATGTTGGCCATCGTAACAAGAGGAGTTGAGTATAGGAGCAAAGAGGTCCTTCTACAGTTGTACCGGGCCCTGGTGAGACCGCACCTGGAGTACTGTGTGCAGTTTTGGTCTCCAAATTTGAGGAAGGATATTCTTGCTATTGAGGGCGTGCAGCGTAGGTTCACTAGGTTAATTCCCGGAATGGCGGGACTGTCGTATGTTGAAAGGCTGGAGCAATTAGGCTTGTATACACTGGAATTTAGAAGGATGAGGGGGGATCTTATTGAAACATAGAAGATAATTAGGGGATTGGACACATTAGAGGCAGGAAACATGTTCCCAATGTTGGGGGAGTCCAGAACAAGGGGCCACAGTTTAAGAATAAGGGGTAGGCCATTTAGAACGGAGATGAGGAAAAACTTTTTCAGTCAGAGAGTGGTGAAGGTGTGGAATTCTCTGCCTCAGAAGGCAGTGGAGGCCAGTTCGTTGGATGCTTTCAAGAGATAGCTGGATAGAGCTCTTAAGGATAGCGGAGTGAGGGGGTATGGGGAGAAGGCAGGTACGGGGTACTGATTGAGAGTGATCAGCCATGGTCGCATTGAAGGGCGGTGCTGGCTCAAAGGGCTGAATGGCCTCCTCCTGCACCTATTGTCTATTGTCCACCTATTGAAGTTTGATGGCGTATTCGGTGGTACACGTCACGCCCTCAATCACTTCAGGAAGTAGAGTTGTTGATGGGTTATCTTTGTGAATGCATCAAAGATTCAGGTGCTGCGCTCCAACATGCGTGAGGAGAGAAATCCACACGCTTACAAATTCAACCGTGGCGCAGCGGTAGAGTTGCTGCCTCGCAGCGCCAGAGACCCAGGTTCCACCCTGACTACGGGTGCTGTCTGTACGGAGTTTGTACGTTCTCCCCGTGACCTGCGTGGGTTTTCTCCGGGTGCTCCGGTTTCCTCCCACACTCCAAAGACGCACAGGTTTGTCGGTTAATTGGCTCTGGTAAAAGAATTGTCCCCTGTGTGTTTAGGATTGTATTAGTGTGTGGGGATCGCTGGTCGGCACGGACCCGGTGGGCCGAGGGGCCTGTTTCCACGCGGTATCTCTAAAGTCTAACGACTAACATCTAAATAGCTAAAAGAATAGATAGAGCTCTTAAGGATAGCGGAGTCAGGGGGTATGGGGAGAAGGCAGGAACGGGGTACTGATTGAGAATGATCAGTCATGATCACATTGAATGGCGGTGCTGGCTCGAAGGGCCAAATGGCCTCCTCCTGCACCTATTGTCTATTGTCTAATATAAACAATTTTGCATCATCTTTCTACTGAAGCTCTACCAGAAATAGTTCGGAATCACGTTTATAAGTGGTGTGTTCCACCACTTGGCTCTGCAGTAAGGTTGCCAACGGTCCCATATTAGCCGGGACATCCCGTATTCTGGGCTAAATTGGTTTGTCCCGTATTAGGCCCGGGGGGGGGGGGGGCGCTGTATGCCCGGACAGTGTAGGCCCGGACGCTGTAGGCCCGGACGCTGTAGGCCCAGACGCTGTAGGCCCGGACACTGTAGGCTCGGAAGCTGTCGGTCCGTATACTGTCGGGCACTGGCGGACATAGTCGGCCAGGATGCTGTAGGCCCGGACACTGTAGGCCCGGACATTGTAGGCTCGGACACTGTATGCCCGGACACTGTAGGCCCGGACGCTGTAGTTCTGGACAGTGTAGGCCCGGACACTGTAGGCCCGGACACTGTAGGCCCGGACACTGTAGGCCTGGACACTGTAGGCCCGGACATTGTAGGCCCGGACACTGTAGGCTCGGACATTCTAGGCCCGGACACTGTAGGCCCGGACATTGTAGCCCGGACGCTGTAGTTCTGGACAGTGTAGGCCCGGACACTGTAGGCCCGGACACTGTAGGCCCTGACACTGTAGGCCCGGACACTGTAGGCCCGGACGCTGTAGGCCCGGACATTCTAGGCCCGGATGCAGCAAGCCCGGACACTTTAGGCTCGGACACCTGTAGGCCTGGACACTGTAGGCTACCCCGGCGGCCGCCATTGGTGGAGCAGGAGCACGTGGCCGCTGGCTGGGTGAGGTCACGTGGGGCGCGGGGCGGTGACGTCTCCTTGTCCTGTACTTGGGAGTGAGGAAGTTGGCACTCCTAGGTACCCACCACTTGACTCTGCAGTTACTTGGCACCGGTAACTACAGTAAATCAGGTTGATTGAACCAAAGAGATCCTTGCTGCATTGACAGGACACTTCAGTGGGCTGGAAGTACCTGCAGCTGCTGAGTTCTCATCTCCCCAGTGTTAAGAGAGATTTTAACACAATCTAGCTCAGATGAACACTACACACGAGATACAATTGGTCTAATCAAGTTACTTGTCAATGGGATTTACCCAGGCACACAGCCACCATATGCCACAGTTTTTAGCAATAATTACACATTTCAAAAGCCAACTCACATGGCAGAGCTTTGGAAAGTTGGAGGCAGCTGGAAGGTTTTAGCGTAGCTGTGAGTCCGAGTTTTACTTTAACGCCAGCCTATTCTGTTCACAACGAAGGTAGACACAAAATGCTGGAGTAACGCAAAGGGTCAGGCAGAATCTCGGGAGAGAAGGAATGGGTGACGTTTCGAGTCGAGACCCTTCTTCAGTTCTGTTCACACTCGGGTTCATGGAGTCATCCATGGAGCAAGTTCTCAAACATCACCCAGCACCAGCGCACAGCTTGCATCGCCTTCTTGGAGTGTCAGAGGTTGAGGGGGGACGTTAGTGGCGCGGTGGCGCAGCGGTAGAGTTGCCGCCTTACAGCGAATGCAACGCCGGAGACCCGGGTTCCATCTCGACTACAGGTGCTGTCTGTACGGAGTTTGTACGTTCTCCCCGTGACCTACGTGAGTTTTCTCCAAGATCTTCGGTTTCCTCCCACACTCCAAAGATGTGCAGGTTTGTAGGTTAATTGGCTTGGTAAAATGTAAAAATTGTCCCTAGTTGGTATAGGATAGTGTTAGTGTGCGGGGATCGCTGGTCGGCGCGGACCCGAAATGGCCTGTTTCCGCGCTGTATCTCTAAACTAAACTAAACAACATAAAATGATGAGGCAGATAGGGTAGACAGTCAGAACCTTTTTCCCTAGGGTGGAAATGTCACAGACTGGGGGGCACAGCTTTAAGCAGAGAGGGGCAAAGTTTAGGGGAGATGTGTGGGGCAGGTTTTTACACAGAGTGGGGTGGGGGCCTGGAACGCGCTGCCAGGGGTGGGGGTGGAGGCAGATACGATAGTGGTGTTTAAGAGGCTTTTAGACAGGCACATGGATATGCAGGGAATGGAGGGACATGGATCACGTGCAGGCAGAGGGGATTAGTTTAACGGCATCATGTTCAGTGTGGATATTGTGGATCAAAGGGCCAGTTGCTGTGCTGTACTGTTCTAAATGCTGTCTAGACCAAAGATTTGTAAAGACATTTTCACACAGAGAATAGTGGGTGCAGGGAACAAGCTTCGTTTGGTTTAGACAACAGACAATAGACAATAGGTGCAGGAGGAGGCTATTCGGCCCTTCGAGCCAGCACCACCATTCAATGTGATCATGGCTGATCATTCTCAATCAGTACCCCGTTCCTGCCTTCTCCCCATACCCCCTGACTCCGCTATCCTTAAGAGCTCTATCTAGCTCTCTCTTGAATGCATTCAGAGAATTGGCCTCCACTGCCTTCTGAGGCAGAGAATTCCACAGATTCACAACTCTCTGACTGAAAAAGTTTTTCCTCATCTCCGTTCTAAATGGCCGACCCCTTATTCTTAAACTGTGGTCCCTTGTTCTGGACTCCCCCAACATTGGGAACATGTTTCCTGCCTCTAACGTGTCCAACCCCTTAATAATCTTATACGTTTCGATAAGATCCCCTCTCATCCTTTAGTTTCGAGATACTGCACAGAATCAGGCCATTTGGACCTCCAAGTCCGCGCCGACCAGCGATCCCCGCACACTTACACTATCCTACACACACTAGGGACAATTTACAATTACACCAAGCCAATACATCTACAAACCTGCATGTCTTTGGAGTGTGGGAGGAAACCGGAGCGCCCGGAGAAAACCCACGCAGGTCACGGGGAGAACGTACAAACTCCGTACAGACAGCACCCGTAGTCGGGATGGAACTCGGGTCTCCGGCGCTGTGAGGCAGCAGCTCTACCCGCTGCACCACTGAGCTGCCAGAAGAAATAGTTAAGGCAGACTATTTCAACATTTAAGAACATTGAAACAAGTGGGCAGATAGAAAGGTTTAGAGGGATATGGGTCAAACACGGGCAAATGGGACTAGCTGATGTGGGCATCTTGGTTGGCATGGACAAATTGAACCACGGGACCTGTTTGCAGGCTCCATGACTCCATCTCTATCAACATCAGTAATTACTACCACAAGCTGCCAAAAATACCTTGCCGGAGATGCGATTGTTTTCCGGATCGTGTCTGCGGTCGCTCCGCGGCCTAACATCGTGGAGCTGAGGGTCTTCACCGGGGCTGACCCTGAGCCCCATTGCGGGGCGTGGACTTACCATCGGAGTCTGCGATCCCTCGCCTGGGATCGACGCTCCAACCGCGCGCGGCCTGTGGACTTTCACATCGCGGAGCTCGCAGTCTCCGGTTGAGACCGGCGCCGGGAAGCTCCAAAAGCCGCACGAGGTTTGACTAGTCCCGACCCGGGGTAGATCGCCCAGCGTGGGGGAGCTGAGATTCACCCCTGATGCAGGAGCTTGATCGCCCCGACGAGGAAGGCCCAAACGTTGCCGGCTACGGGAGTCAAGATAGCCCCGTCAACGGAAGGTTCGAGGCCCCCGATCGCTGGAGGACAAAGAAGGGAGAGATTGAACTAGTTTTCGCTTTCCATCACAGTGAGGAATGTGGAGGAGTCACTGTGGTCACTAATCTGAGGAAAGACATTCTTGCCATAGAGGGAGTACAGAGAAGGTTCACCAGATTGATTCCTGGGATGGCAGGACTTTCATATGAAGAAAGACTGGATCGACTCGGCTTGTACTCGCTGGAATTTAGAAGATTGAGGGGGGATCTTATAGACACTTACAAAATTCTTAAGGGGTTGGACAGGCCAGATCACATGTGTCAAACTCAAGGCCCGCGGGGCCCAATCCGGCCCGCCACCCTCATTGTATGTGGCCCGTGAGAGCTTAATTGTCATTGGTCGAATATCTTTTAAGTTACAGACATTTTAAACTTTAAAAGTTTCATTTCTAAACACATTTTTTAAAGTGCTGTGTGTCTGACGGCACCACAGGTCTCTCTCTCCTCACTCGCACAGACAAGATGGACGCCGTTAGTGGAGCCCCCCGCCCACAATCACCGCCTCCTCACTCCCCCCCCCCACACTCCCCCCCCCTCACTCTCCCCCCCACTCACTCTCCCCCCCCCTCACTCTCCCCCCCCCACTCACTCTCCCCCCCCCACTCCCCCCTCACTCTCCCCCCTCACTCTCCCCCCTCACTCTCCCCCCTCACTCTCCCCTCCCCTCTCCCCTCCCCTCACTCCCCCCTCACTCTCCCCCCTCACTCTCCCCCCCCCACTCTCCCCCCCCACTCTCCCCTCACTCTCCCCCCCCCCCACACTCCCCCCCTCTCCCCCCTCACTCCCCCCTCACTCTCCCCCCTCCCTCTCCCCCCTCACTCTCCCCCCCACTCTCCCCCCCCACTCTCCCCCCCCCCTCTCCCCCCTCTCCCCCCCTCACTCTCCCCCCCACTCTCCCCCCCCACTCTCCCCCCCCCCCCCCACACTCCCCCCCTCACTCTCCCCCCTCACTCTCCCACACCCGGGGGACACTGACTCCCGAGCAGGAGGGAGATAGTCGGACTGATGGTCCTCATCCTTCCCTTCCGTCCCTTCAACCCACGCCACGGCGTCCTCGAGTCCCCCCTCCCGCCCGGGCCCCAGCACCGTTACCGCACACAGGCCGCAGCGCAGCGCAGCGGGCAGCTTCTCCTCCTCCTCCTCCTCCTACAGCGGGCCGCTGCCACCGACGGCCCGTCGCCACTTCATCAAGATGGCGGCCGCTCTCCTCACGCTCCGCCATCTTGTGCGCGCCTCCAGCCGCTCCTCTCTCCTCTCTCCCCGTGCTTCTCTCCCCTCCCCACTCACCCAGATCCACCGCCACCGCCCGCCTCGAGTAGTCCCACCGCCACCGCCCGCCCGCCCGCCTCGAGTAGTCCCACCGCCGCCGCCCGCCCGCCTCGAGTAGTCCCACCGCCCGCCTCGAGTAGTCCCACCGCCACCGCCCGCCCGCCCGCCTCGAGTAGTCCCACCGCCGCCGCCCGCCCGCCTCGAGTAGTCCGGAGCTCCCTCCTCCTCCTCCCTGCACGCTCGGTAAGTGCCTTTCGCCGCCAACGGCTCCACGGAGGGGAGTGGACGTGGGGGCCGAGTGGGTGGAGGGGAAGGGTGGGGGTGGGGGGAGGAGAGAATGGGACTGGGGAAGGGGGTGGTGGTGGTGGGGTGAAGTGAGAGTGGGGGGGGAGGAAAGGGGGAGAAGGGGACAGTGAGAGTGAAAGGGGGAGGAGGGGAGGAGAGAGGGGGTGTGGGGGGAAGAGGGGGTGTGGGGGGAAGAGGGGGTGTGGGGGGAAGAGGGGGTGTGGGGGGAAGAGGGGGTGTGGGGGGAAGAGGGGGTGTGGGGGGAAGAGGGGTGGTGGGGGGGAAGAGAGTGGGGGTGGGGGGAAGGGGGTGGGGGGAAGGGGACGGTGGGGAAGAGGGGACAGGGGGTGGGGAGGGGCAGTGAGAATGGGGGTGGGGCGAGTGTGGAGGGGAGGGTGGGGGTAGGAGGGGGGTGAGGATGGGGGGAGGAGAGAGTGGGGCTGGGGGAGGAGAGAATGAGGGGGTGGGGGGGTGGGGGAGAGAGTGGGGGATGGTGGGGAAAGAGGGGTGGGGAGAGTGCGAGTGCAGGTGGGAGGGAGAGTGGGACTGGGGAGGAGGGCAGAGTGCGGGTGGGGAGGAGGAGGGGTGGGGGGAAGGGGACAGCAGGGGAGGGGGGTGGTGGTGGGGGGTTGAGAGAGTGGAGGAGGGGGCAAGGGGGACAGTGGGGGTCAGGGAAGAGGGGAGAGTGGGGGGAGGGAGGAAAATGTGGGTGAGGGGGAAGGGGACAGTGAGAGTGAAAGGAGGGTGGGGGGAGGAGAGAGGAAGTAAGGGGGGTGGTGGTGGGGGGAAGATAGTGGGGGGAGGGGGACGGTGAGAATGCAGGTGGGGCGGGTGGGTGGAGGAGAGGGTAGGGGTGGGAGAGGGTGAGGGAGGAGAGTGGGGGAGGCGGGGTGGGTGAGGAGGGGTGGAGGAGAGTCTGAGTGGGGCTGGGGGAGGAGAGAATGTGGGGGATGGTGGGGGGGGGGGGGGGGAGAGTGGGGGAAAAGGGGGGCCAGTTACAACCGGCCCTTTGAGGGCAGCCATAATGCTGATGTGGCCCGGGGTGAAATGAGTTTGACACCCCTGCGCTAGATGCAGGAAGATTGTTCCCGATGTTGGGGAAGTCCAGAACAAGGGGTCACAGTTTAAGGATAAGGGGGAAGTCTTTAGGACCGAGATGAGAACGTTTTTTTTCACGCAGAGAGTGGTGAATCTGTGGAATTCTCTGCCACAGAAGGTAGTTGAGGCCAGTTCATTGGCTATATTTAAGAGGGAGTTAGATGTGGCCCTTGTGGCTAAAGGGATCAGGGGGTATGGAGAGAAGGCAGGTACAGGATACTGAGTTGGATGATCAGCCATGATCATATTGAATGGCGGTGCAGGCTCGAAGGGCCGAATGGCCTACTCCTGCACCTATTTTCTATGTTTGATGTTAAAATGTATTTTGTGTGTCCTGTTGCTTTTTATTGTTATGACTGCATGGCAAATGAAGTTCCTCGTATGTTGCAAAACACACTTGGCTAATACAGTATGAGTGTGATAGTGATTGTGATACAAGATACAGAAAAACAACCAAAGATAAATAAGGAAAGTGAGCCCTGGAAGCACCAGTCAGAGAGACGCTGCTTGGTGGTGACTAGTGAACACATGGTTTAAATCTACT
Source organism: Rhinoraja longicauda (assembly GCF_053455715.1). Classification (NCBI taxonomy): domain Eukaryota; kingdom Metazoa; phylum Chordata; class Chondrichthyes; order Rajiformes; family Arhynchobatidae; genus Rhinoraja; species Rhinoraja longicauda. The sequence continues at coordinate 92,135,428 of NC_135956.1, forward strand.
TGCTCTGGATGTAAAATAACAGTCACAATGAAATGTGGACCACATCACATGGTGCAAAGGTCCACTGAGGTTATCAGCTGTCTGCTCTGACTCATGCTTCAGGCTTGCTAAAATAAATGGGTTTACCGAATCATCTAATTTTTTCAGAAAGCCATTTTATTAAAAGTTAAATAAATTTCCACTTCAAACAGGAGTAGAGTTTGGCTTGGATTGCATGTTGAATTTCAAAGAATAATCTTGGCCTGATATACAGAGTGGACTGTGTCATAAAGCAGGGATTCATTCACTGAAGGTAATAATAATAATAATAATAATAATAATAATGTATTTTATTTATATAGCGCTTTTCATATACTCAAAGACGCTTTACAGAGATTTAGAGAACATAGGGAAATTAATAAATAGATAAATAAGTAAATAAATAAACGAACAGAGAAAGGAGACAGAAGGTGAGGTGACCTTCAGTGGTTGAAGGCAGTACTGAACAGGTGAGACTTCAGCGATGTTTTGAATGTGGTGAGTGTGGAGGAGTCTCTAACGTTTTGGGGTAGTGAGTTCCATAGGGTGGGAGCAGCGATGGAGAAAGCCCTGTCCCCCCAGGATCTGAGTTTGGTCCGGATGTGGGGGGATAGGAGATTGGCAGCAGCAGAGCGGAGGGTGCAGGTGGGAGTGTGCCTGTGGAGGAGGTCGGTCAGGTAGGATGGGGCCAGGTTATGGAGGGCTTTGTAGGTTATGAGGAGGATTTTGTACTGAATTCTCTGGGGGATGGGGAGCCAGTGGAGTTTATAAAGGACGGGGGTGATATGGTCACGGATCGGGGTGTGGGTGAGTAGACGGGCAGCGGAGTTTTGAATGTATTGAAGTTTACTGATGATTTTTGAGGGTGCGCCATAGAGGAGGCTGTTGCAGTAGTCCAGACGGGAGGTGATGAAGGCGTGGATGAGGGTTTCTGCAGCTGTGGAGGAGAGGGATGGACGGAGACGGGCAATGTTTTTGAGGTGGAAGAAGGCTGTCTTTGTGATGTGTTTGATGTGTTTGTCGAAAGAGAGGGCTTGATCAAAGATGATTCCAAGATTCCGGATGTGAGGTGAGGCGGATACTGGGAGACCATCAATGTTGAGGATGAAGTTTTGGGTGGATTTGGTGAGCGTTTTTGGACCAATGATGATGATTTCAGATAGACACAAAATGCTGGAGTAACTCAGTGGGACAGGCAACATTTCTGGAGAGAAGGGATGGGTGATGTTTCGGGTCAAAACCCTTCTTCATTCACTGAGCTGGTCCCAATCCAACCCATCCTTGTTCTCCAGAGATGCTCCAGCACTCTGTGAAACGTCACCTATCCATGTTCTCCACAGATGCTGCCTGACCCGCTGACAGGGCGGCACGGTGGCGCAGCGGTAGAGTTGCTGCCTCACAGCGCCAGAGACCCGGGTTCCATCCTGACTACGGGCGCTGTCTGTACGGAGTTTGTACGTTCTCCCCGTGACCTGCGTGGGTTTTCTCCGGGTGCTCCGTTTTCCTCCCACAGTCCAAAGACATGCAGGTTTGTAGGTTAATTGGCTTGATATAATTGTAAATGATTCCTAGTGTGTGTAGGATAGTGTTAGTGTGCGGGGATCGCTGGTCGGCACGGGCTAGGCGGGCCGAAGGGCTTGTTTCCGCGCTGCATCTCTAAACTAAACTAAAGTTCAAATTAGATCGTCAATGTAGCTATGAAGCTCTCATCAGAATTAATTGGTAAATAAACTAATCCCAAATCCTCAGAGAAGGCTAAAGGCAACTCTTGTTTGTTCAAATCAACATGTAAGCTTCAGTGAAACACTTTCTTTAGCAGATGTTCATTATCTGTGTTCAAATGTGTGTGTAGGAAAGAACTGCAGATGCTGGTTTAAATCGAAGATGGACACAAAATGCTGGAGTAACTCAATGGGTCAGGCAGCATCTCGGGAGAGAAGGAATGGGTGATGTTTTGGGTCGAGACCCTTCTTCAAACGCGTGTCTTGTTTGGGGGACGTGCACATTCCATTTGATCCCATGGTTCCAATATATATCGCTGCATTTCATGCCCTTTGGGACAGTTTTATAATTTATTTTCCCAGAGAAACCAGATCCACTGCAGCCAGAGATCGTCACCTTGAGGACAAGAGAGACATCCGCTTGCTGGGTAAATCAGCCTTACGTTGGCGGTAATCGTGCTGTTTAACGCTGCTGCCCTGACAAAGTAATCCAACCAGCACTTTCACAACAGCAGGCAGCTGAACAAATACATCAGTGATAGGTCCGTGTAGTGAGCCATATCCCCCTCCATATTGCAGACACATGTGGGACAGTCACATTTACAAAGTCACCCCAGGGCAGTTCAATGTTATTCCAGCTGTGGTTTAGTTTAGAGACACCAGATGGAGACTTTCAGCCCACCGAGTCCACGTCCACCATCGATCACCCGCTCACACTAGTTCCACGTCATCCCATGTTCTCATCCCGGGCGATTTACAGAGGGACGATTAACCTACAAACCTGCACGTCTTTGGAGTGTGGGAGGAAACCGGAGCGCCCGGAGAAAACCCACGGGGAGAACGTGCAAACTCCGTACAGACAGTGCCCGAGGTCAGGATGGAACTGGGAAGTCTGGCGCCTTGAGGCAGCAGGTCTACCTGTCACGACAGCGCTATTGAAAGCCATTTAAAATACATTATAGGTCACTCAGAGAGTTGTACATGTGTATGAAAAAAGACACAAAGTGCTGGAGTAACTCAGCGGGTCAGGCAGCATCTGTGGAGAACATGGATAGGTGACGTTTCACAGAGTGCTGGAGTAACTCAGCGGGTCAGGCAGCATCTGTGGAGAACATGGATAGGTGACGTTTCACAGAGTGCTGGAGTAACTCAGCGGGTCAGGCAGCATCTGTGGAGAACATGGACAGCGGGACCCTTCTTCAGTCTATACACTTCTGTGTAGCTTTATATCCTCTGGGGCCGTGGGTGGGCGAGAGGGAGAGGAAAGGGGAGAGGGAGCCACTAACCCCGGCCCCGGGCGGCCATCACGGCCCGTGGACCCGTTGGGTGCAAACCTCTCCTGTAGCGGCAGCTCAACAGTGACGGCCATCTTGTATGACCTTCTGCCGCTGCACTGCACCATGGGAGGAAGGTCAGGCGCAAGGGCACGCCGGGACGGGCGCCAGTCCTCCCTGCGGGGGGGTGGGGGGGGGGGTGGCTCATTTATTAAAGTTTACGTTCATTGCTTTTAAAATGTAAGAAAACTTGATCGATCGAGACTGCATGCGAATGGTGAGTAGGGTGGGCCTAAGATTGTTGCGCTACCATGCACCGTTTTGGCTTTATTTTGGGTACGTACAATCAAACAACAAACAAACAAACGAACAAGATGAGATTTTTAGTGATATACTGGACAGAGTGGGCCCAAACCTCTCCTGCATTGGTGCAGCACCCTGTCCCATCACCCCCTCCCCTCTCTCCTCAACCACCCCCTCCCCTCTCACTTCTCCATTTAGAACTGAGATGAGGAAAAGCTTTTTCAGTCAGAGAGTTGTGAATTTGTGGAATTCTCTGCCTCAGAGGGCAGTGGAGGCCAATTCTCTGAATGCATTCAAGAGAGAGCTAGATAGAGCTCTTAAGGATAGCGGAGTCAGGGGGTATGGGGAGAAGGCAGGAACGGGGTACTTATTGAGAGTGATCAGCCACGATCACATTGAATGGTGGTGCTGGCTCGAAGGGCCGAATGGCCTCCTCCTGCACCTATTGTCTATTGACTCTTTGATTCTTAGTTGAGTTCAGAGATACAGCACGGAAACAGGCACTTTCGGCCCACCGAGTCCGCGCCGACCAACGATCCCCGCACACGAATACTATCCTATAGGATACACCCACTAGGGACAATTTTTACATTTACCAAACCAATTAACCTACAAACCTGCACGTCTTTGGAGTGTGGGAGGACAATAGACAATAGACAATAGACAATAGGTGCAGGAGTAGGCCATTCAGCCCTTCGAGCCAGCACCGCCATTCAATGCGATCATGGCTGATCACTCTCAATCAGTACCCCGTTCCTGCCTTCTCCCCATACCCCCTCACTCCGCTATCCTTAAGAGCTCTATCCAACTCTCCCTTGAAAGCATCCAACGAACTGGCCTCCACTACCTTCTGAGGCAGAGAATTCCACACCTTCACCACTCTCTGACTGAAAAAGTTCTTCCTCATCTCCGTTCTAAATGGCCTACCCCTTATTCTTAAACTGTGGCCCCTTGTTCTGGACTCCCCCAACATTGGGAACATGTTTCCTGCCTCTAATGTGTCCAATCCCCTAATTATCTTATATGTTTCAATAAGATCCCCCCTCATCCTTCTAAATTCCAGTGTATACAAACCCAATCGCTCCAGCCTTTCAACATACGACAGTCCCGCCATTCCGGGAATTAACCTAGTGAACCTACGCTGCACGCCCTCCATAGCAAGAATATCCTTCCTCAAATTTGGAGACCAAAACTGCACACAGTACTCCAGGTGCGGTCTCACCAGGGCCCGGTACAACTGTAGAAGGACCTCTTTGCTCCTATACTCAACTCCTCTTGTTACGAAGGCCAACATTCCATTGGCTTTCTTCACTGCCTGCTGTACCTGCATGCTTCCTTTCATTGACTGATGCACTAGGACACCCAGATATCGTTGAACTCCCCCTCCTCCTAACTTGACACCATTCAGATAATAATCTGCCTTTCTATTCTTACTTCCAAAGTGAATAACCTCACACTTATCTACATTAAACTGCATCTGCCATGTATCCGCCCACTCACACAACCTGTCCAAGTCACCCTGCAGCCTTATTGCATCTTCCTCACAATTCACACTACCCCCCAGCTTAGTATCATCTGCAAATTTGCTAATGGTACTTTTAATCCCTTCGTCTAAGTCATTAATGTATATCGTACATAGCTGGGGTCCCAGCACCGAACCTTGCGGTACCCCACTGGTCACTGCCTCCCATTCCGAAAGGGACCCATTTATCCCCACTCTTTGCTTTCTGTCTGTCAACCAATTTTCTATCCATGTCAGTACCCTACCCCCAATACCATGTGCCCTAATTTTGCCCACTAATCTCCTATGTGGGACCTTGTCGAAGGCTTTCTGAAAGTCGAGGTACACCACATCCACTGACTCTCCCCTGTCAATTTTCCTAGTTACATCCTCAAAAAATTCCAGTAGATTTGTCAAGCATGATTTCCCCTTCGTAAATCCATGCTGACTCGGAATGATCCCGTTACTGCTATCCAAATGCTCAGCAATTTCGTCTTTTATAATTGACTCCAGCATCTTCCCCACCACTGATGTCAGACTAACTGGTCTATAATTACCCGTTTTCTCTCTCCCTCCTTTCTTAAAAAGTGGGATAACATTTGCTATCCTCCAATCCACAGGAACTGATCCTGAATCTATAGAACATTGAAAAATGATCTCCAATGCTTCCACTATTTCTAGAGCCACCTCCTTAAGTACCCTGGGATGCAGACCATCAGGCCCTGGGGATTTATCAGCCTTCAGTCCCATCAGTCTACCCAAAACCATTTCCTGCCTAATGTGGATTTCCTTCAGTTCCTCCATCACCCTAGGTTCTCCGGCCCCTAGAACATTTGGGAGATTGTGTGTATCTTCCTCAGTGAAGACAGATCCAAAGTAACGGTTTAACTCGTCTGCCATTTCTTTGTTCCCCACAATAAATTCCCCTGTTTCTGTCTTCCAAGGGACCCACATTTGCCTTGACTATTTTTTTTCTCTTCACGTACCTAAAAAAACTTTTGCTATCCTCCTTTATATTATTGGCTAAGATCTTGGAGAGAAAACCCACACAAGGCAGCAACTCTACCGCTGCACCACCGTGACCATCCACGGTGCATTCTATTTTGTTTGGTTCAGTAACCAGAGGTACTGCTTCAGCCTTTGGCAAATTAACCAGAGTGGAGATGAAAAGACTTATTTTATGCACATGTTTTTCACAAGTTGGTGTCGTCTGACATTCTTGGCCTGAGAGGATTAGGGAGACAGATTCAATTGCTATTTTCCAAAGGAATTTGATATGCACTTGAAAGGAAAAACGTTTTCGAAGCTACGTGGAAAAAATTTGGAATGAAACTAATAGAGACATGGGCTCATAATGAAACCACTCTTTGAAGACACGAATAAATGCATGATGTGCCAAAAGCCTGGTGTTCTGTAGATTTATGCATGTAATAGTCATAAGGCATGGAAATCGACCCTTCGGCCCACCAAGATGTCCTATCTACGCTCGTCCCACCTGCTCACGTTCGGCCCATATCCCTCTCGACCTTTCCTATCGGAGCAATGAGGTCCTTCTGCAGTTGTACAGGCCCCTAGTGAGACCACACCTGGAGTACTATGTGCAGTTTTAGTCTCCAAATTTGAGGAAGGATATTCTTGCTATTGAGGGCTTGCAGCGTAGGTTTACTAGGTTAATTCCCGGAATGGCGGGACTGTCATATGTTGAAAGACTGGAGCGACTAGGCTTGTATACACTGGAATTTAGAAGGATGAGAGGGGATCTTATCGAAACGTATAAGATTATTAAGGGGTTGGACACGTTAGAGGCAGGAAACATGTTCCCAATGTTGGGGGAGTCCAGAACCAGGGGCCACAGTTTAAGAATAAGGGGTAGGCCATTTAGAACGGAGATGAGGAAAAACTTTTTCACTCAGAGAGTTGTAAATCTGTGGAATTCTCTGACTCAGAAGGCAGTGGAGGCCAATTCTCTGAATGCATTCAAGAGAGAGCTAGATAGAGCTCTTAAGGATAGCGGAGTCAGGGGGTATGGGGGGAAGGCAGGAACGGGGTACTGATTGAGAATGATCAGCCATGATCACATTGAATGTTGGTGCTGGCTAGAAGGGCCGAATGGCCTACTCCTGCACCTATTGTCTATTGTCTATGTAACTGTCCAAATGCCTTTTAAATGCTGCCAGAAAGACCTCCTCTGGCAGCTCATTCCATACACCCACCACCCTGAGAAAGTTGTTCCTCAGGTTCCTATCAAATCTTTCCCCTCTCACCTTAAAATTGTGGTTCCTGCTCTCTGGTAAAGCCAGTAAAGTCCAATCAAAAATAGTCCGAGGGTCTCCAATGAGGTAGATAGTAGTTCAGCACTGCTCTCTGGTTGGTGAGATGACGGTTTAGTTGCCTGATAACAGCTGGGAAGAAACTGCCCCTGAATCTGGAGGTGTGCGTTTTCACACTTCTGTACCTCTTGCCTGATGGGAGAGGGGAGAAGAGAGAGTGGCCGGGGTGAGACTGGTCCTTGATGATGCTGCTGGCCTTGCCGAGGCAGCGTGAGGTGTAGATGGAGTCAGTGGAAGGGAGGTTGGTTTGTGTGATGGTCTGGGCTGCATCTACAATTCGCTTCAATTGCTTATGAGTCTTGGATGGAGATGTTCCCAAACCATGCTGAGAAGCATCATGATATAATGTTTTCCATGGTGCATCTGTAGAAGTTGGTTGTTGGGGACATGCTGATCTTCCTAAACCTTCTAAGGAAGTGGAGCGTTGGAGCTTTCTTGGTCGTTGCTTCAGTTTGGGTGGTCCAGGAGAAGTTGTTGGTGATATTGACTCCTGCGAATTTGAAGTTTTCAACCATCTCTACATCGGCACAGCAAGGCAAACTGGGGTATGTGTATGTGTATGTAGGTGTGTGTGTATGTGTGTGCTTATGTGTATGTGTACATGCATGTGTATGTGCAGGTGCATGTGTATGTGAATGTGTATGTGTATGTTTATATGGGTGTGTGTATGTGCATGGGTGGGGGGGGTGTGGGGTAAGTCACTTTTATGTCAAGAGCAAGATTGTGGTGTAGCCAAGGTCCTGAATCACAACCTTCACCATGCCTTTATACAGTCATTGAGTCATTCAATGTGGAAACACGTCCTTCGGCCCGACTTGCCCATGCGTACTAGCAAGCCCCATCCACACTGGTCCCACCTGCCTGTGATTGGCCCACATCCCTCTAAACCTGTCCTCTCCATGTACCTGTCCAAATCTTGTTTGAACGTTGTGATGGGACCTGCCTCAACTATCTCCTCTGGCAGCTCTCTACCTTTACCTACCGCCCTTTGTGTAAAAAAGTTGCCCCTCAGGTTCCTAGTAAATCATTCCCCTCTCACCTTAAATCTATGTCCTCTGGTCCTCGATTCACCTACTCTGGGTAAAAGACTCTGTGCATCTACCCAATCTATTCCCCTCATGATCTTATGCACCTCTATAAGATCTCCCCTCATCCTCCTGCGCTCCATGGAATAGAGACCCAGCCTGCTCAACCTCTCCCTGCAGCTCACACCCTCTAGTCCTGACAACATCCTCGTAAATCTTTTCTGCACCTTTTCCAGCTTAGCAACATCCTTCCTTTTTTACAGAGTGACTAAACTGAACACTACAGATTCAATGAATGTTTTTAAGGCAGAGATAGATAGATTATTGATTAGTACCGGTGTCAAGGGATATGGGGAGAAGGCAGGAGAATATGGAGGGATAGAACAGCCATGATTGAATGGCAGACTAGCCGTGATCGGCCGAAAGGCTTAATTTGGCTAAGGGAATCAAGGGATATGGGGAGAAAGCAGGAACGGGGTACTGATTTTGGATGATAAGCCATGATCTTATTGAACAGCGGTGCTGGCTCGGGAGGGCTGAATGGCCTCCTCTTGCACCTATTATCTATGTTTCTCTCACTTATGACCTGATGGCGATGATGTAAAGTGGCCTCACCACAGATAAGCTTGACCCAGTGGTTTGTTTTTGCTTCAACATACTTTTGGATGTTACTTTGGAGTGATGCAAGAGAAGCTGAATGATGCAAAAGGATCTGTGTGGCCTCATAAAAGTCAAATGGCACATGAGTGACTTAAATATTTAAACAATGAGAAACTTTACCAATCGATGCAATAATTTAATTAGCTAGTCAGTATTAATTAGCTAGTCAGCCCAATGAAACAAATTAGAACAATTTTAAAACTGAATAAAGTGCAATTAGATCTGTGCCGGTTCACTGTGCGATGTGACCATCCGGCTCAGCAGGACCGGTTCATAGCAGCTATGGCCCTGAGGATGAAGCTGTTCCTGAGTCTGGAGGTGCGGGCGTAGAAGGTTTGTATCGTCTGCCCGATGGTAGAAGTTCGAACAGACTCCAGCGCTGCATTCGCTGTAAGGCGGCAACTCTACCACTGCACCACAGTGCCACACTATTTTCTGTATGAGGAAACCAACAATATGTTTTATTCCTGGTCAGACAATCAATTTCAAAACCATATTGATACCACAGCACTATTGTGTAGCCAAGACTGTGTATGAAACACTAATAATGAGTGCCAAAATATCTGAGAACAGTCGTTCTGGAAACAAAAGCCCAATGGTATCATGTTGTGCTTGTGAATCTGCCAGCTCGGTCGCAACCAAGTGACGCAGGGTCTGATCAACATGCACTCACAGTGACACTGTGACAGGGCCGTGAGAAAGGCTGCTGCCGGCTGTCATTATGTGCTATCCTGCATTAAGAGTCACGGAACCAGGTCCACCGGCCCAACTCATCCACGCCAACCAACATGCCCCTCTACGCTCGTCCCACCTGCCTGCATTTGGCAGCTACACCTGTCCTATCCATCCATCTGTCCAAATCTCTACAAGGAATGCAGATGCACATTTACACAAAGGACACATTGAGCTGGGTCAGGCAGCATCTGTGGAGAACATGGACAGGTGACGTTTCACAGAGTGCTGGAGTAACTCAGCGGGTCAGGCAGCATCTGTGGAGAACATGGACAGGTGACGTTTCACAGAGTGCTGGAGTAACTCAGCGGGTCAGGCAGCATCTGTGGAGAACATGGACAGGTGACGTTTCACAGAGTGCTGGAGTAACTCAGCGGGTCAGGCAGCATCTGTGGAGAACATGGATAGGTGACGTTTCGGGTCAGTCTGAGGAAGATTCCAGAGAAGTCTGACAAGAAACTTTACCAATCCATGTTCTCCACAGATGCTGCCTGACCTGCTGAGTTACTCCAGCACTCTGTGAAACGTCACCTATCCATGTTCTCCACAGATGCTGCCTGACCCGCTGAGTTCCTCCAGCACTCTGTGAAATGTCACATATCCATGTTCTCCACAGATGCTGCCTGACACACTGAGTTATGTCAGTACTTTGTGTTCCATGGAGAAATGGGTGACCTTATTGTGTTAAACCTTCTATTAAATAACTACGAGGGGGACCATATATTTTGGGAGAACAACAAGTCCAGGGGAAGTGTGATACTGCGAGGATGATCAGGGTACAGGCAGTGTTGCATCTGCAAGGACTGGCGTTATCTCTTATTCATTAACACTCCAACATTGTGGCTGCATGTTCCAAAGATGAGGAATGTGCTTTATCCCGGATTCTCAGAGTGGAAATGCATTCCCAACACGAGATAGTTCTAGTTTAGAGATACAGCGCGGAAACAGGCCCTTCGGCCCACTGGGTCCACGCCGACCAGCAATCCCCGCACACTAACACTATCCTACACCCACAAGGGACAAATTTTACATTTACCAAGACAATTAACCTACAAACCTGCACGCCTTTGGAGTGTGGGAGGAAACCGAAGATCTCGGAGAAAACCCACGCAGGTCACGGGGAGAACGTACAAACTCCGTACAGACGGCACCCGTAGTCGGGATGGAACCCGGGTCTCCGGCGCTGCATTCGCTGTGAGGCGGCAACTCTACCGCTGCGCCACCGTGCCGCTCAGATGGGCAGCAAAGCTAAGTTTCAGTTCAAACTTTCTTGTAGAACGAGGTGGACCCCTGTTTGGAAAGCTCCAACATTGTGCAGTGTTCTTTCTCAGACGTTTGGACTAGAGACTGCTTGGATACAACCCAGACTTTACAAAGGGTCCTTTGTTGAATTTAGACAATGAAAGTGGGTTTCATTGATGGATTTATGCTGAAAGTAAAAGTAATTAAACAGTATAACAGCTAAAGTAAGGCCTTGGCGAGGGTGTGGAGACACAAGAGACAGCAGACGGTGGAATGTAGAATGTGGAGCAACAACCAATCTGCTGGAGGATCGCCGTGGGCCTGCAATGGAGGCCTCGCGTGCAGGCCCTTCCTCTCTGTCTCTCCCTCCAGAATGCAATCTGTCTCTCCCTCCAGAAACCAGAAATGAATCTGATTTTTGTTTAGTGGGTAAACTGGCATAAGGAGCTGACAGTTGAATCTTGTATTCAGCATTGTTGCCAATAATGTGTCCTCCTGACCTATTCGATACTTAAAGCAGAGTTTTCTGTAAATTCTCTTTACCCCCCTCCGACCTCTCCACGCTCGGCCTCCACCACACCCAGGGTGGGGCCCGACACTAACTCATGGAACAACTCTGTCACTGTCACTGTCACAGACAATTGACAATAGGTGGAGGAGGATGCCATTCGGCCCTTCGAGCCAGCACCGCCATTCAATGTGATCATGGCTGATCATTCTCAATCAGTACCCTGTTCCTGCCTTCTCCCCGTACCCCCTGACTCCACTATCCTTAAGAGCTCTATCTAGCTCATGGAAACAGGTCAGCCCAACTTGTCCATGCCAACCATGAGGTCCCATCTGCACTAATCCCGCCTGCCGCCTTTTCATAGAAACAGAAACATAGACAATAGGTGCAGGAGGAGGCCATTCGGCCCTTCGAGCCAGCACCGCCATTCATTGTGATCATGGCTGATCATCCACAATCAGTAACCCGTGCCTGCCTTCTCCCCATATCCCTTGATTCCACTAGCCCCTAGAGCTCTATCTAACTCTCTTGTAAATTCATCCAGTGAATTGGCCTCCACTGCCTTCTGTGGCAGAGAATTCCACAAATTCACAACTCTCTGGGTGAAAAAGTTTTTTCTCATCTCAGTTTTAAATGGCCTCCCCTTTATTCTTAGACTGTGTGGCCCCTGGTTCTGGGAACATTTTTCTTGCATCTAGCTTGTCCAGTCCTTTTATAATTTTATATTATGATTTTTATATATAATTTCCCCCCATATTCTAAACCTTTCCTATCCATGTACCTGTCCAAATGTCTTCTAAATGTTGTTATAGTAGCTGCCTCAACTACTTCCTCTGGCAGCTTGTTGCCTCTCAGGTTTCTATTAAATCTTTCCCCTCTCACCTTACATCTATGTTCTCTGGTTCTTGATTCCCCTACCTTGGGCAAAAGACTCTTGGGCATTCGCCCTTCATATTCTCTTCATGGTTTGAACACCTCTATAAGGTCACCCCTCGTCCTTCTGTGCTCCATAAAATAAAGACCTTGCCTGCCCCAACCTCTCCCTGCAGCTCAGGCCTTCGATTCCTGGTATCATCCTCGTAAATCGTCTCTGCACTCTCTCCAGCTTGACAACATCTTTCCTATTGCAGGGCGACCAAAACTGAACACAATAATCCAAAATGTGTAGGAAGGAACTGTAGACGCTGGTTTACATCGAAAATGCTGGAGTAATTCAGCGGGACAGGCAGCCTCTGGAGAGAAGGAATGAGTGGCATTTCGGGTCAAGACTCTTCGTCAGACCGAAATGTTACCCATTCCTTCTCTCCAGAGGTGCTGCCTGTCCCACTGAATTACTCCAGCATTTTGAATTGAATTGAATACATTTTATTAGCCAAGTATGTATACATGTTTTCCAACTTTAGATAGTTCCTCTGTCCCTCCCTTCCCCTCCTCCTTCCCAGTTCTCCCTCTATCTTCCTGTCTCCACCTATATCCTTCCTTTGTCCCGCCCCCCTGACATCAGTCTGAAGAAGGGTCTCGACCCGAAACGTCACTCATTCCTTCTCTCCCGAGATGCTGCCTGACCTGCTGAGTTACTCCAGCATTTTGTGAATAAATACCTTCGATTTGAACCAGCATCTGCAGTTATTTTCTTATATTATATATACATGCAAGGAATCTGCCTTGCTACTCTGCTCACAAGTGACATACAGTAAACAATTAAGAATAAAACATTATAATTTAAACATGTGAAGAATTAAATAAAATACCAGAGCAAAAAGAGACGGCAGACGGTGGTTATTGAGTAGAGCTACTACTCGCGGATAAAAGCTGTGTTTATGTCTGGCTGTGGCTGCTTTGACAGTCCGGAGTCGCCTTCCAGAGGGAAGTGCTACAAAGAGTTTGTGGCCAGGGTGAGAGGGGTCAGAGATGATCTTGCCCGCTCGCTTCCTGGCCCTTGCAGTGTACAGTTCGTCAATGGGGGGAAGGTTGCAGCCAACAACCTTCTATCTACATTACTCCTCGTATGGCCTCACCTGTGAATAAGGCGGCCAGCTGATCCACACAGGTGCTGGGAATGCTGCCAGGGACTCCCTCCCAACCAGATGCCTTCAATGGACTCATTCTCAGTGGGCCAATCTTACTTCTGCCCCTGTAACTGATCACTTTGAACAATTGATCTTCACTTGCCTTGCATCGTTAAGGCAAACAATTTTCCCTGTTTCTTCATCAGCCCAGATAAATCCATGCATTCCCTCAATTCTGAAATTTTAGTTCAGCTTAGTTTAGCTTAGAGATACAACGCGGAAACAGGCCCTTCGGCCCACCGGGTCCGTGCCGCCCAGCGATCCCCGCGCACTAACACTATCCTACACACACTAGGGACAATTTTCACATTTACCAAGCCCTAACCCTAACCAAACCAATTAACCTACAAACTTGTACGGAAACCGGAGATCTCAAAGAAAACCCACGCAGGTCACGGGGAGAACGTACAAACTCCGTACAGACAGCGCCCGTAGTCGGGATGGAACCCTGGTCTCCGGCGCTGCATTCGCTGTCAGGCAGCAACTCTACCGCCGTGCCACCGTGCCCGCCCATCCTAGGAATGACCGAGCAGTGAATAGATGGCACAGCTGGTAGAACCATTGCCTCACAGCACCAGAGATCCTAGGGTCCTGGCCTCGGGTGCTGTCTGTGTGGAGTTTGCACGCTCTCCTTGTGACCGTGTGGGTTTCCTCCGGGTGCTCCGGTTTCCTCCCACATCCAAACGATGTGTGTGTTTGTCGGTTAAGTGGCTTCTGTAAATTTGCCCCCAGAGTGTAGAGTAGAACTAGTGTACGGATCATTGATGGTCTGTGTGGACTCAGTGGGCCGAAGGGCCTGTTTCCATGCTGTATCTCTCAATCAGTCAATCAATCCAACAAGTGTCTGTGTTCTCGATACATTTAAAAAATGTGCAGCACAGTTCACACATAATTTAACATCGTGCAATTTTCATAATGTGTCAGGCATGTCCAAACCATCGTTGATAAAAGTGTTGAGAAGGCTCTGTCATGTGTCCCAAACTGAAGGTCAGGGAGGTGTTGGCAGATCAATAAGCACAGGGCTTGATGACAACTGAAGGGGTGTCGGGTCCAATTATATATATTTCCGTTCCTTCTGGAGAGAGTGCCTCAGTCAGGCATGTGAGTGAGGTTAAAACACTAAAGAGGAAAAGAGTCGAGAGCTTATTTCCAGCGGGGGTCAAAAAACTGGAAAATGTTTGAAAATTTACACACAAAATTACCAGTTTCAAGCCTCTTTTCAAAGTAAAAACGGACATTACAGAATAATGTGAATATGCCGCTGTATACTAATAACATTTTAATTATTTTAATTAATTTAGTTATGTAATCTTGCACTTAAATTTAATATTTACTCATTACAGTCACACAATAACAATCACACAATAAAACTTTATTAGCCAAGTATGTTTTACAATATACGAGGAACTTCATTTGCCATACAGTCATAACAGTAAAAAGCAACAGGACTCACAAAATACATTACAGTTCCACCACTGATTTTCTGGCACTCTTGGTTCCAGATCTTTGCTGGTTTATCCAGCAGGCCAAGGAAGTCGCTCGGCGATGGCGATAGATGTGCTGGCTGCAGCTGGGCTGGAGTTCCAGAGCCCCGGCCGCAGGTTGCAAATCCAACCCACTGATCGGCCGTGGAAGTCTCGATGAGGTCGAGATTGGCTGCCTTGCCCAGCCTAGGTGCCACGGTTTCGGGGAGACTTCCAGGGCGGGTGGATTTCAAGTGAGCTCTCGTAATTTTGTCCGAATTTCAATGATTAGCGGCTATTTCTCGCGGAACACCTAGCGACCTCTAGCGGAACCTTAGTGTCTCTTTTCTTTTTTTTCGTTCTATTTTCGATCCCATATCCCTTGATGTGGAGCTAGATAGAGCTCTTAAGGATAGCGGAGTCAGGGGGTATGGGGAGAAGGCAGGAATGGGGTACTGATTGAGAATGATCAGCCATGATCACATTGAATGGCGGTGCTGGCTCGAAGGGCCGAATGGCCTCCTCCTGCACCTATTGTCTATTGATTCCGTTAGCCCTAAAACCTAAATCTAACTCTCTCTTGAAAATATCCAGTGAATTGGCCTCCACTGCCTTCTGTGGCAGAGAATTCCACAGATTCACAACTCTCTGCATGAAAAGGTTTTTCCTCATCTCAGTCCTAAATGGCCGACCCTTTATTCTTAAACTGTGACCCCTGGTTCTGGACTCCCCCAACATCGGGAACATTTTTCCTGTATCTACCCTGTCCAATCCTCTAAGAATTTTATATGTGATACCCTTTCTCCCAAAGAAAATACTTTCAACCACGCGCAACATGTTCTGTCGGTTTGCAATCTCTCTTAAGTATTGTCACATCCTTCTGTTGCTGTGGCAACCCACAATGGTACCCAGTATTCAAGCTGTAGTCCATCTAGTGGTCTGTCATCAGCGGTCTTAACGACTACCGTCCGGTAGCACTCACACCGGTCATCACAAAGTGCTTCGAGAGACTGGTCCTGCAGCACATCAAAGCCAGCCTCCCACCCACCTTCGACCCATACCAGTTTGCCTACAGAGCAAATAGGTCTACAGGGGATGCCATCGACACTGCTCTTCACACTGCACTGACCCACCTTGAACACCAGGGGAGCTATGTGAGGATGCTCTTCCTCGACTTCAGCTCTGCCTTTAACACGGTCATCCCGAGCAGACTGGTCACCAAACTTTCTGACCTTGGATTTTCCCAAACCATCTGCCAATGGATCAAGGACTTCCTGACCAACCGCCCCCAGACCGTCAAAATAGGCCCTCACCTCTCCTCCACCATTACACTGAGCACCGGCTCACCACAGGGCTGTGTGTTGAGCCCCATCCTTTACTCCCTCTACACTCACGACTGCGCCCCCACCCATCCCACCAACACCATCATCAAGTTCGCGGATGACACGACTGTGGTTGGACTCATCTCAGAAGGAGATGAGACAGCCTATAGGGATGAAATCCAAAGGCTGGCAGCATGGTGTTCAGTGAACAATCTGGTCCTGAACTCCTCCAAAACAAAGGAACTTATAATTGACTTTAGAAAAACCAGTGGAGATTACGACCCACTCTACATCAATGGGGTCTGTGTGGAAAGGGTACCAGCTTTCAGGTTCCTGGGTACGCACATCGCAGAGGATCTTACCTGGTCTACCAACACCATCACCACAGTAAAGAAGGCACAGCAGAGACTCCACTTCCTGAGGATCCTCAGGAAAACCAACCTGCAGGAGAAGCTCATGTTGTCCTTCTATCGCTGCTCCATCGAGAGTGTGCTGGCATACTGTATAACCACATGGTATGCCAGCTGCTCAGAAAAGGACAGGAAGGCCCTTCAGAGGGTCATCACGACGGCCCAGAAGATCATCGGCTGCTCACTGCCCTCCCTGGAGCACCTGTTCAGCCTACGCTGCCTCAGTAGAGCAGGCAAAATAATAAAAGATCCATCCCACCCCGGCCACCGTCTGTTTGTTCATCTGCCCTCTGGTCGACGTTTCAGGTCGATCAAATCCCGAACAAACTGACTTAAGAACAGTTTTTACCCCAGGGCCATACGAGAACTGAACACTACCTTTGCACTAGGCAACACCGTTAAAAAATCTTGTACTTAATATAATTGTATTTATGTATTTATTTGTTTTTGCATTTATTGCATATATGTTTGTACGCACCGTCAGGATTGGCTATTTTTTTAATTTCGTTGTACTCGTTGCAATGACAATAAATGAATATTATTATTATTATTATTATTATTATTATTATATAACTCCAGCCTGACCTCTCTGTTCTGATAGTCCATGCCACAGCAGATGAAGCATCTTGTATTGAAGTTGAGGGCGTGGGAGACACTGAGTGTCTGGAGAAAAACGGAATTAATATTTCAGATCAACAACCTTCCATCCTCTTGGAAGGGCAGAGCTTTCTCAAGGCAGACAGTCCCGAAACAGAAGTGGAAGTGAATTAAATAGTAATCAAGAAACATATGGGGAAATGGGACGAGCTGTTGGAGGGGGTGGTTGAGGCAGGTTCTGTAACACAGTCTAAGAATAAAGGGGAGGCCACTTAAAACTGAGGTGAGAAAAAACCTTTTCACCCAGAGAGTTGTGAATTTGTGGAATTCTCTGCCACAGAGGGCAGTGGGGGCCAATTCACTGGATGGATTTAAAAGAGGGTTAGATAGAGCTCTAGGGGCTAGTGGAATGAAGGGATATGGGGAGAAGGCAGGCACGGGTTACTGATTGTGGATGACCAGCCATGATCACAATGAATGGCAGTGCTGGCTCAAAGGGCGAAATGGCCTCCTCCTGCACCTATTTTCTATGTTTCTATCAACAACCTTCCATCCTCTCAGCGAAGGGCAGAGCTTTCATCAGGCAGACCTTTCTGGAATAGAAGTGGAAGTGAAATAAATGAAATTCATCCAGGCTTATACTCGCTGGAATTTAGAAGACTGAGGGGGGATCTTATAGAAACATATAAAATTCTTAAGGGGTTGGAGAGGCTAGATGTGGGAAGATTGTTCCCGATGTTGGGGGAGTCCAGAACTAGGGGTCACAGCTTAAGGATAAGGGGAAGTCTTTTAGGACCGAGATGAGAAAACATTTCTTCACACAGAGAATGGTGAGTCTGTGGAATTCTCTGCCACAGAAGGTAGTTGAGGCCAGTTCATTGGCTATATTTAAGAGGGAGTTAGATGTGGCCCTTGTGGCTAAAGGGATCAGTGGGTATGGAGAGAAGGCAGGTACAGGTTACTGAGCTGGATGATCAGCCATGATCATATTGAATGGCGGTGCAGGCTCGAAGGGCCTACTCCTGCACCTATTTTCTATGTAATCAAGATACATACAGGGAAAATGGGGCAAGCTGCTGGAGGCGGTAGTTGAGGCAGGTTCTAGAACAACATTTAAAATACATTTTGACAAGTACATGGATAGGAAATTTGTGGGGTATGGACCAAACATGGGCAGGTGGAACTAATATAGTTGGAGCATCTTGGTCGGCTTGGGCAAGTTGGATTGAAGGGCCTGGTTCCGTGCTGTACGAGGCTCCATGAGTCTTGGGCAAGTTGGATTGAAGGGCCTGGTTCCGTGCTGTACGAGGCTCCATGAGTCTTGGGCAAGTTGGATTGAAGGGCCTGGTTCCGTGCTGTACGAGGCTCCATGAGTCTTGGGCAAGTTGGATTGAAGGGCCTGGTTCCGTGCTGTACGAGGCTCCATGAGTCTACCTCTCAAAACCGATTAACCCTTTGCCAAATTGCACATGATTTAGGTAATAATCAGGAGATTATCACTGTTGTTAATATTTAATTAAATGAATTAATGGACCTTTTATAGTGGCTTGAAGTTATATCTCTTTATCATGTATATACACCAATCAGCCAAAACATTATGACCACTGACAGGTGAAGTGAATCACATTGATTATCCTGTCAAGGGGTGGGATATATTAGGCAGCAAGTGAACAGTCAGTTCTTGAAGTTGATGTGTTGGATGCAGGAGAAATGGGCAGGAGTAAAGACCTGAGCGACTTTGACAAGGGCCAAATTGTTCGGGCCAGACGACTGGGTCAAAGCATCTGTGAAACGGCAAGGCTTGTGGGGTGCTCCCAGTCAGCAGTACCTACCGACAGTGGTCCGAGGAGGGACAAACCACAAACCGGCGACAGGCAGGGTGTTGGGCGCCCAAGGCTCATCGATGCGCGAGGGCAACGAAGGCTATCCCGTCTAGTCCGAACCGACAGAAGGTCGACTGTGGCACAAGTCACAGAAAATGTTAATGGTGGTGACGGGAGGAATGTGTCACAATACACAGTGCATCGCACCCTGCTGCGTATGGGGCTGCACACGGAGGGCCAACAGCATAGTTTAAGAATAAGGGGTAGGCCATTTAGAACGGAGATGAGGAAAAACTTTTTCAGTCAGAGAGTTGTGAATCTGTGGAATTCTCTGCCTCAGAAGGCAGTGGAGGCCAATTCTCTGAATGCATTCAAGAGAGAGCTAGATAGAGCTCTTAAGGATAGCGGAGTCAGGGGGTATGGGGAGAAGGCAGGAACGGGGTACTGATTGTAGATGATCAGCCAGTGCTGGCTCGAAGGGCCGAATGGCCTCTTCCTGCACCTATTGTCTATTGTCATATTAGGCAGGTGGCCATAATGTTTTGGCTGATCGGTGTATGTATCTTGAACTTCATGAATTAGGATCACTACTGCAAACGGAACAGAGGTGCTCCACAAAACCCTCCCCCTGTGTGTGCATGGGTACTACAATATAGAGGAAACCACACTGGGAATACCTTATTTAGTTTAGTTTAGAGATGCAGTGCGGAAACAGGCCCTTCGGCCCACCGAGTCCACACACTGGGTTTTCTCCTAGATCTTCGGTTTCCACCCACACTCCAAAGACGTGCAGGTTTGTAGGTTAATTGGCTGAGCAAATGTTTTAAAAAATTGTCCCTAGGGTGTAGGATAGTGTTAGTGTGCGGGGATCACTGGTCGGTGCGGACCCGGTGGGCCGAAGGGCCTGTTTCCGCGCTGTATCTCTAAATCTAAAAATACCAGTGATCCCCGCACACTAACACTATCTGACACACTAGTGACAAGTTTTAATTTTACCAAGTCAATTAACCTACAAACCTGCACGTCTTCAGAGTGTGGGACGAAACTGGAGCGCCCGGAGAAAACCCAGGCAGGTCACGGGGAGAACGTACAAACTCTGTACAGACGGCACCTGCAGTCAGGATGGAACCCGGGTCTCCAGTGTTGTGAGGTGGCAACTCTACCTCTGCGCCACCGTGCCACCCCAAACCTGTGGGGCAGGTTTTTACACAGAGAGGGGTGGGGGCCTGGAACGTGCTGCCAGGGGTGGGGGTGGAGGCAGATACGATAGTGGTGTTGAAGAGGCTTTTGGACAGGCACATGGATATGCAGGGAATGGAGGGACATGGACCATCATCTGGATCAAAACCTGTAAAACACTGTTTCAAAAACGTGTCTATCACATGGATCATGTAGGGGAGGTTGAACTGACTTGGAAATCTCCTCTGGAACGCTGGAAGTTGAAGGGAGACCTGATAGTAATAATAATAATAATAATAATACATTTAATTTATATAGCGCTTTTCAAGATACTCAAAGACGCTTTACAGAGCAAACAAGACATAAAAACAAACAAACAAACAACAGATTTGTCCTGACTGAGAAGTGGGGAACAAACAGCGCCAGCGTCCTCTCACGTCAGCGTCACGGCAGTAGACAATAAAGAACACAAGACACACAATTACAATTTAACACAAACAACCATCACAGTGATTGCTCCAGGCACACCCTCACTGTGATGGAAGGCAAAGAAAAGTCTTATCTCCTCCTCATTCTTCTCCCGCAGTGCCACGAAGCGATCGAGGCTCCCGACGTTTGAAGCCCCCGCCGGGCGATGGAAGGTCCCAGGGCCGAGCCGAGCAGGCCGATGAAGGTCCTAAGCCCCCACCGGGCGATGGAAAGTCCCAGGGCCGAGCCGAGCAGGGCGATGAAGGGCCTGTGAACGGGTCGATCGAGCCTCGCGATTCGGGGCGGTCGAAGCTGCTACGGCTGGAGCTCCCGAAAGCCGGTCGCCAGCCAGGGACCTGCGAGCTCCCGATGTTGCGGTCTGCAGGGCCCACGGCCGAAGCCTACGAGATGGTAAGTCCAGGCCCTGCGACCGGAGTCTTCAAGGTCGATCCCAGCTGGAGGCCGCCGACTCTACGGTGTTAGGCCGTAGCGCGAACGGAGATACGACACAGTAAAGGTCGCATCTCCATTGAGGAGGAGATTAGAAAAAAGGTCCATTACCAACCTGATTTTCCCAGTCTACCTCCAAGTTGAAATCTCCCAAAACCACCATTTTGAAAGTCCAGATACACCACATCCACTGGCTCTCCCTTATCCATTCTACTGGTAACATCCTCAAAAAATTCTAGAAGATTAGTCAAGCATGATTTCCCCTTCGTAAATCCATGCTGACTTTGACCGATCCAGTTACTGCTTTCCAAATGAGCTGCAATAACATCTTTAATAATCGACTCAAGCATCTTCCCCACGACCGATGTCAGGCTAACTGGTCTATAATTCCTCGTTTTCTCTCTCCCTCCTTTTTTAAAAAGTGGGGTTACATTGGCTACCCTCCAGTCCACAGGAACTGGTCCAGAGTCGAGAGAACATTGGAAAATTATCACGAATGCATCCAAGGTATTTATTCACAAAATGCTGGAGTAACTCAGCAAAATGCTGGAGTAACTCAGCTCAGGCAGCATCTCAGGAGAGAAGGAATGGGTGACGTTTCGGGTCGAGACCCTTCTTCAGATGCATCCACAATTTCTAGGGCCACCTCCTTGAGTACTCTGGGATGCAGACCATCAGGCCCTGGGGATTTATCTGCCTTCAGTCCCAACCGTTTACCAAACACCACTTCCTGACTAATATGGATATTTCCTGACTAATGTGGGATAGTTCCAGCCTCAACAAACTCCTCTGGCAGTTTGTTCCAAACACCCACCACCCTTTGTGTGAAAAGGTTACCCCTCAGATTCCTATTACATCTTTTCCCCTTCACCTTTTCCTCTGGTCCTCAATTTGCCTACTCTGGGCAAGAGACTCTGTGCATCTACTCAATCTATTCCTCATGATTTTATACACCTCAATAAGATCACCTTTTATCCTCCTGTGCTCCAAGGAATAGAGACCCAGCCTGCTCAACCTCTCCCTATAGCTCACACCCTCTAGTCCTGGCAACATCCTCGTAAATCTTCTCTAAACCCTTTCAAGTTTGACATCTTTCCTATAACATGGTGCCCAGAACTGAACACAATACTCTAAATGTGGCCTCACCAATGTCTTATACAACTGCAACATGGTCTCACAACTTCAATACTCAATACTCTCACTGATGAAGGCCAATATGCCAAACGCCTTTTTGACCACTTTATCTACCAGCGACTCCACCTTCAAGCAGTGCTTCTACACGGATTTCAGACATTCAAAGAGAGTTCCAGGAAATAATGACTCTGGCGTTCAAGGTTAAAAGCTTTTAGATACAGATGATAACGCCTAAGGAAACAGTATGCTGAATGCATCCTATTCAGCTGAATAGGCAAAACGTTTCTCTCCATTTTAAAGGAAAGAAAACTGCAGTTAATTGGAAATGTAATATTTGAGAAAATAACAATTGACTGAACAGCAAAGAAATTAAATGTCAGTCAAACTCTTCCACAGAGAACCTTGAATGCACACGTTTTATTTTCCAGTGATTGCAGTTATATATTGTTTCCAATATAAGCTTTCCTATTCACTGTAATCTTTGTCAGACACTAACTCAGAAATGGGGTGTTATTCTCCTGTGTGGCTCCAGCCTCGGGAGCAGCTGTTTCCGTGAGCTGGGGTACTGTCCGATTCACCTCCACTGTGGACTTGGACAGTGTTTCTCCCTGCTTGAGGAGGGAGACAAGTCTTCTTGCGCACAATTGTAAATCTAAACACTGGCTGTGTTCTGACCCACACCTGCAAATATAGTGATTGTCAAAGATGTCTAAGAATCGTTAGACATTATTATCTCTTACAATTAGATGTTAGAGAATGTGTTTTGTGATGGCTCTTTTCCTCCTTTCTTTACGAGTCAGCGAGCTGTACAGCATGGAAATAGGCCCTTCAGCCCACTGTGTCCACGCTGACCTAGGTGGCATGGTATATTATATTATATATTTTGTGTCATCACACAGCTGTTTGCCAAAAGCGAGCAGATTGTAGTGCCACGTGGTTGGCCTCTGCAAGATGCTTTACAGTGCGTGTATCGTGCAGCATGTCACAGCTCAGGAGATGTTCTATAGTCTGGAGGCCCCGTCCACACTCTCAGTCTGCCGCATCTTCAGTGCATCCCCACTTCAGCACGTTCGGTTTGCTCCTCCCAACGCCTGTCTGCAGTCTGTTGAGACTGCGCCAGGTTATTCACGGTTGGTCAGAACCTGGTGGGAGTTTAGATTTAGATTTAGATTTTTTTAGATTTAGAGATACAGCGCGGAAACAGGCCCTTCGGCCCACCGGGTCCGCGCTGCCCAGCGATCCCCGCACATTAACACTATCCTACACACACTAGGGACAAATTTTACATTTACCCAGTCAATTAACCTACAAACCTGCACGTCTTTGGAGTGTGGGAGGAAACCGAAGATCTCAGAGAAAACCCACGCAGGTCACGGGGAGAACGTACAAACTCCGTACAGACGGCGCCCGTAGTCAGGATCGAACCTGAGACTCCGGCGCTGCATTCGCTGTAAGTCAGCAACTCTACCGCTGCGCCACTGTGCCGCCGGAGAGTTTCTCAGAGGGATCGATTGCCATGTGAGTGTCTTCCGGAGATTTCTCTAGTCTCTCTTCCCAGAGTTTGAGCCTTCTGGACGACGCACTGCAGTCCAGGGGAAGGACAGAAGAGAGGAAGCTTCTGCGTGATTTAGACAATAGACAATAGACAATAGGTGCAGGAGTAGGCCATTCAGCCCTTCGAGCCAGCACCGCCATTCAATGCGATCATGGCTGATCACTCTCAATCAGTACCCCGTTCCTGCCTTCTCCCCATACCCCCTCACTCCGCTATCCTTAAGAGCTCTATCCAGCTCTCTCTTGAAAGCATCCAACGAACTGGCCTCCACTGCCTTCTGAGGCAGAGAATTCCACACCTTCACCACTCTCTGACTGAAAAAGTTCTTCCTCATCTCCGTTCTAAATGGCCTACCCCTTATTCTTAAACTGTGGCCCCTTGTTCTGGACTCCCCCAACATTGGGAACATGTTTCCTGCCTCTAATGTGTCCAATCCCCTAATTATCTTATATGTTTCAATAAGATCCCCCCTCATCCTTCTAAATTCCAGTGTATACAAGCCCAATCGCTCCAGCCTTTCAACATACGACAGTCCCGCCATTCTGGGAATTAACCTAGTGAACCTACGCTGCACGCCCTCCATAGCAAGAATATCCTTCCTCAAATTTGGAGACCAAAACTGCACACAGTACTCTAGGTGCGGTCTCACCAGGGCCCGGTACAACTGTAGAAGGACCTCTTTGCTCCTATACTCAACTCCTCTTGTTACGAAGGCCAACATTCCATTGGCTTTCTTCACTGCCTCCTGTACCTGCATGCTTCCTTTCATTGACTGATGCACTAGGACACCCAGATCTCGTTGAACTCCCCCTCCTCCTAACTTGACACCATTCAGATAATAATCTGCCTTTCTATTCTTACTTCCAAAGTGAATAACCTCACACTTATCCACATTAAACTGCATCTGCCATGTATCCGCCCACTCACACAACCTGTCCAAGTCACCCTGCAGCCTTATTGCATCTTCCTCACAATTCACACTACCCCCCAGCTTGGTATCATCTGCAAATTTGCTAATGGTACTTTTAATCCCTTCGTCTAAGTCATTAATGTAGGTTAATGCTGAGGTAGCAAAAGGTGGTCATGTAGGGGGTGTCTTTCATCCTCTGATTGTCCGAGGCGTTCTTTTTGACTGGCTACAGCTCTTCTGATTCCAGGAGGTGCAATGCCAGAGAGTAGGTAGATGTTGTCAGTCTTGGTAGGCATGGTCATATGGTCATATGGGATAGCAGTTGAATTAGGCCATTTGGCCCATCAAGTCCATTCAAACATTGCTGATCCATCTTTCCCTCCTAAGCCCATTCTCCTGCCTTCTCCCCATAACCTCTGACACCCGCACTGATCAAGAGTATTAGGGGGAGTCCAGAACCAGGGGCCACAGTTTAAGAATAAGGGGTCAGCCATTTAGAACTGAGATGAGGAAAAACCTTTTCAGTCAGAGAGTTGTGAATCTGTGGAATTCTCTGCCTCAGAAGGCAGTGGAGGCCAATTCTCTGAATGCATTCAAGAGAGAGCTAGATAGAGTGCTTAAGGATAGCGGAGTCAGGGGGTATGGGGAGAAGGCAGGAACGGGGTACTGATTGAAAATGATCAGCCATGATCACATTGAATGGCGGTGCTGGCTCGAAGGGCCGAATGGCCTCCTCCTGCACCTATTGTCTATTGTCAATTACAAGCATTCTGGGCTAATCTCATTTGCCTGCATTTGGCCCATTGCCCTCGAAACCTTTCCTATCCATACATCTTTCCAAATGTCTTTTGAATATCAACATTATATCCGCTTCCAAAGCTTTCCCCGGCAGCTCGTTCCAGATACGGACTACTCTGAGTGAAAAAGTTGCCACTGAGGTCCCCCTTAGATCTTTCCCCTCCCACCTTAAGTCTACGCCAAGTAGTCTTTAATACTTCCATCCTGGGAGAAAGGTTCTCACTGTCTGGCCTATCCTGTGCCTCTCAATGTTTTATATACTTCGATCAGGCTTTGCCTCAACCTCACGTTTTTCATGATAGAGGCTCCCCACACAAAACCACCGAACAGCAGAGGTTGAGGGGATACAGGATCTGATAGAAGTATATAAATTATCAGAGCCATATGTAGGGTAACGCGCTGCCAGGGGTGGGGGTGGAGGTGGAGGCAGATACGATGGTGGTGTTTTAGACGGGCGTATAGATATGCAGGGAATGGAGGGAGATGGATCAGGTGCAGGCAGAGGGGGTTAGTCTAACTTAGCGTCATGTTCAGCACGGACATTGTGGGCCGAAGGGCCTGTTCCTGTGCAATGCTGTTCTAGTCTAATTGTAAAATGCTATTTGTTCTTGAAGTCAAATAAAAACTCAACTATTTGGGAAAAATTCTAAGAACCACTATTTTGTGCTGCCAGTGACTTCAATGTCTAAATAGGAACCCGCATAAAAGATAGAATACTGGTTTTTACAACAAAGTAGATTTAGGTTTAGGTTTATTATTGTCATGTTTACTGAGGTACAGTGGAAAGCTTTGTTTTGTACGCTCGTATCCGATCAGATAAACAATACCTAAATACTATCAAGTCTAACTTGATTGCTAGGGCGGTCACGGTGGCGCGGCGGTAGAGTTGCCGCCTTACAGCGAATGCAGCGCCGGAGACCCGGGTTCCATCCCGACTACGGGAGCTGTCTGTACGGAGTTTGTACGTTCTCCCCGTGACCTGCGTGGGTTTTCTCCGAGATCTTCGGTTTCCTCCCACACTCCAAAGACGTGCAGGTTTGTGGGTTAATTGGCTTGGTAAATGTAAAAAAACTGTCCCTAGTGGGTGTAGGATAGTGTTAGTGTGCGGGGATCGCTGGTCGGCGCGGACCCAGTGGGCCGAAGGGCCTGTTTCCGCGCTGTATCTCTAAACTAAACTCAAATATAAGAGTCAGAGCAAAGGGTGCAGAATATATTTCTCAGCGTGCAGGCAGGTAAATGGGATGAGTGTAGATGGGGCATCTTGCCCATGCTCTATGGCTATGACTCTGTCCACAAAGATACTTTGTGAGAAATGAACCACAGCATATAAGGTGTGTTGGCATCCGTCCATCTGTGACAGATGATAGTGCGGCTTTACTGTCCTGTTTCGAGAGAGGAATAGACAATAGACAATAGGTGCAGGAGGAGGTCATTCGGCCCTTCGAGCCAGCACCGCCATTCAATGTGATCATGCCTGATTATTCTCAATCAGTACCCCGTTCCTGCCTTTTCCCCATACCCCCTGACTCCGCTATCCTTAAGAGCTCTATCCAGCTCTCTCTTGAATGCATTCAGAGAATTGGCCTCCACTGCCTTCTGAGGCAGAGAATTCCACAGATTTACAACTCTCTGACTGAAAACGTTTTTCCTCATCTCCGTTCTAAATAGCCTACCCCTTATTCTTAAACTGTGGCCCCTGGTTCTGGACACCCCCAACATTGGGAACATGTTTCCTGCCTCTAACGTGTCCAACCCCTTAATAATCTTATACGTTTCGACAAGATCCTCTCTCATCCTTCTAAATTCCAGTGTATACAAGCCTAGTCGCTCCAGTTTTTTGTTTCACCTGTGGTTGCATCTTCTGCTGTGACTGACAAGGCCTGTCCTTGACAGGCAGACCCTCCACAGCTCCCACAGGTGAAGTTGAAGATCACTCCCACTACGAGGCAGTACAGCGGAGGTTCACCAGGTTAATCCCTGGGATGGCGGGACTGTCATATGAGGAAAGATTGGAAAGACTGGGCTTGTATTCACTGGAGTTTAGAAGGATGAGAGGGGATCTTATAGAGACATATAAAATTATAAAAGGACTGGACAAGCTAGATGCAGGAAAATTGTTCCCAATGTTGGGGGAGTCCAGAACCAGGGGCCACAGTCAAAGAATAAAGGGGAGGCCATTTAAAACTGAGGTGAGGAGAAACTTTTTAACCCAGAGAGCAGTGAAATTGTGGAATTCTCTGCCACAGAGGGCAGTGGAGGCCAATTCACTGGATGAATTTAAAAGAGAGTTAGATAGAGCTCTAGGGGCTAGTGGAATCAAGGGATATGGGGAGAAGGCAGGCACGGGTTACTGATTGTGGATGATCAGCCATGATCACAATGAATGGCGGTGCTGGCTCGAAGGGCCAAATCATATACATACAGCCGGAAACAGGCCTCATTTCGGCCCTCCAAGTCCGTGCCGCCCAGTGATCCCTGTACATTAACACTATCCTACACCCACTAGGGACAATTTTTACATTTACCCAGCCAATTAACCTACATACCTGTACGTCTTTGGAGTGTGGGAGGAAACCGAAGATCTCGGAGTAAACCCACGCAGGTCACGGGGAGAACGTACAAACTCCTTACAGTGCAGCACCCGTAGTCAGGATCGAACCTGAGTCTCCGGCGCTGCATTCGCTGTAAAGCAGCAACTCTACCGCTGCGCTACCGTGCCGCCTCCTGCA
This sequence comes from Rhinoraja longicauda, assembly GCF_053455715.1. NCBI lineage: Eukaryota > Metazoa > Chordata > Chondrichthyes > Rajiformes > Arhynchobatidae > Rhinoraja > Rhinoraja longicauda. The sequence continues at coordinate 92,163,649 of NC_135956.1, forward strand.
CCTATTGTCTATGGTTCTATGTTTCTATCCTTGTAGCAAAGCTTTGGTCTTCCTCTTGGCCTCCAGGTACTGTAATCTAACAGCAAAATATTGCAGATGGTGAAAGTCTAAATTTTTTTAAAGAATTTAACTGATTCATGAAATATATTAGACATAGCATGGAAACCGGGCCCTTTTCCCAACTTGCCCACACCGACCAACATGCCCCATCACACTAGGCCCATCTATCTATATATTAAAACTCTCATTTGTTTGTCTGTTTGTTCCTGAACTACAGCCAAAACGGTGCACGATAGCGCGACAATGTTAGGCCCACCTTACTCACCATCGTCCCTTTGGTGCCAATGGAAGAAGGTTCATTGGAATCGGTCTTATGTTTTTAAAGTCATTCACATTGTAAAGTTTAAATCTATCTCTCAAATGTAAAAACATTTCATGTTTTTATACACCTCTATAAGATCACCCCTCATCCTCTTGCGCTCCAAGAAATAGAGACCCAGATCCAACCTCTCTCTCCCTATAGCTCACACCCTCTAGTCCTGGCAACATCCTCGTAAATCTTCTGTAAACCCTTTCAAGCTTGACAATATCTTTCCTATAACATGGTGCCCAGAACTGAACACAATATTCTAAATGTAGTCTCACCAACGTCTTATACAACTGCAACATGACCTCCCAACTTGTGTACTGAGATGCAGTGTGAACTGAGTTCAGTGAAAAGCTTTATTTTGCATGTTATCCAAACAGATCTGATAATATACACAAATACAAACTCAAATACAATAGGTAGTGCAAAGGGGAAGATACAGAGTGCAGAATATAGTTCTCAGCATTGTAGCGCATCAGTTCCACAGACAAAGTCCAATGTCCGCAATGGGGTAGAGGTGAATCGGACAGTACCCTAGATTCTGGAAAGACCATAAGGAAGCCTTATAATAATAATAATAATAATACATTTTATTTATATAGCGCTTTTCATATACTCAAAGACGCTTTACAGAGATTTTGAGAACATAGGGAAATTAATAAATAGATAAATAAGTAAATAAATAAATGAACAGAGAAAGGAGACAGTAGGTGAGGTGACCTTCAGTGGTTGAAGGCAGTACTGAACAGGTGAGACTTCAGCGATGTTTTGAATGTGGTGAGTGTGGGGGAGTCTCTAACGGTTTGGGGTAGTGAGTTCCATAGGGTGGGAGCAGCGATGGAGAAAGCCCTGTCCCCCCAGGATCTGAGTTTGGTCCAGATGTGGGGGGATAGGAGATTGGCAGCAGCAGAGCGGAGGGTGCAGGTGGGAGTGTGCCTGTGGAGGAGGTCGGTCAGGTAGGATGGGGCCAGGTTATGGAGGGCTTTGTAGGTTATGAGGAGGATTTTGTACTGGATTCTCTGGGGGATGGGGAGCCAGTGGAGTTTATAAAGGACGGGGGTGATATGGTCACGGATCGAGGTGTGTGTGAGTAGACGGGCAGCGGAGTTTTGAATGTATTGAAGTTTATTGATGATTTTTGAGGGTGCGCCATAGAGGAGGCTGTTGCAGTAGTCCAGACGGGAGGTGATGAAGGCGTGGATGAGGGTTTCTGCAGCTGTGGAGGAGAGGGATGGACGGAGACGGGCAATGTTTTTGAGGTGGAAGAAGGCTGTCTTTGTGATGTGTTTGATGTGTTTGTCGAAGGAGAGGGTTTGATCAAGGATGATTCCAAGATTCCGGATGTGAGGGGAGGTGGATACTGGGAGACCATCAATGTTGAGGATGAAGTTTTGGGTGGATTTGGTGAGCATTTTTGGACCAATGATGATGATTTCAGATTTGTTGCAATTGAGTTTGAGGAAGTTTGATTGAAGCCAAGATTTTATTTCAGAGGGGAAGAAGCTGTTCCTGAGTCTGGTGGTGCGTGCTTTCAAGCTTCTGTACCTTCTGTCGGACGGGAGCATAAGGTCATAAGTGATATGAGCAGAATTATGCCATTCGGCCCATCAAGTCTGCTCTGCCATTCAATCACAGCTGATCTATCTCTGCCTGCCAACCCCATTCTCCTGACTTCTCCCCATAACCCCTGACACCCGCACTAATCAAGGATCTATCTGTCTCTGCCTTAAAAATATCCACTGACTTGGCCTCCACAGCCGTCTGTGGCAAAGAATCCCACAGATTCACCACCCTCTGACTAAAGAAATTCCTCCTCGTCTCCTTCCTGAAGAAATGTCCTTTATTTCCGAGGCTGTGCCCTCTGGTCCTAGACTCCCCCACTAGTGGAAACATCCACTCTATCCAAGCCTTTCGCTATTCGGTAAGTTTCAATGGGGAGCAGGGAGAAGAAGGGATGACCAGGGTGGGAAAGTTCATGGTAAGTACATTTGCAATCGTGAGATGCGATGAGCTGCGATTTGTTTTTAAATGTGCTATTTATAAAACTAAGTGAACAATTTCAGTCAGAGCAAAGTTCCAATGAACTAAAATGATATGATTTACCATCCATCAGATCAATGCACCTGACCTGCCCAACACTCCGACACATGAAGAGACTAACCTTCGCTTGTGTCAGTCAAGAAATAATGAAACATTCGCATTACATTAGTCCTGGTTCAATTGCCAGTTACATGTGTTTAAGCATGTCACAATATCTCACGCAGTTATTCACTAAAGGATCACTCTAACTTTTAATACTTTCAGAAGTCATGATTTGGAAAAACAAATATGTTTCACAATCTTAAGTTGGCTAAAAGTAGTTCATAGTTATTAAGATAATCTTCGTGGAATTTTTGAAAACAGAACCGTACAAAAGTTTGACCCACAAGGTCTTTGCCAAACATGGGGGGTTGTGGTCTCATTGGCCCTCTGTAAATTGCCACTAGTTTAGGGAGTGGCTGAGAAAGTGGGATAGAACAAGTGTGAACGGGAGATTGATGGTTTGTGTGGTATCAGTGGGCCGAAGGGCATGTTTCCACGCTGTGTCTCTAAACTAAACTAAGCTGTTCCAAAACGATGAAGCAACCCAACAATATGCATTTTACGGTACATCTGTATAAACTGGCAACAGGGGTTGAGTGATGGTAAGGCCGAAGCAATCGCAAAATCAGAAAATGTTTTCAAAATAAAGATGAGAATTATGTTTAATGCTAAATTCGTAGCCTGTAGGAGAGCATTTGATTTTGCTGCTTTTTATTTCTTTAACAATGTTCTTTTTTAGGGAAAGACAGAAACGCAAATGGACAGAGACTCTGAGTTGTAATTTAGTTTAGTTTAGAGATGCAGCTTGGAAACCCACTTGGTCCACATCGACCAACGATCACCTGAACAGTAGTTCGATCCCACACACACTACCAAAGCCAATTATCCTACAAACCTGTAGGTAAAAAAACAATAGACAATAGGTGCAGGAGTAGGCCATTCAGCCCTTCGAGCCAGCACCGCCATTCAATGTGATCATGGCTGATCATTCTCAATCAGTACCCCGTTCCTGCCTTCTCCCCATACCCCCTGACTCCGCTAACCTTAAGAGCTCTATCTAGCTCTCTCTTGAATGCATTCAGAGAATTGGCCTCCATTGTCTTCTGAGGCAGAGAATTCCACAGATTCACAACTCTCTGACTGAAAAAGTTTTTCCTCATCTCCGTTCTAAATGACCTACCCCTTATTCTTAAACTGTGGCCCCTGGTTCTGGACTCCCCCAACATTGGGAACATGTTTCCTGCCTCTAACGTGTCCAACCCCTTAATAATCTTATATGTTTCGATAAGATCCCCTCTCATTCTCAAAACTGCAGATGCTGGTTAAAATTGAAGGTAGACACACAATGCTGGAGTAACTCAGCGGGTCAGGCAGCATCTCAGGAGAGAAGGAATGGGTGACGATTCGCTTCTTCAGTCTGAAGAAGGGTCTCGACCGGAAACGTCACCCATTCCTTCCCTCCTGAGATGCTGCCTGTCCCGCTGAGTTACTCCAGCATTGTGTGTCTACCTAACCTACAAACCCACACACCTTTGGAGTGTGGGAGGAAACCGGAGCACCCGGAGAAAACCCACGCGATCACAGGGAGAAGGTACAAACTCCGTACAGACAGCACCCGTAGTCATGATGGAGCCCGGGTCTCCGGCGCTGATAGGTGAGGTTTCACAGAGTGCTGGAGTAACTCAGCGGGTCAGGCAGCATCTGTGGAGAACATGGATAGGTGACGTTTCACAGAGTGCTGGAGTAACTCAGCGGGTCAGGCAGCATCTGTGGAGAACATGGATAGGTGAGGTTTCACAGAGTGCTGGAGTAACTCAGCGGGTCAGGCAGCATCTGTGGAGAACATCGATAGGTGACGTTGCAGGTCGGGTGCTTTCCTCCAGGACTCTTCTTCAGTTTGAAGAAGGGTTCCGACCTGAAACATCACCTCTCGATGTTTTCTAGAAATGCTCCCAGACCCACCGAGTAACTCCAGCACTTTTTTTTGTGAACCAGCATCTGCAGTTCCTTGTATCTCCATACAACAGATGATATATTTTGTTGGCGTTGGCATTCCCATGCTGTTTGCAGATTCCCTGCTGCATTTTCCTTAATATATAAAAAAGTGTTTATTTCAATTGACAGTAAAATGGTTTGCAGCATTTTGGAGTTTAAAAAGACAGAACATGAACAAGAATTCTTCATTTTGCTGCATAATGCCAGTAATTGCCAGCCGAGCTGTACGGAGCATAAAAGATATCATCTGGATCCTGACACTGTCTACCGTGACAAACAGACAGCCGTTGAAATAGATGTATTAGCAGTGAATCAAACCCGATTATTATCAGCAACAAAGGAGCTGTTCAGACTCCAGCACCTAGCAACCCATCATTGTGATCGACACTGAGCAAGGGTGAGGTGCAAGGAAGGAAGGAAGGAACAATGTAGAGACTGACTGACTGTGGCGATCCATCACACCACACATCGCCACCGCACCAAACCTTTCACACCCACCACGTGTGTGACATGTTGCACGGTAGCGCAGCGGTAGAGTTGCTGCCTTACAGCGAATGCAGCGCCGGAGACCCAGGTTCCATCCCGACTACGGGTGCCGTCTGTACGGAGTTTGTACGTTCTCCCCGTGACCTGCGTGGGTTTTCTCCGAGATCTTCGGTTTCCTCCCACACTCCAAAGACGTGCAGGTTCGTAGGTTAATTGCCTGGGCAAATGTAAAAATTGTCCCTAGTGGGTGTAGGATAGTGTTAGTGTGCGGGGATCGCTGGGCGGCGCGGACCCGGTGGGCTGAAGGGCCTGTTTCTGCGCTGTATCTCTAAATCTAAAATCTAAACCACACTGGGCAATAACGAGGGTCGCCAACTGTCCCGTATTAGCCGGGACATCCTGTATAAGAAGATAACTGCAGATGCTGGTACAAATTGAAGGTATTTATTCACAAAATGCTGGAGTAACTCAGCAGGTCAGGCAGCATCTCGGGAGAGAAGGAAAGGGTGACGTTTCGGGTCTGAAGAAGGGTCTTGACCCGAAACGTCACCCATTCCTTCTCTCCTGAGATGCTGCCTGACCTGCTGAGTTACTCCAGCATTTTGTGAATAAATACGCTCGGAACATCCTGTATCTTGGGCAAAATTGTTTTGTCCCGTACGGGACAATTGGCAATTGACAATTGGGAAAAATGTTCCCAATGTTGGGCGAGTGCAGAACCTGGGGCCACACAGTCTAAGAATAAAGGGGAAGCCATTTAAAGATGAGGTGAGAAGTAACGTTTTCACCCAGAAAGTTGTGAATCTGTAGAATTCTCTGCCACAGAAGGCAGTGGAGGCCAATTCACAGGATGAATTTAAAAGAGAGTTAGACAGAGCTCTAGGGGCTAGTGGAATCAAGGAATAAGGAGAGAAGATTGTGGATGATCAGCAATGATCACAATGAATGGCGGTGCTGGCTCGAAGGGCCAAATGGCCTCCTCCTGCACCTGTTTTCTATGTTTCTATGGGACCGCCCTTGTCCCGTATCAGTAGGGTTGCCAACTTCCTCACTCCCAAATAAGGGACAAAGGGTGACGTCACCGCCCCGCGCCCCGCGTGACTTCACCCAGCCAGCGGCCACATGCTCCCGCTCCACCAATGGCGGCCGCCCGGGCCAGATGGCTGGGTGAAGTCACGAGGGGCGCGGGGCGGTGACGTCACCCTTTGTCCCGTATTTGGTAGTGAGGAAGTTGGCAACCCCTAGCGATAATGACAAATCGAAACAAACACCCACACAGAAACGTTAAAATAAATCTAATATTCCATAGCTAAAGAGCTCTGAAAGCTTGACAGTTAAACAGAGCCAGGCCTTTGTCAGATAAAATGACACCACACCTGCCTGGGACAGCAGTGATTTGTTTAATAAGCTGGGACACTGTGATGAGGGATCATTAACTGGGAAACGCCAGAGAGCTGCTGGAGGGTTTTAATGAATAGTGAATCGTTGTCAGTTTGTTCTCTGTTAAACACAGAAAATTGTGTTTCCTTGGACATTCTGGACGTGTTTAGAGAAGATGTACGATACACTGAGCTGCTATGAATTCAATTATTAATTTTCAAACAATATCCAAGCAATAGAATAGCAGAGAGAACATATCAGAACTAATGCAAGGCAGGCAATTGAATAGAACACAGTGCTGGAGTAACTCAGCGGGTCAGGCAGCATCTGTGGAGAACATGGATAGGTGACGTTTCACAGAGTGCTGGAGTAACTCAGCGGGTCAGGCAGCATCTGTGGAGAACATGGATAGGTGATGTTTCACAGGGTTCTGGAGGAACTCAGCGGGTCAGGCAGCATCTGTGGAGAACATGGATAGGTGACGTTTCACAGAGTGCTGGAGTAACTCAGCGGGTCAGGCAGCATCTGTGGAGAACATGGATAGGTGATGTTTCACAGGGTTCTGGAGGAACTCAGTGGGCCAGCCAGCATCTATAGAGGGAATGCACCGGTGACGTTTCGGGTCTGACCTGCAGATGTCTGAACAAGGGTCCTGATCCAAAATGTCGCCTTTTCATTCCCTCTGCAGATATTGTCTGACCTGTTGATTTTCCCCAGCACTTTGGTTTCGTTCAATACAATACAGTACAATACAATATATCGTTATTGTCATTGTACAGGGGTACAACGAGATTGGGAATGCGCCTCCCATACGATGCAATAAATTAATTAGCTAGTCAGTATTAATTTAAACAACCCAATGAAACAAATTAGAACAGTTTGAAAACAGAATAAAGTGCAAGTAGGTCTGTGCCGGTTCACTGTGCGATGTGACCATCCGGCTCAGCAGGACCGGTTCATAGCAGCTATGGCCCTGGGGATGAAGCTGTTCCTGAGTCTGGAGGTGCGGGCGTAGAAGGCCTTGTATCGTCTGATTCCAGCATCTGCGGTTCCTTATGTCTGTTTGTTTCAAAGAGTTCCATGGCCCAAATTCTGCAAGTTGGATAGATAAAGATGAAAAAGATCGCAAATATAGTTTTAGATTTGTTATATAATAATAATAATAATGCATTACATTTATATAGCGCTTTTCAAACACTCAAAGATGCTTTACAGGGATTTCTAGAACATAGAGAAGTGAATAAATAGATAAATAAGTAAACGAGCAGAAAAAGGAGACAGAAGGTGAGGTGACGGTCAGTGGTTGAAGGCAGTGCTGAACAGGTGAGACTTCAGTGATGTTTTGAATGTGGTGAGTGAGGAGGAGTCTCTGACGGTTTGGGGTAGTGAGTTCCATAGGGTGGGAGCAGCGATGGAGAAAGCCCTGTCCCCCCAGGATCTGAGTTTGGTCCGGATGGGGGGGGACAGGAGATTGGCAGCAGCAGAGCGGAGGGTGCAGGTGTGGAGGAGGTCAGTCAGGTAGGATGGGGCCAGGTTATGGAGGGCTTTGTAGGTTATGAGGAGGATTTTGTATTGGATTCTCTGGGGGATGGGGAGCCAGTGGAGTTTGTAAAGGACGGGGGTGATATGGTCACGGATCGGGGAGTGGGTGAGTAGACGGGCAGCGGAGTTTTGAATGTATTGAAGTTTACTGATGATTTTTGAGGGTGAGCCATAGAGGAGGCTGTTGCAGTAGTCCAGACAGGAGGTGATGAAGGCGTGGATGAGGGTTTCTGCAGCTGTGAAGGAGAGGGATGGACGGAGACGGGCAATGTTTTTGAGGTGGAAGAAGGCTGTCTTTGTGATGTGTTTGATGTGTTTGTCGAAGGAGAGGGTTTGATCAAAGATGATTCCAAGATTCCGGATGTGAGGTGAGGTGGATACTGGGAGACCATCAATATTGAGGATGAAGTTTTGGGTGGATTTGGTGAGCGTTTTTGGACCAATGATGACCAATTTCAGATTTGTTGCAGTTGAGTTTGAGGAAATTTGATTGAAGCCAAGATTTTATTTCAGAGATTCAGTTTGTCAGTGTAGAGTGTGTGGTGGGGGAGATTGACTTGGTGGAGATGAGGAGCTGGATATCATCGGCGAAGCAGTGGAAGTTGAGACCATGACGGCGGATTAATTGACCAAGGGGGAACAGGTAGAGGATGAAGAGGAGGGGGCCAAGGACTGAGCCTTGGGGGACACCTTGGGGGAGGGGAGCGGTGGGGGATTTACAGTTGTTAACGGAGATGAACTGGTGCCTGTCAGAGAGGTAAGATTTGAACCAGGATAGGGCTGTGCTGATGATGTTAAAGGAGGTTTCAAGTCGGGTGAGGAGAATGGAGTGATTTATGGTGTCAAAGGCGGCGCTGAGGTCAAGTAGGATGAGGATGTTGAGGTTGCCAGCGTCGGAGGAGAGGAAAAGGTCGTTTGTGATTTTGAGGAGCGCAGTTTCAGTACAGTGGTTTGAGCGGAATCCGGATTGGAAAGTTCATATGACACTTCTTTTACTGTTAAAACAGACTTGTTAGATTTAGCTTTTAGGGCTCTTAGGGCCAAAGGGCTAAATGAATTAAGGGATATGGGAAAACCTTTCTTTTAAAAAAAAATCACTTCCTCAAGGCACAGCTCGGCCGCGGGACTTTCCTTCGCCCGGCGCGGCTCGGCCACGGGACGTTCTGGCACGGCACGGCCACGGGACCTTCCATCGCCCGGCACGGCTCGGCCACGGGACCTTCCATCGCCCGGCGCGGCTCGGCCACGGGACCTTCCATCGCCCGGCACGGCATGGCCACGGGACCTTCCATCGCCCGGCACGGCTTGGCCACGGGACCTTCCATCGCCCGGCGCGGCTCGGCCACGGGACCTTCCGGCGCAGCCACGGGACCTTCCGGCACGGCTCGGCCACGGGACCTACCATCGCCCGGCGCGGCTCGGCCGCTGGACTTTCCATCTCCTTGCGGGGGCTGCGCGAGTCGGTCGCCTCGGCAGAAGTGGAACTATCTGTCCGTGGGAGAAGCATGGGGGAAGAGAGAAGAGATTTTCTTGCCTTCCATCACAGTGAAGGGGTGTCTGGAGGAGCCACTGTGATGGATGTTTGTGTTAAAATTGTGCGTCATGTGTCTTTTACTCTGTTGTGGCTGCGTGGCAAATGATTTTCGTTCAATTCATTTTGAATGACAATAAAGGTATTTCAGATCTGTGGAACCTGTCGACCCTCTTAGCCAACTAAAGGATTCCGTGTAGTGAGGGAACATGGAGCAGTGCAGCACAGGAACATGCCCTTCAGACCACAACGTCCATGACCAACATGACGCCAATTTGAACTAATCCGTTCCCAGTGTTGGGGGAGTCCAGAACCAGGGGCCACAGTCTAAGAATAAAGGGGAGGCCATTTAAAACTGAGATGAGAAAAAACGTTTTCACCCAGAAAGTTCTGAATTTGTGGAATTCTCTGCCACAGAGGGCAGTGGAGGCCAATTCACTGGATGGATTTAAAAGAGAGTTAGATAGAGCTCTAGATGCTAGCGGAATCAAAGGATATGGGGAGAAGGCTGATTGTGGATTACTGATTGTGGATGATCAGCCATGATCACAATGAATGGCGGTGCTGGCTCGAAGGGCCAAATGGCCTCCTCCTGCATTTATTGTCTATGTTTCTATGTTACCTCTGCCTGCATGTGATCCATGTCCCTCCATTCCCTGCATATCCATGTGCCTGTCTAAAAGCCTCTTAAACCCCACTATCGTATCTGCCTCCACACCCACCCCTGGTAGCGCGTTCCAGGCCCCCACCCCCCTCTGTGTAAAACCCAAATGTCCTTCAAACCTTGCCCCTCTCACCTTAAAAAGATACCGTGTAGTCTTTGACATTTCCACCCTGCGGAAAAGGCACTGACTATCTCCCCTCTTGATGCCTCTCATAAATTTATAATCTCCCTCAACCTCTGATGTTCCAGAGAAAACAATGCAAATATGTCCACCCTCCCTGAAGCTGATACCCCCTAATCCAGGCAGCATTCTGGAAAACCTCCTTTGCCCCCTCTCCACCCTCTCCCTGTAGCTGAACCCTCTAATCCAACCTCTCCCTGTAGCTGGAACCCTCTAAGCCAACCTCTCCCTGTAGCTGGACCCTCTAATCCAGGCAGCATTCTGGAAAACCTCCTTTGCCCCCTCTCCACCCTCTCCCTGTAGCTGAACCCTCTAATCCAACCTCTCCCTGTAGCTGGAACCCTCTAAGCCAACCTCTCCCTGTAGCTGGACCCTCTAATCCAACCTCTCCCTGTAGCTGAACCCTCTAATCCAACCTCTCCCTGTAGCTCACACCCTCTAATCCAACCTCTCCCTGTAGCTGGAACCCTCTAATCCAACCTCTCCCTGTAGCTGAACCCTCTAATCCAGGCAGCATTCTGGTAAACCTCCTCTGCTCTCTCTCCACCCTCCCCCTGTAGCTGAACCCTCTAATCCAGCTTCTTCCTGTAGCTCACACCCTCTAATCCAACCTCTCCCTGTAGCTGGAACCCTCTAATCCAGGCAGCGTTCTGGTGAACCTCCTCCACACCCTCTCCAAAGCCTCCACATCCTTCCTGTAATGGGGAAGTCCAGAACTGCACGCAATACTCCAAACGCGGCCCGACCAAAGTCCTACAAAGCTGCAACATGACTTCCTGACTCTTGTACTTAACGCCCTGACCGATGAATGCCAGAATACCATACACCTTCTTCACCGTTCTACCTCCATGTGCTGCCACTTCCTCGTGATCCATGGAAGTATCTCAGTGCTGCACTAATACAGAGTGCTCGCTTTTGAAAGGTTTCTCAATCAATCTGCTCTCTTGGCCAAGTAAAAGATTCTGTGAAATCCTCCCACGCATCATCAAAAATATTTTATCTCTTAATGAACATCATTTAAGCAGATTATTTAGGCACTAACCATTGCTTTTTATGGATTCATGCAATGTTCAATTTGTTTCCATATTTCTACACTGTCACTCTAACTGTACTTCAAGAGTTCTTAGAGACATCAGGAACTGGTGACAAAATGTGTAGGAAGGAACTGCAGATGCTGGTTTAAACCAAAGACTGACACAAAAAGCTGGAATAACTCTTTGGGTCAGACAGCATCTCTGGAGAAACGGAACGGGTGATGTTTCAGGTCGAGACGCTTCTTGAGACTGAGAGTCAGGGCTCCAAATGAAAGGTGGCTGACTATTCAGGGTGGTAATTGGGATAGTTTCATCCATAGCCCAAGCTTTTTATTTAATTGCCTCACGGTGCCAGAGTCCCGGGGTTGATCCTGAGCCTGGGTGCTTTCTGTGTGGAGTGTGCACGTTCTCGCTGTGACCGCGGTGGGTTTCCTTCGGTTGCTCCCATGACCCAAAGCCGTGCGAGTTTGTAGGTGAATTTGAGAATCTATGCTATTAGCTGATACAATTAATTAGAGACATTGATATTTTGTTGTAGATGGGTTCTTTTGTTGTTGTCTTAGCTAATATAAAATGAATGCTTATTTTCAGTGGAAAGCAGTAAGATGGATGCTTGTGGCAGAAATGTTATCATTGGGATGGAATGTGTTTGTCCTCTTATGAATGATAGGGATTCGACAGAGGAGTATTACTAACTTGTCTGACAGTGTGAGCCCTGTGCATTCAAACAGTTAAGAAGCAAGGTCGTGCAGCTGCGAGATTGCTCATGTATAGAGATAAGTTTCTTTCTCAATAACAACTCCTTATATGGGTGTGTGTGAAAGTAGGAAAAGTTTTGAATCTACTCTAGGTAAGTATGTGACTTATATTAATGGTTTGGTTTCTGAGCATGTGACCTGTATTAATGATTTTGTTTTCTCTGTAACCATGGAAATTGTATTAGAATTGTAATTGGTCCTTAATTTTATCTGTTACACCCCTTTTTCCTTTCTGTATAAAAAAGTAAACAATCGTGGAAAAGTTGTTCTTCCCCTCTCCTGAGTTGAGATCTTTTCAGACACTAGTATTGAGTCGAGATCCTCACTGTAGAATCAATCTGATGTGCTCATCCAGTAATTCGTGTGATTATTCACTGAAGGTAAATAAATAGATTTATCAAATTGGCCCTCTGTAAATGGCCCCTACTCTGCAGGATGAGAAAGTGGGATAACATAGAACTAGTGTGAATGGGTGATCGATGAATGGGTTTAATGGACAGAAGGGCCAGTATCCATGCTGTGTCTTTCAATTTAATTTGAGTCTCATCAAGAATAAATCAAACTGAAGTTGTAGAAACATAGAAACATAGAAAATAGGTGCAGGAGGAGGCCATTTGGCCCTTTGAGCCAGCACCGCCATTCATTGTGATCGTGACTGATCATCCACAATCAGTAACCCGTGCCTGCCTTCTCCCCATATCCCTTGATTCCGCTAGCCCCTAGAGCTCCATCTATCATTCCATATATTACATACTGTGTGGAAGTATGGGGAAACACCTACAAAACTTGCACTAATTCAATCTTTATATTGCAAAAAAGAGCTATAAGAATTGTCAATAAGGCTGGTTATATTGACCCAACAACCCATTATTTATGAAATCATATGCTCAAAAATGTATGGACCTGGTAGACTTTAATACTTTACAAATAATGTTTAGAGCAAAAGAAAGAACACTTCCTGACTGTATCCAAGGGTTGTTTTCAGTGAGGGAGAGCAGACATCCACTCTGGGGAAATTATATGTTTGAAAAAAGAGGGTGAGGACAAATGTGAAAATAGACGTGTGACTGTTAAAGGGGTCAATTGATGGAATAGTTGCAACAATTAATTAAAAGAATGTAGTAATATGTGTAAATTCAAGAAAATGTTCAAAAATATTATATTTGAAAGATACAAAATATGTGATCAGCACTGCAAAATGACAGAAATGTAAGAAAATAACTGCAGATGCTGGTACAAATCGAAGGTATTTATCTTCAGTCTGAAGAAGGATCTCGACCCGAAACGTCACCTATTCCTTTTCTCCTGAGATGCTGCCTGACCTGCTGAGTTACTCCAGCATTTTGTGAATAAATACCTTCGACATGACTGAAATTATGATTCTTGACTATATTTGTGTTTCTTTCTATGTTTTGTTTATCTGCTTCTGACTTATGATGTTATGTTTTTTTAAATTATATTTTGTTAAGTATTAAGGGTAGGCACAAGCGGAAGTGGTGGCGCCTAACGGCTGCGGCTCGCTAGCAGTCTGTTCGTCTTTTTTCCTTTTTTTTTGTTGTGTATCGGTGTTGGGATGGTTTTTGGTTTTTTTTGGTTGTGTATGTGTGGGGGGTGTATGTGTGGGGGGTGGTGGTGTGGGTGGGGGGGTGGTGGTGTGGGTGGGGGGATGGGGGAAACCTTTCTCTTTTAGGTCTCTTCCTCACGGCGCGGGGTGCGGCTCGACCGCGGGGCCTTCCATCGCCCGGCGCGGCTCGGCCACGGGACCTAACATCGCCCGGTGCGGCTCGGCCGCGGGACTTAACAGTGCCCGGTGCGGCTTGGCCACGGGGCCTTCCATCGCTCGGTGCGGCTTGGCCGCGGGGCCTTCCATCGCCCGGTGCGGCTCGGCCGCGGGACCTAACATCGCCCGGTGCGGCTCGGCCGCTGGACTTAACAGTGCCCGGTGTGGCTCGGCCGCGGGACTTTTCATCGCTGGTGCGGCTTGGCTGCGGGACTTAACATTGCCCGGTGCGGCTCGGCCGCGGGGCCTTCCATCGCCCGGCGCGGCTCGGCCGCGGGACTTAGCTGCGCACGGCTCAGCCGCGGGGCCTTCCATCGCCCGGCTCGGCCGCGAGACGTTTCAGCGCCCGGTGCGGCTTGGCCGCGGGGACTTCCATCCCCTTGCGGGGACTGTGCGGGTCGGTCGGGGACGAGCTGTCTGTCCGTGGACGTGGGGAAGAGAGTGGAAGTTTTGTTGCCTCCATCACAGTGAGGGGGTGTTTGGAGTCACTGTGATGGATGTTTGTGTTGGGGTCATGTGTCTTGTGTTCTTTTTTGTGTGACTGCTATGTAGTTTCGTTCGGTACCTTGGTACCGAATGACAAATAAAGCTCTGTTGACTGTTGATAAGCTTTGGCTTCTGCCTACACCTTTATTTTCGGTCAGAAAATATCTTGTGTGATTATATTGTTTTATTTTTGATACAATGATTTCGTACTATTTAACTTTCACAATTGTATGGTCAATCTGTTGTATTGTATCGACCGGAAAATAAATGAATAAATAAATAAATAAGAGATAAAAATAAAAGGCTCTCTTTTAAATTCAACCAGTGAATCGGCCTCCACTGCCTTCTGTGGCAGAGAATTCCACAGATTCACAACTCTCTGGGTGAAAAAGTTTCTTATCACCTCAGTTATAAATGGCCTCCCCTTTATTCTTAGACTGTGGCCCCTGGTTCTGGACTCCCCCAACATTGGGAACATTTTTCCTGCATCCTATGAGTATGGATTTTTGGTGAGCATATGTTGAATATATTTACATTTGTTTTTATCTCACTGTTTTGCCTGCTAGAGCACATTGTTTAACATTCTGCTAAAAAATTGACATTGGACATCATCACACCTTTCAAATATTGTAAGTGAATTAATCAAGTAGGTTCTGGTGGTTAGGCAGTCAGAGTGCCAAAGGTTTGTAGCCCAGCCTTGAGTGGTCAATTGTGGGGTTGGGGCATCAGGGCGAGGTTGAATGAAGAAGGGTCCCGACCCAAAACATCGTCTGTCCAGTCCCCTCCACAGATGTTGCCTGACCCGCTGAGTTCCCCCAGTACTTCGTGTGTTACTCTAGATTCCAGCAGTAATTCTACAGAGCACTGAGTTTACAAACCTGTTTTGCTGCAGCAAATAAGAATGTAATTGTTCCATTTGGGACATATGATAATAACCTCCGCTCAGTCTGTCTTAACCTACCTGATCTCCCTGTGGCTCAGCACTTCAACACCCCCTCCCATTCCCAATCTGACCTTTCTGTCCTGGGCCTCCTCCATTGTCAGAGTGAGGCCCAGCGCAAATTGGAGGAAAGCACCTCATATTTAGCTTGGGTAGTTTACACCCCAGCGGAATGAACATTGACTTCTCCAACTTCAAATAGCCCATGCTTTCCCTCTCCATCCCCTCCCCCTTCCCCGTTCTCCCACTAGTCTTACTGTCTCCATCAACATCCTATCTCTGTCCCACCCCTTCCCATGACATCAGTCTGAAGAAGGGTCTCGACCCGAAACGTCACCCATTCCTTCTCTCCCGAGATGCTGCCTGTCCCGCTGAGTTACTCCAGTATTTTGTGTCTACCTTTGATAATAAAACACTTTTAACTCTCTTGACTCATCTGCAGTTCTTTGTGTCCCGATCAAGTTATGTTGAGTTCATTTACTTTTTTGACTGAATTAAATGCCCAAATCTATGTCATTGTGGAGATTCATTTTCATGGACAAGGAATGGAGGAGACTGCTGGCGAAATACTGTGCAAGCAAAAGCAGGAAGCCTATTAATGCTGGCATTAAATAGTATTCCCTTATCATGTATCAATACACTGAAAATGGATCGATTGTAATCATGTAGACAGAAAATGCTGGAGTAACTCAGCGGGTCAGGCAGCATCTCAGGAGGGAAGGAATGGGTAACATTTCGGGTCGAGACCCTTCTTCAGACTGAATGGTAATCATGTATTGTCTTTCCGCTGACTGGTTAGTACGCAACAATAGTTTTTCACTGTACCTTGGTACACGTGACAATGAACTCAACTGAAGCTGAAGTATGTTGGAGACACTGGCAATGTGGGGCATCAGGATGGAGACTTGATGTTTCTTTTATATGTTCCTTTTTTTTTCACTGAGCGATTGATGGGCGCATGGAACAAGCTGCCAGAGGAGGTAGTTGAGGCAGGTACAATAACAACACTTAAAAGACACTTGGACAGGTACATGAACAGGAAAGATTTAGAGGGACATGGGCAAACGTGGGCAGGTGAGACCAGCATAAATGGGGCATCATAGACAGCATGGGCAAGTTGGGCTAAAGGGCCTGTTTCCATGCTTTATATCCCTATATAAAACATGGTCAATGTTGCATTTATTTAGATTTGTCATTGAAATATAAGCCTTGAAGATGCATGTCTAGAGGGGAAAATGATGGAATAAAACTGTGGAGTCTGCATGCATATTAGTAACGTGGGTTTTCAGTTTGGTGGGAAGAGTGAGTCTTTGACAGGAAACCAATTTCAAATCAATGCAGCTGCAGGAAAATATCATCGTCGTGTCGAAACCTTCAGGTGCTTTTGTTTCCTTTATTCCACTGAATTTTCATGAACATTTTTGCTTTGAGTACTGCCTGGCAAGAGTACAATGTGGGCAGTGGGCCCAGGGGAGTATTTGAGGTGAACAACATGATGGAGATGAATTATGATGTGAGGAATTGAAATGACACGATTAGTGAATCACAATTGGCGACAGTCCTTCCAGTGATGTTACCCTGACCCTCACTGACTGCTGAACACAAGAAGTTCTCTCAGGTAGTTTCTTCATTCAAATGCAAATGCAGGAACCTCTGAAGAGAAATGCAAATGTTTTATTAGGATACAACAATATCATTGAAACATAGAAACACAGAAACATAGAAAATAGGTGCAGGAGGAGGCCATTTGGCCCTTCGAGCCAGCACCGCCATTCATTGTGATCATGGCTGATCATCCACAATCAGTAACCCGTGCCTGCCTTCTCCCCATATCCCTTGATTCCACTAGCCCCTAGAGCTCTATCTAACTCTCTTTTAAATTCATCCAGTGAATTGGCCTCCACTGCCTTCTGGCAGAGAATTCCACAGATTCACAACTCTCTGGGTGAAAAAGTTTTTTCTCACCTCAGTTTTAAATGGCCTCCCCTTTATTCTTAGACTGTGGCCCCTGGTTCTGGACTCTCCCTGGTTCTGAACTCAGAGAAACGTTCTCATTTGATGCTTAAAATTCCCAGTTGCCTGTCCACTCCACATCCCTACATTGAAAAAAGAATACTGGAGACTGGTTTTATGCGGCACCTTTTGTACATCCTACAGAATACATTTTAGCTTTACAACGCCCAATTGCATTGCACAGTGAAATGATGTCATTTTAAAGCAATGTTAATGTTGGAGCAATGGGACAGGTTTAGAGGGATATGAGTTTAATGCAGGCAAATGTGTCGATGGGAATCTTGGTCGGCATTAGGGTTGCCAACTTTCTCACTCCCAAATAAGGGACAAAAGGTGAAGTCACCGCCTCGCGCCCCACATGACCTCACCCAGCCAGCGGCCACGTGCTCCCGCTCCACCAGGGGCCGGGAGGCGGGTTGCTATGCAACCTCTGTTATGCGGCGCCTGGGCCTCCGGGCCTACGCTGTCCGGGCCTACGCTGTCCGGGCCTACGCTGTCCGGGCCTACAGTGTCTGGGTCTACAGTGTCCGGGCCTACACTGTCCGGGCCTACACTGTCTGGAATCAGAGACCCGGATTTGATCCTGACCTTGGGTACTGTCTGTGTGGAGCTTGCATGTTCTTCCTGTGACTGCAGAGAGTGGATGGGTGCCTGGAACATGCTGGCAGGGGTGGTTCATAAGTTCATAAGTTGTAGGAGCAGAGTTAGTCCATTTGGCCCATCAAGTCTACTCCATCATTCAATCATGGCTGATCTATTTTTCCCTCTCAACCCCATTCTCCTGCCTTCTCCCAGTCACCTCTGACACCCGCACTAATCAAGAATCTGTCAACCTCCACCTTACAAATATCCACTGACTTGTGGCCTCCACAGCCGTCTGTGGCAAAGAATTCCACAGATTCATCACCCTCTGACTAAAGAAATTCCTCCTCATCTCCTTCTGGGGTGGTGGTGGAGGCAATAAGGTAGTGGTGTTTAAGAGGCTTTTAGATAGACATATGGATATGCAGGGAATGGAGGGACATCGATCACATGCACCAGATGTACAGGAGATTAGTTTAACCTGGCATCATGTTAAGCACGGACATTATGGGCCGAAGGGCCTGTTCTTTGTGCTGTACTGTTCTATGTTCTATGTTGAATGATGCAGTCCATGCATGCAGCAAGCGCTAAACAATGAGCTGGTGAGTGGCCAGGTAACCAGTTTTCAAGTAAGAGAATATCTGACACCGAACTTTGATACTTATTATATACTAGACCAAGTGGACCCGTTGGGCCCAAACCTCTCCTGCATTAGTGCAGCACCCTCTCCTCCCCCCTCCCCCTCCCCCTCTCCCCCCTACCCCTACCCCCTTCCCCTCCCCCCTACTCCATCCCCCTCAAAATACATCTACTTTGCTTGGTCGTTTCTTCATTCAGATCCAGGAACTCGCTAGCTGGCAGCACTGTGCGAATACATTCACCAGAAGGAATGCAGCTCTTAGACAATAAACAATAGACAATAGGTGCAGGAGGAGGCCATTCGGCCCTTCGAGCCAGCACCGCCATTCAATGTGATCATGGCTGATCATTCTCAATCAGTACCCCGTTCCTGCTTTCTCCCCATACCCCCTGACTCCGCTATCCTTCTCTATCCAGCTTTCTCTTGAATGTATTCAGAGAATTGGCCTCCACTGCCTTCTGAGGCAGAGAATTCCACAGATTCACAACTCTCTGACTGAAAAAGTTTTTCCTCATCTCTGTTCTAAATGGCCTACCCCTTATTCTTAAATTGTGGCCCCTGGTTCTGGACTCTCCCAACATTGGGAACATGTTTCCTGCCTCTAACGTGTCCAACCCCTTAATAATCTTATACGTTTCGATAAGATCCCCTCTCATCCTTCTAAATTCCAGTGTATACAAGCCTAGTCGCTCCAGTCTTTCAACATATGACCGTCCTGCCATTCCGGGAATTAACCTAGTAAACCTACGCTGCACGCCCTCAATAGCAAGAATATCCTTGCTCAAATCTGGAGACCAAAACAGTACTCCATGTGCGGTCTCACTAGGGCCCTGTACAACTGCAGAAGGACCTCTTTGCTCCTATACTCAACTCCTCTTGAAGACCAAAACTGCACACAGTACTCCAGGTGCGGTCTCACTCGGGCCCTGTACAACTGCAATGATGTGGTTGAACACCACTTGCTCAAGGGCAGGGGGAGGGGCAGGGAATGCTGGTCTGGCCAGCAGTGCCCACAATCCAGAGAAGAGTCAATCAAAAAGTCAGATCCAGTATATCTTGCTGAGGTTAGGAAGGGGTTTGGAGTCAATGCAAAATATCAGGCCCATTAAATAGTGGCTCTGTACATATGAACTGTGTCAAACTGAACCCTTTTTCTTTAATTCTGCAGCGCCAACGATAGAATCCTAAATTTTATGTTAGGATGTTTAAATCTTCTCTCAATAAATGAAATCATAAAATAACCATTTTTTAAATATGGGTAAAAGAATTTGAAAAATCTTTGCAAATTAATTTTTAATAATGTGTTTTTTGACTGGTTTATTTAATTTACTAGCTCACAGCTACAACATCAGCGTTAGGGTCAAGGGAATGTCACCTGTGGAATGCATTGATTGAGGTCTCAATATAATGGGCTGCAAATTATCATGGGCTGACCCACTGAAGGTTAAATCTGTTTAGTTTGGTCATCACTGGGGAGCAACAAATAACAGCCTGTTTGGAAATGTTGAGCCCAAATGACTAACACATTCATGAAGAAGGGTCTCGACCCGAAACGTCACCCATTCCTTCTCTCCCGAGATGCTGCCCGACCTGCTGAGTTACTCCAGCATTTTGTGAATAAATCGATTTGTACCAGCATCTGTAGTTATTTTCTTATAACACATTCATGACATTGGGAAACTCCAATACAACACCAGAATACTTTTTCACCCAGAAAGTTGTAAATCTGTGGAATTCTCTGCCTCAGAAGGCAGTGGAGGCCGATTCTCTGGATGCTTTCAAGAGAGAGTTAGATAGAGCTCTTAAAGATAGCGGAGTCAGGGGGTATGGGGAAAAGGCAGGAACAGGGTACTGATTATGGATGATCAGCCATGATCACATTGAATGGCGGTCCTGGCTCGAAGGGCCGAATGGCCTACTCCTGCACCTATTGTATATTGTCTATTGTCTAATAACAAAGTTAAAACAATGCATGGAACTGCAGATGCTGGAATCCTGAACAAAACACAAAGAGCTGGAGGAACTCAGCGGGTCAGGCAACATCTGTGGAGGAAAGTGGATAGACGTCGTTTTGGGTCCTTTCAGTTTGAAGACGATTCCCGACCCATAAGGTCGTCTGTCTATTCCCTCCATGGATGTTGGCTGACCCGCTAAGTTCCCCCAGCACTCTGTGTAAAGTTAAAAGGGTTCTGAAAATACATAGCAATTTCACCACCTCCGATATCTCAGCGTTTACAATCAGTGAAGTACTCTTGTAGGCACAGAGTACTGGAGTATCTCAGCTGGTCAGGTGACATCTCAAGAACATGGATAGATGGCATTCTGGGTTGTGATCCATGTTCTTCAGAGACGCTGCCTGATCTGCTGAGTTACTCCAGCACTCTGTCATTTTTTGTAAACCAGCATCTACAGTTCTTGGATAGACACAAAAAGATTATTGAAACATATAATAATAATAATAATAATAATGCATTACATTTATATAGCGCTTTTCAAACACTCAAAGACGCTTTACAGGGATTTCTAGAACATAGAGGTGAATAAATAGATAAATAAGTAAACGAGCAGAGAAAGGAGACAGAAGGTGAGGTGACCTTCAGTGGTTGAAGGCAGTGCTGAACAGGTGAGACTTCAGCGATGTTTTGAATGTGGTGAGTGAGGAGGAGTCTCTGACGGTTTGGGGTAGTGAGTTCCATAGGGTGGGAGCAGCGATGGAGAAAGCCCTGTGCCCCCAGGATCTGAGTTTGGTCCGGATGGGGGGGGACAGGAGATTGGCAGCAGCAGAGTGGAGGGTGCAGGTGGGAGTGTGCCTGTGGAGGAGGTCAGTCAGGTAGGATGGGGCCAGGTTATGGAGGGCTTTGTAGGTCATGAGGAGGATTTTGTACTGGATTCTCTGGGGGATGGGGAGCCAGTGGAGTTTGTAAAGTCACGGATCGGGGAGTGGGTGAGTAGACGGGCATTAAAGTATAAGATAATTAGGGGATTGGACACAGTAGAGGCAGGAAACATGTTCCCAATGTTGGGGGAGTCCAGAACAAGGGGCCACAGTTTAAGAATAAGGGGTAGGCCATTTAGAATGGAGATGAGGAAGAACTTTTTCAGTCAGAGAGTGGTGAAGGTGTGGAATTCTCTGCCTCAGAAGGCAGTGGAGGCCAGTTCGTTGGATGCTTTCAAGAGAGAGCTGGATAGAGCTCTTAAGAATAGCGGAAGTGAGGGGGTATGGGGAGAAGGCAGGAACGGGGTACTGATTGAGAGTGATCAGCCATGATCGCATTGAATGGCGGTGCTGGCTCGAAGGGCTGAATGGCCTACTCCTGCACCTATTGTCTATTGTCTAAAAAGCCAGAGTAATTCAGTGTGTCAGACAGCATCCCTGGAGAAAACGAATAGGTGACGTTTCTAATTGAGACCCTTTTTCAGACTGAGAGCCTGGTGAAAAGGAAACGAGAGATATAGACGGCGATGTAGAGAGATATAGAACAAATGAATGAAAGACACGCAGAAACAATGAGAAAGGAAACAGGACATTGTTAGCTGTTTGTTAGGTAAGAACGAGCGAGTACAGACAATGAGACTCAACAAAAGTAGACACAAAATGCTGGAGTAACTCAGCAGGTCAGGCAGCATCTCTGGAGAGAAGGAATGGGTGACGTTTTGGGTCGAGACCCTTCTTCAGACTGATGTCAGGGGATGGGGCGGGACAAAGTCCCGACCCGAAACGTCACCCGTTCTTTCTCTCCAGAGATGCTGCCTAACCCGCTGAGTTACTCCAGCATTTTGTGTCTACCTTCGATTTAAACCAGCATCTGCAGTTTTCTTTTCTATAAGACTCAACAAGACAACTTTGAAGCTGGCCTGACTTGGGTTGGGGGAGGGACGGAGAGAGTGGGAATGCAGGGATTATTTGGAGTTAGAGAAATCAATTTCCATACCATTGGGTTGTAAGATGCCCAAGCGAAATATGAGATGTTGCTCCTCCGGTTTGGACAATGAAGTAGCCCTGGGTCAGAAAGGTCAGTGTGGGAATGGGAAGGGAATTAAAGTGTTTGGCACCTGGGAGATCAGGTAGGTCCAGGTGGATGCATGAAGGTGTTCAGCGAAACGATCTCCCAGTCTACATTTGGTCTCGCCGATGTAGAAAAACCCTCACCTTTAACCACAGATACAGTAGATGAGGTTGGAGGAGGTGCACGTGAACCTCTTGCCTAACCTGAATGGACTATCCTGAAACCTGAAAGAGATCCCTGGACAGGGTCGAGGGAGGATGTAAAGGGACAGGTGTTGCATCTCCTGCCGTTGCAGGTGGAAGGTACCTGGGGAGGGGATGGTTTGGGTGGGAAGGGATGAGTTAACCAGGGAGTTAACCAGGGGGAACGGTCTCTGTGGAAGGCGGACAGGGGTGGAGATGGGAAGATGTGACTAGCATATCTTTTATTCATTGTTCTTTATCTAGTTTAGTTTAGAGATACAGTGCGGAAACAGGCCCTTCGGCCCACCAGGTCCACGCCGACCAGCCATTCACGGACAAATATTTTTTGGACTACAGAATGTAATTTAGCATTTAATTTCAATTGCTAATAGGAAATTATTTTGGAGCCTTCGATTGATCAAGAGTGGGCTAATGCAAATGCGTTATATAATTGTGTGAGGGAGTTTCAAAGAAAATGATTGTTATCTTGTGTCAGTTGCTTACGTCTTTGCGCTTTACGAATGTATTTGACAGTCAAGGTGGATTTGATCGTCAAGGTCAGCATTTGATCTTGATGTGTTTGGCTGATGCTTTCTGAAGTCAGGCAGAGAGATGAAACTTCTCTATTCATTTGCTGTGAAAATAATCCATCAATATCCTCTTCCTCCCTAACGTTCAGCATTACAAGTTGACAAGATCCTTGTGGGGTTTAGCTTTGGTTAGTTTAGAGATAGATACAGCATGGAAATAGGCCCTTTCTGCCATGTTTATTTCATTACAGTAAAGACAACATTTTAAGAAATTTATCGCAGCTGTGAAATGCTTTGAGACATCATGATGTCAACTTCAGTTGGCAAATGGCCTTAGGCTGCATGAGTCTGCATGGTAGGGCCATGGTGTGGTTGATGTCGACAGGGAGGGGTGAAGTAGACAATAGACAATAGGTGCAGGAGGAGGCCATTCGGCCCTTCGAGCCAGCACCGCCATTCAATGTGATCATGGCTGATCATTCTCAATCAGTACCTGCCTTCTCCCCATACCCCCTGACTCCACTATCCTTAAGAGCTCTATCTAGCTCTCTCTTGAATGCATTCAGAGAATTGGCCTCCACTGCCTTCTGAGGCAGAGAATTCCACAGATTCACAACTCTCTGACTGAAAAGGTTTTTCCTCATCTCCGTTCTAAATGGCCTACCCCTTATTCTTAAACTGTGGCCCCTGGTTCTGGACTCCCCCAACATTGGGAACATGTTTACTGCCTCTAACGTGTCCAACCTCTTAATAATCTTATATGTTTCGATAAGACCCCCTCTCATCCTTCTAAATTCCAATGTATACAAGCCTAGTCGCTCCAGTCTTTCACCATACGACAGTCCCGCCATTCCGGGAATTAACCTAGTAAACCTACGCTGCACGCCCTCAATAGCAAGAATATCCTTCCTCAAATTTGGAGACCAAAACTGCACACAGTACTCCAGGTGCGGTCTCACTAGGGCCCTGTACAACTGCAGAAGGACCTCTTTGCTTCTATACTCAACTCCTCTTGTTATGAAGGCCAACATTCCATTGGCTTTCTTCACTGCCTGCTGTACCTGCATGCTTCCTTTCAGTGACTGATGCACTAGGACACCCAGATCTCATTGTACGTCCCCTTTTCCCAACTTGACACCATTCAGATAATAATCTGCCTTCCTATTCTTACCACCAAAGTGGATAACCTCACACTTATCCACATTAAACTGCATCTGCCATGCATCCGCCCACTCACACAACCTGTCCAAGTCACCCTGCAACCTCATAGCATCTTCCTCACAGTTCACACTACCACCCTAGCTTTGTATCATCTGCAAATTTGCTAATGGTACTTTTAATCCCTTCATCCAAGTCATTAATGTATATTGTAAATAGCTGCGGTCCCAGCACCGAGCCTTGCGGTACCCCACTAGTCACTGACTGCTGTTCTGAAAGGGACCCATTTATCCCCACTCTTTGCTTTCTGTCTGTCAACCAATTTTCTATCCATGTCAGTACCCTACATGTGCTCTAATTTTGCCCACCAATCTCCTATGTGGAACCTTGTCAAAGGCTTTCTGAAAGTCAAGGTACACCACATCCACCGGCTCTCCCCTGTCCATTTTCCTAGTTATATGGTAGGCACATGGATATGCAGGGAATGGAGGAACATGCATTATTTGTGGCAGAGTAGAGTTGGTCTTGGCATCATAATCATAATCATTATCATAATAATCATACTTTATTAGCCAAGTGTGTTTTGCAACACACGAGGAATTTTATTTGCCGTACAGTCATAACAATAAATAGCAACAGGACACACAAAATACATTTTAACATGAACATCCCCCACAGTGACTCCTCCACATTCCTCACTGTGATGGAAGACGAAAACAAGTTCAATCTCTCCCTTCGCTGTCCTCCAACAGTCGGGGGCCTCGAACCTTCCGTTGACGGGACGATCTTGACTCCCATAGCCGGCGGTGGGCCTTCCTTGTCGGGGCGATCAAGCCCCTGCATCATCGAAGGTATCACAAAATGCTGGAGTAACTCAGCGGGTCAGGCAGCATCTCTGGAGAGGAAATGGGTGACATTTCGGATCGAGAAACTTCTTCAAATGCTTTCTCTGAACGCTCCAGTTATTATTACTATTATTATTATTATTATTATTATTATTGTTAATGTTATTATTACTATTATTATTATTATTATTATTGTTGTTATTATTTTTATTATTGTTGTTATTTTTATTATTATTGTTATTATTATTATTATTATGATTATTATTATGATTATTATTGTTATTATTGTTATTATCTCTAGAGTCTTAAGCCTTCACATCGTTCCCATAGTTCAGTGAACAAAACTGCGTGTAATACTGTAAGTGCACCTAGCCAAAGTGCTATAAAGCTGCATCCTGACTTCCACATTGCTTTGTTGTGCTTGTGGTGAGGGGAGTGTGGGAGTATAAAGATTGAGCCTGTTCTGTGGTGCACATGGTTTGGGGGGAGAGGAGAAGAGGTATTGTTCCTTTGCTGTAGTTGTAGTTGGGGAGAGGTAGGCGGTCACGGTGGCGCAGCGGTAGAGTTGCCGCTTTACAACGCTTGCAGCGCCGGAGACCCGGGTTCCATCCCGACTACGGGCGCCGTCTGTACGGAGTTTGTACGTTCTCCCCGTGACCTGTGTGGGTTTTCTCCGAGATCTTCAGTTTCCTCCCACATTCCAAAGACGTGCAAGTTTGTAGGTTAATTGGCTTGGTAAATGTAAAAAATTGTCCTTAGTGTGTGTGTAGAATAGTGTTAGTGTGCGGGGATCGCTGGTCGGCGTGGACCCGGTGGGCCGAAGGGCCTGTTTCCACGCTGTATCTCTAAAGCTAAACTAAAAAAATAATCAGAAGGATTGGACGTGCTGATGTTTATCAGGATGTGAGTTGGAAAGTGAAGGGAAGGTACAAGACTTGCATCTTCAGCAGAGATTTGGGGAGTTCACGAGGTTGAAGGGAGCCCAGACAGAAGTATATAACATTATGAGAACCATAGATAAGGCAGACAGTCACAACCTTTTTCCCATGATGGAAATATTAAATTCTAGCGGGCATAGCTTTAAGGTGAGAGAAGCAAAGTTTAAAGATGTCCAAGGCAAGATGTTTTCACAGAGGATGGTGGGTACCTGGAATGGAGTCAGGATGGTGTTGGGGGCAGAAACGATATTGGCAGTTAAGAAACTTTTGGATATGCACATCAATATGCAGGAAATGAAAGACGTATATGTGTAGGCAGATAAGAGTTGGTCTTGATATCATGTTTGGTACAGACATGGTGGCTGAAGGGCCTGTTCCTGTGCTGTACTGTTCTATGTTAGATACATAGATACATAGACAATTGGCGCAGAAGGAGGCCATTTGGCCCTTCGAGCCAGCACCGCCATTCAATGGGATCATGGCTGATCATCCACAATCAGTAACCTGTGCCTGCCTTCTTCCCATACCCCTTGTCCACTAACCCGAAGAGCTCCATCTAACTCTCTTTTGAATGCATCCAGTGAATCGGCCTCCAATGCCTTCTGAGGCAGAGAATTCCACAAATTCGCAAGCCTCTGGGTGAAAAAGGTTTTCCTCATCGCAGTTCTCAATGCTCGTATTCTTGAACTGTGGCCCCTGGTTCTGGACTCCCCCAACATCGGGAACATTTTCCTGCATCTAGCGTGTCCAATCATTTAATAATTTTATATGGTTCTATAAGATCCCCTCTCATTCTTCTAAATTCCAGTGAGTACAAGCCCAGTCATTCCATTCTTTCATCATACGACAGTCCCGCCATAGACAATAGACAATAGGTGCAGGAGTAGGCCATTCAGCCCTTCGAGCCAGCACCGCCATTCAATGCGATCATGGCTGATCACTCTCAATCAGTACCCCGTTCCTGCCTTCTCCCCATACCCCCTCACTCCGCCATCCTTAAGAGCTCTATCCAGCTCTCTCTTGAAAGCATCCATCGAACTGGCCTCCACTGCCTTCTGAGGCAGAGAATTCCACACCTTCACCACTCTCTGACTGAAAAAGTTCTTCCTCATCTCCGTTCTAAATGGCCTACCCCTTATTCTCAAACTGTGGCCCCTTGTTCTGGACTCCCCCAACATTGGGAACATGTTTCCTGCCTCTAATGTGTCCAATCCCCTAATTATCTTATATGTTTCAATAAGATCCCCCCTCATCCTTCTAAATTCCAGTGTATACAAACCCAATCGCTCCAGCCTTTCAACATACGACAGTCCCGCCATTCCGGGAATTAACCTAGTGAACCTACGCTGCACGCCCTCCATAGCAACTTCATGACTTAAAATAGACACAAAATTCCATTGGCTTTCTTCACTGCCTGCTGTACCTGCATGCTTCCTTTCATTGACTGATGCACTAGGACACCCAGATCTCGTTGAACTCCCCCTCCTCCTAACTTGACACCATTCAGATAATAATCTGCCTTTCTATTCTTACTTCCAAAGTGAATAACCTCACACTTATCTACATTAAACTGCATCTGCCATGTATCCGCCCACTCACACAACCTGTCCAAGTCACCCTGCAGCCTTATTGCATCTTCCTCACAATTCACACTACCCCCCAGCTTAGTATCATCTGCAAATTTGCCATCCCGGGGATTAACCTGGTGAACCTACGCTGCACTGACTCAATAGCAAGGACGTCCTTCCTCAAATTAGGAGACCAAAACTGCAGACAATACTCCAGGTGCGGTCTCACCAGGGCCCTGAACAACTGCAGAAGGACCTCTTTGCTCCTATAGAATCCTACGATTGTGGCTGTATGGAATGGGCTTCCGGTGGAAGTGGTGGAGGCTGGCTCGATTTTATTATTTAAGAGTAAATTGGATAGGTATATGGATAGGAGGGGATTGGAGGGTTATGGTCTGAGTGCAGGTAGATGAGACTAGGTCAGGGAGAATGGTCGGCGTGGACTGGTAGGGCCGGACAGGCCTGTTTCCATGCTGTAGTTGTTATATGTTATATGTTATATGAATATCAGCTAAGGATTGGAGAGAAGTGTTCAGAATCATGGCCACCTGGTACAAGCCCACTGGGTAGCATCCTAGACTGGAGCAGGAATGGGAATCTGGAGGTCATGCCCCCAAGGAGGTCTTTGTAGATCATCTGCTGGATCGGCTGACATGGTCAGGCAAGTGGAGGGTCAAGGATTTTCAGCCCGGCCTCAGGTGGCCTGTAGTTTGGTATGATATAGATGAAGTTGGCCAGATGGACAAAAGACAATTAAGAGTAGCGATGGAATTTCCTCTGACACACTTGTTAATTCTGAAGCCCTGTTGGTTGCCAACCTAAAGCTAGATGCATTCAGTTGATATTAAGTGATAGGGAAACAAAGGTCAATTTGATCTTTCTTCAATGGCAGCAAAGAGACCATGGAGTTTATCTTTTGACACCAGAAGGCATATGTCTGAACAGTTCAGTGTCATAGTTAACAATGTGGATACACACAACAGCCCCTGGCAGAAAAGCATTTTTTAATGGGTTGACAAGAGGTTTCGTCAGAAGAATCTTTGAACTTGAAACCTTTTATCATTGTGAGCTGGCACGGACCTGGTACAATTAACCCTGATCACAAGGGACGAATGATGACAGAGTGTGGACCATTTTAAAGGTTAAACCACTGGTAATTTACTATTTATTTATGTGGAACTAAAGTCACAGAAGCACACCACTCATGGCACAATACTGGAATTTAGAAGGATGAGAGGGGATCTTATCGAAACATATAAAATTATTAAGGGATTGGACACGCTAGAGGCAGGAAACATGTTCCCAATGTTGGGGGAGTCCAGAACAAGGGGCCACAGTTTAAGAATAAAGGGTAGGCCATTTAGAACGGAGATGAGGAAAAGCTTTTTCAGTCAGAGAGTCGTAAATCTGTGGAATTCTCTGCCTCAGAAGGCAGTGGAGGCCAATTCTCTGAATGCATTCAAGAGAGAGCTAGATAGAGCTCTTAAGGATAGCGGAATCAGGGGGTATGGGGAGAAGGCAGGAACGAGGTACTGATTGAGAATGATCAGCCATGATCACACTGAATGGTGGTGCTGGCTTGAAGGACCGAATGGCCTCCTCCTGCACCTATTGTCTATTGTTTATTGTCTATCTATCTCTAAACTAACCAAAGCTAAACCCCACAAGTATCTAGTCAACTTGTAATGCTGAACGTTAGGGTGGAAGAGGATATTGATGGTTTGGTTGCACAGCAAATGAATAGAGAAGTTTCATCTCTCTGCTTGACTTCAGAAAGCATCAGCCAAACACTTCATGATCAAATGTTGACCTTGACGATCAAATCCACCTTGACTGTCAAATACATTCGTAAAGCGCAAAGACGTAAGCAACTGACACAAGATAACAATCATTTTCTTTGAAAATCCCTCACACAATTATATAACGCATTTGCATTAGCCCACTCTTGATCAGTCGAAGGCTCCAAAATATTTTCCTATAGCCGTTGAAATTAAATGCTTATATTACATTCTGTAGTCCAAACAATTTCCAATGTGCTCCAAATGAAAGGCGGCTGACTATTCAGGGTGGTAATTGGGATAGTTCCATCCATAGCCCAAGCTTTGTATTTAAGTGTCTCACAGTGCCAGAGTCCCGGGTCTTGACTCTCTCTTGACTTTCCTCACCATGGTGTGCATTTCCCTCTTCACCTTCCTTTCTTCTCAGATTCCACCATTTGCAGCTCTTTGCCTTCTCTACATCATCTCCAGCATTTGTGACTGTTCCCACCCATCTCTCCCCCCACCTTAACTCAACTGCCATTCAATCGCTGCTTACTTGAATCCACCTGTTGCTACCTCGTGCCCCAAACCAGCCCCTCATCTTGTACAGACCGCATTCCTCAACTCCAGTCTTGAAGAAGTCGCTGCAATGTCAC
Source organism: Rhinoraja longicauda (assembly GCF_053455715.1). Lineage (NCBI taxonomy): Eukaryota > Metazoa > Chordata > Chondrichthyes > Rajiformes > Arhynchobatidae > Rhinoraja > Rhinoraja longicauda. The sequence continues at coordinate 92,193,754 of NC_135956.1, forward strand.
CTGTCCATTTCCCTCCACAGATGCTGCCTGATCCACTGAGGCCCTCCACTAGTTGTTTTTAATGAGATGCAGCATGGAAGTACACCCTTTGGCCCACCGAGTCCAATCCAATCATCGATTACCTGTTCACACTAGCTCCATGTTGTTCAACTTTCTCATCAACTCCCTGCACACTAGGCGCAATTTACAGAGGGGCAATTAACCAACAAACCTGCACGTCTTTGGGATGTGGGAGAGAACCGGAGCACCCGGAGGAAATTCCCGCAGTCACAGAGAGAACGTACAAACTCCACACAGACAGCACTGGAGGTCAGGCTCCACTGTGCCACCTTTAACACTGTTCTCTGACCTTTGAAATTTCTATTCAAGCTAACACTGATCCTTGGTAAACACAAAATGCTGGAGTAACTCAGCGGATCAGGCAGTATCTGTGGAGAACATGGATAGGTGACGTTTCACAGAGTGCTGGAGCAACTCAGCGGGTCAGGCAGCATCTGTGGAGAGAAGGAATGGGTGATGTTTCGGGTCGAGACCCTTCTTCAGACTTTCTAGTACTGATCCTTCTTGTCTGCTAACTTTAATTTTGTTCAACGGTTACTTATCTAATATTTTCTCAAGTCTTTCACAAAATCCATAGCAACAACATCCACTGTATTCCTTTAATCAACTTTCTCTGTGACTATCAGAAAATTAACGAAGTTAGTGTTGTGGTGATAACAGAAGCTTTACACCTGGATAACCATTACACTAATCTACAGTTAGTCAAACACAATCTGCCTTTTACAAATCGCCGGCTCCCCTTAATTAAATCAAACCTGCCAAGTCTAAGCTCTGCTTTTAGACAATAGACAGTAGACAATAGACAATAGGTGCAGGAGGAGGCCATTCGGCCCTTCGTGCCAGCACCGCCATTCAATGTGATCATGGCTGATCATTCTCAATCAGTACCCCGTTCCTGCCTTCTCCCCATACCCCCTGACTCCGCTATCCTTACGAGCTCTATCTAGCTCTCTCTTGAATGCATTCAGAGAATTGGCCTCCACTGCCCTCTGAGGCAGAGAATTCCACAGATTCACAACTCTCTGACTGAAAAAGTTTTTCCTCATCTCAGTTCTAAATGGCCTACCCCTTATTCTTAAACTGTGGCCCCTGGTTCTGGACTCCCCCAACATTGGGAACATGTTTCCTGCCTCTAACGTGTCCAACCCCTTAATAGGACAATAGACAATAGGTGCAGGAGTAGGCCATTCAGCCCTTCGAGCCAGCACCGCCATTCAATGCGATCATGGCTGATCACTCTCAATCAGTACCCCGTTCCTGCCTTCTCCCCATATCCCCTCACTCCGCTATCCTTAAGAGCTCTATCCAGCTCTCTCTTGAAAGCATCCAACGAACTGGCCTCCACTGCCTTCTGAGGCAGAGAATTCCACAACTTCACCACCCTCTGACTGAAAAAGTTCTTCCTCATCTCCGTTCTAAATGGCCTACCCCTTATTCTTAAACTGTGGCCCCTTGTTCTGGACTCCCCCAACATTGGGAACATGTTATCTGCCTCTAATGTGTCCAATCCCCTAATTATCTTATATGTTTCAATAAGATCCCCCCTCATCCTTCTAAATTCCAGTGTATACAAGCCCAATCGCTCCAGCCTTTCAACATACGACAGTCCCGCCATTCCGGGAATTAACCTAGTGAACCTACGCTGCACGCCCTCCATAGCAAGAATATCCTTCCTCAAATTTGGAGACCAAAACTGCACACAGTACTCGAGGTGCGGTCTCACCAGGGCCCGGTACAACTGTAGAAGGACCTCTTTGCTCCTATACTCAACTCCTCTTGTTACGAAGGCCAACATTCCATTGGCTTTCTTCACTGCCTGCTGTACCTGCATGCTTCCTTTCATTGACTGATGCACTAGGACACCCAGATCTCGTTGAACTCCCCCTCCTCCTAACTTGACACCATTCAGATAATAATCTGCCTTTCTATTCTTACTTCCAAAGTGAATAACCTCACACTTATCTACATTAAACTGCATCTGCCATGTATCCGCCCACTCACACAACCTGTCCAAGTCACCCTGCAGCCTTATTGCATCTTCCTCACAATTCACACTACCCCCCAACTTAGTATCATCTGCAAATTTGCAAATAATCTTATACGTTTCGATAAGATCCCCTCTCATCCTTCTAAATTCCAGTGTATATTTCCGTTAGTTACTGTAGCTCTACACACTACTGATGTTAAACTGACGTACAGAGAGTTACAGATAATATCCTTAGATCTGTTCTAGAGCTAGACTGTCACATTGTGGAATTCTCTGCCTCAGAAGGCAGTGGAGGCCAGTTCGTTGGATGCTTTCAAGAGAGAGCTGGATAGAGCTCTTAAGGATAGCGGAGTGAGGGGGTATGGGGAGAAGGCAGGAATGGGGTACTGATTGATAGTGATCAGCCATGATCGCATTGAATGGCGGTGCTGGCTCGAAGGGCTGAATGGCCTACTCCTGCACCTATTGTCTATTGTCTATTGTCTATTGTCTATTTGGTCATCCTTCATGTCTGGAGATCATGGTAAGATTCTGACATGCCTTCCCATTATCTCCATTCTTATTTCCCTCAGTGACCTGGATACAAGACATTCCGACCAAGAACCAACCCGTTTGCTCATCCCACCCATCATCCCACCCATCATCCCACCCATCATCCCACCCATCATCCCACCCATCATCCCTACTGTTGGCATTTGGTCAGTATCCTTCTACTTAGTAAACACTGATACTAAATATTCACCTCGGTTGTCATGAAATGCTTTGAGAGGCTAGTCAAGAAGCATATCTGTGCCCTCCTTCCTCGCAACATGGACCCACTACAGTTCGCATACCGTCCGAACAGGTCCAAGGATGATGCGGTCTCCCAGGTTCTGCACACCGCTCTCTCTCATCTGGACAACCAGGGGGGCTATGTGAGGATGCTGTTCATTGACTTTAGTTCAGCATTCAACACAATAGTCCCCAACAGACCCCTCTGTGTGCCTGGGTCCTGGACTTTCTCACCGCCAGGCCCCAAGTGGTCAGGATGGGGGAACACACATCCAGCTCCCTCACCCTGAACATAGGATCCCCCCAGGGCTGCGTCCTTAGCCCCCTACTGTACTCCCTGTACACACATGACTGTGGGGCCAGGTTCAGCTCAAACTCCATCATCAAGTTTGCTGATGACACTGTGGTGGTGGGCCGGATCTCCAACAACGATGAGAAGGCCTACCGGGAGGAGGTGGCTGATCTGGCACTCTGGTGTCAGGACAATAGCCTCCTCTTGAATGTCACTAAAACGAAGGAGCTGATTGTGGACTTCAAAAGGGCTAAACATCCAAGGACGTACACGCCACTGGAGATAAATGGGTCTATTGTGGATAGGGTGAGCAGTTTTAAATACTTGGGAGTCCGCATCACAGAGGATCTGACGTGGGCAACACACATTGCCGCACTGGTGGGTAAGGCTAAGCAACGCCTTTACTACCTTAGACAACTGAGGAAATTCAGAGTGTCGCTGAGGATCCTTCATTGCTTCTACTCTGGGGCTGTAGAGAGCATCCTGTCCGGCAACATTACAGTCTGGTTTGGGAACAGCTCTGCCCAGGACAGGATGGCCCTGCAGAGAGTAGTGCGTTCGGCAGAACGCACCATGGGAACTACACTCGCCCCCCTGCAGGACCTATACATCAGGAGGTGCAGATCCAGAGCAAGTAAGATCATGAGGGACCCCTGCCACCCCAGTAACGGACTGTTCCAGATGCTACGGTCAGGCAAACGCCTCCGCTGTCACGCTGTGAAAACAGAGAGGATGAGACGGAGCTTCTTCCCACAGGCCATCAGGACTGTCTGTCAACTTTTATAACCCCAGAGACTAAATTTTTGTCTACACTATAGTAACTTATTAACTTTATTTATATGCTGTAACTGTAATTATTTTTTGTGCACAATCCGCAGGCATTGCCACTTTCATTTCACTGCACATCGTATATGTGTATGTGACAAATACATTTGACTTGACTTGATGTTCGAACCATGTGTACATTAGACATTAGAGATACAGCAGGGAAACAGGCCCTTCGGCCCACCGTGTTCACACCAGCCAGCCATCCCCGTACACTAGCACTATCCTACACATCAGGGACAATTTACAATTTTACCAAAACCAATCAACCTACAAGCCTGTAGGTCTTTGAGGGATGTGGGAGGAAACCAGTGCCCCCAGAGGAAGCCCACGCAGTCACAGGGTGAACGTACAAACTCCATACGACAGCACCCATAGTCATGATCGAAGCTGGATCTCTGGCGCTGTAAGGCAGCAGCTTTACTGCTGCACCACCGTGCCACAGTTGCTCTGTGCTTCTACGTATCACCTCCAACCGAGTGGATTCTGCCCTTGCCCACTCTAGCACGTCCTCTCTTTCCAACACAACAGCGACCTTTCTGTCCTGGCTCTCCTCCATCACCAGAGTGAGGCCAGACGCACACTGGAGCTTTTTCTCCGCTCTCCCCCCCCCCCCACCCCCCCACCCCATCCCCCATTCCCCATCCCCCATCCTCCCTCTCCCTGAAGAAGGGTCCTGACCATAAACATCACATCCATTCCCTCCACAGATGCTGCCTGACCTGTTAAGTCTCACCAGCACTTTTTGCCTTTTTCTCAGAATTCCAGCATCTGTTGAACCTTGTGTCTACACAGTCTAATCGCTCCTCCTGCCTTGCCACCTGCTCCTATTTTTTTCCTTTCATATCTTTCCTTTTTTTTTAACTCTCTGTGGCCATGAATAATAAATGCACATTCCTCACCACTTCCAAACATATTTCTTTCAATTACTACTTCATGCCTTATTGCCATGTAAATGGTAAATGGATGAGACGAATTAGGGACAAAGGTGACTGGGCACAGAACAAGGCTGGGACATGCGTTAAATAATTGATAAAAAGGAATGTACCAGCAATATGTGGGCAAGTCCTAAATGGGCCTTGTACGGGGGTTGGCCGACCCCGCCCCCACGGTCTCCACTGTCTTGTGTGCATGCCACGTGTACAGTCGGCAAGTCGTTGGTTCCAGCGGCTTTAGGGCTTGTCTACCGAGCACGTGAAGCCTGGGTTCGGCGGATTGCGCGGAGGAAACCAGCAGAAGGTTCAACGGACATAGAGACGATCCTAGCAAAGCGCCGTGGAGCGCAAACAGGGCAGAGTGAGATACGTCCGACACTTCTGACCATCCACTGCATCCTGACCTGTCCCCAGCCGTCCCGACTGTGTCTTGCTGCTGGAACCCGATAGGCCGGGACGAGAGAGTGAGGCCTGCGATCGGCGCAACTCCCCCTCACTTAAATCCAAGTCAAGCGCAAGTCATGACTTCAACCCCAGACCGCACAACCGCCAGTCATGTGGCGATTGGAGAGTGGTGAAGCAGCAGGTGTGGATACACTGGAAGCTGTAGTAACGAACCTGCACACAAGCGGCCCAGGGCATAGGGTCGCCCTCTACTGGACCGAAGCAGCAGTGGAGTTTTGAAGCCCCCCCCCCCCCCCGGGTGTGTGAGCAGCCCTCTCTAGGATTCGCTCTGCTCACCTCCATGGAGGAAGGGGCTGGAAAAGGTGCCTCAAATATAGCCTGCTTCACGTCACCTTGGCCAGCATACCGTGCGCAGCTGGCGGCGATCCCAATCAGCGGTCAAAATAATAAGTCAGAACACCCGAGAGTAGATTGCCAAAACAGCTTGTGTATGGAGAACTGTGTCAGGGCAAGCGCTCAGTAGGAGGACAGAAGAAACGGTTTAAGGACTGCCTCAAAGTGTCCCTCAAAGACTTGGACATCAACCTCCCTCAGCACTTGGGAGTCTCTTGTTCTGGACCGTCCCAACCTGGCGAAGCAAGCTCACCACAGGAGCCCGTGCAGCAGAGAACAGACGCACTGCAGAGGCCCAGAGGAAACGCACCGCGCGCAAGGCCCGGGCTACCTCCACTTCCACTGCAGCAGCCATCCACTTGTGTCCTACGTGTGGGCGTGCCTTCTGGGCCCAGATTGGCCTCACCAGTCACTTCCGGACCCACAGTCACCAATCCTCCAACTGAAAGTGAAGTCATGGTCATCTTCCAACCCAAAGGACGAACAACAACAGCAAAAATATAAATGATTGGAGTAGTTTTATGGCCATTGATAAGTTCCTAAACTTTCTTTGAACATTCCTCTTATATATGTCATAGGAGCAGAATTAGGCCATTTGGCCCATCAAGTCTACTCGGCCATTTAATCATTGCTGATCTACTTACCCCATTCTCCTGTCTTCTCCATGTAACCTATGACACCTTTACAAATCAATAATCTGTTAATCTATGCTTCAAAAATATCCAATGACTTAGCCTCCACCGCTGTTTGTAGCTATCAATTCCACAGATTCGTCACCCTCTGGCTAAATAAATACCCCCTAATCTCCTTCCAACTGCACTACCAATCTTTTGTCATTGGCAAATTTCTTGTTTGTGATGCTTCATTTCAGCCTCAACCCCCAAAGGGATCTGGTACTCATTCTTGTTAAGGATGATCTTTAAAAAAGGGACTCTGTTGGAAGTTCTTATTAAGACAAAAATATCAAGGTGACCACATCATGGAATGAGAATGATGAAAAAATGTTGATTTCCCTGGAACGACAAAAAATGCTGGAGTAACTCGGCATATCAGGCAGCATCCTTGGAGAACATGGATAGATGATGTTTCAGTCACGACCCATCTTCAGACTGAAGAAGAATCCCGACCCGCTGAGTTACTTCAGCACTTTGTGTCCTTCCGTGTTAACCCAACATCTGCATTTCCTTGCTTCTACTACTGAATCTGTGGAATTCTCTGCCTCAGAAGGCAGTGGAGGCCAATTCTTTGAATGCATTCAAGAGAGAGCTAGATAGAGCTCTAAAGGATAGCTGAGTCAGGGGGTATGGGGAGAAGGCAGGAACGGGGTACTGATTGAGAATGATCAGCTATGATAACATTGAATGGCGGTGCTGGCTCGAAGGGCCGAATGGCCTCCTCCTGCACCTATTGTCTATTGTCTACTTCCTTGGTTTCTTTGGAATTGCACAAGTAAAAGCTGATGGTATGATTTTCTATAGAGACCTAACAAAGAACAGAGTTGCAATCAGATCAGCCATGATTTTATTGAATGGTGGAGTAGACTTGTGGTGCCATGTTGCGAAGTCTTGCTTCTAATTGGTTTTTATTCATATGTATGAATGTAAAGAGCTTTGGCAATTTTTCTTCTATTACCTAGATTTTGGTGAAAGACATTGAGAACTATATTCTGCACTCTGTATCTTACCTTTCGTTCTATTAATTGCACGCCTAAATTTGGAACTTAATTGGCCTCTGTAAATTTTTCCGCTAGTTTGACTTGATTATATCCTTGTATAGTATACCTGATCAGTTTGGATAGCATGCAAAACATAGCCTTTCACTCGACCTTGGTACATGTGACAATAATAAACCTCAACCTAAACCTTCAGTAGGGTAACTAAAATATTGATCTAAACTATTGCTAAACTTTTCCTTTAAATCTCTGTAAAGCGTCTTTGAGTATATGAAAACGCTATATAAATAAAATGTATTATTATTATTATTATTATATATCGATAGAAGCTCTTACTAATGTTTTCCATCATTCTTGTTACCCCATTTTCCTATTTTTCCATTCCCTTTCCTTCTACTGGCCTCACAGCTAAATTCTGAACAGTCCCAAATCTTTTCGGCAATATTTTAAGCCTTTCTTTTGATCTAATACTATGTTTAACTTCTCTCAGTAGGCACAGCTGAACTACTTATCCTGCTGTTTTTTGCCTTAAAGGGAGATATTATTTTCAAACTATGTATTAATTCTTTCCAAGTTAGACAATGCAGAAATGTTAGAAAAGATGAGGTATGAGGGTAAACTAGCCAATAATATAAAGGAGGATAGTAAAAGCTTTTTTAGGTATGTGAAAAGGAAAAAAATAGTCAAGGCAAATGTGGGTCCCTTCAAGTCAGAAGCAGGGGAATTTATTATAGGGAACAAGGAAATGGCAGATGAGTTGAACTGGTACTTTGGATCTGTCTTCACTAAGGAAGATACAAACAATCTCCCAGATGTTCTAGTGGCCAGAGATCCTAGGGTGACAGAGGAACTGAAGGAAATTCATATTAGGCAGGAAATGGTGTTGGGTAGACTGATGGGACTGAAGGCTGATAAATCTCTAGGGCCTGATGGTCTGCATCCCAGGGTACTTAAGGAGGTGGCTCTAGAAATTGTGGACGCATTTGTGATCATTTTCCAATGTTCTATAGATTCAGGATCTGTTCCTGTGCATTGGAGGGTAGCTAATGTTATCCCACTTTTTAAGAAAGGATGGAGAGAGAAAACGGGAAATTATAGACCAGTGGTGGGGAAGATACTGGAGTCAATTATAAAAGACGAAATTGCGGAGCATTTGGATAGCAGTAACAGGATCGTTCCGAGTCAGTATGGATTTACGAAAGGGAAATCATGCTTGACTAATCTTCTGGAATTTTTTGAGGATGTAACTAGGAAAATTGACAGGGGAGAGCCGGTGGATGTGGTGTACCTCGACTTTCAGAAAGCCTTCGACAAGGTCCCACATAGGAGATTAGTGGGCAAAATTAGAGCACATAGTATTGGGGGTAGGGTACTGACATGGATAGAAAATTGGTTGGCAGACAGAAAGCAAAGAGTGGGGATAAATGGGTCCCTTTCAGAACGGCAGGCAGTGACTAGTGGGGTACCGCAAGGTTCGGTGCTGGGGCCGTAGCTATTTACAATATACATTAATGACTTGGATAAAGGGATTAAAAGTACCATTAGCAAATTTACAGATGATACAAAGCTAGTGTGGTAGTGTGAACTGTGAGGAAGATGCTATGAGGTTGCAGGGTGACTTGGACAGGTTGTGTGACTGGGCGGATGCATGGCAGATGCAGTTTAATGTGGATAAGTGTGAGGTTATCCACTTTGGTGGTAAGAATAGGAAGGCAGATTATTATCTGAATGGTGTCAAGTTAGGAAAAGGGGACGTACAACGAGATCTGGGTGTCCTAGTGCATCAGTCACTGAAAGGAAGCATGCAGGTACAGCAGGCAGTGAAGAAAGCCAATGGAATGTTGGCCTTCATAACAAGAGGAGTTGAGTATAGGAGCAAAGAGGTCCTTCTGCAGTTGTACAGGGCCCTAGTGAGACCGCACCTGGAGTACTGTGTGCAGTTTTGGTCTCCAAATTTGAGGAAGGATATTCTTGCTATTGAGGGCGTGCAGCGTAGGTTTACTATGTTAATTCCCGGAATGGCGGGACTGTCATATGTTGAAAGATTGGATCGGCTAGGCTTGTATACACTGGAATTTAGAAGGATGAGAGGGGATCTTAGCGAAATATATAATTATTAAGGGGTTGGACACGTTAGAGGCAGGAAACATGTTCCCAATGTTGGGGGAGTCCAGAACCAGGGGCCACAGTTTAAGAATAAGGGGTAGGCCATTTAGAACGGAGATGAGGAAAAACTCTTCCTCTCGGTGGACTGTAACTGAAGTCCATCGATTAGCCGTAGCTCTCGAGTCTCCCATGTGAACGAGTGTGGTTCAGCGGTGGCTGTGCCATGCTGTGTCGGCTTATGTTCACAATTCTGGGATTCCCTAATAGCTGCTGACGTCAAGGGCCATCTGCTGCACTCAGTAGAGCTTTGCTTTCACCCTTGCATCTTAAAACAAGGGAGAAATTCGCAAACAGGAGTGTAAAATCGCCCTCAAACAAGAACGACCTGCCCCCCCCCCCACCCACCCACCCACCCCTGATTCAGTTGCTCGGAGAAAATGCACCTTGTTTCTTTCATTCAACAAATGTAAACATCCCAAAAAGACTTGCCGATTTTGTGTCTAAATTCGGCGTTGCTTCTGCATCGCGAACCATTGTTTAATTGGAAATGGGCGAGAAGGTATGTGCCATTTCACAGGGCTGAGAATGAACCAGTTGAATGTGATTTCAACATTTATCAGAGTGCTTCGTTCATAGCTTTGTTTAATTACAATCAACAAAATGCAGTCTCAAAAAAGGGGGGAAATCTAATCAGTGAATCTGTGGAATTCTCTGCCTCAGAAAGCAGTGGAGGCCAATTCTCTGAATGCATTCAAGAGAGAGCTGGATAGAGCTCTTAAGGATAGCGGAGTCAGGGGGTATGGGGAGAAGGCAGGAACGGGATACTGATTGAGAATGATCAGCCATGATCACGTTGAATGGCGGTGCTGGCTCGAAGGGCCGAATGGCCTCCTCCTGCACCTATTGTCTATTTTCTATTGTCTAATCGAAACGGCAGAATTGATGACCTTTGCTTTAATTAAAAAACAATTATTTTTCGTGAATAATCGAGGCTATAATCCATTGTGCGCCAGTAAGTGAAATTCAGGTGGTGATAATAGGCCACAATCTTGACTCTCTCTCGTGCTTCAGGTAAAGGTGCAGCCACATTGCTTTGTGCAGGTGTCCACCCCCCTTTGACAGCATCGTGGTCTCCGCCCCCATTCCACAGCTGGCTGTTACAGCTGAACATCTGTGGGCGGGTTTGGACAGTTCGGTTGGTTTTGACAGTAGGCGATACCCTACCACACCTGGCAACAACCTGCGACAGCGCCCACGACAAGCCACGACCATTGGCGACACGCCAACTGTCGCCGAAAAATCTCGAACAGAATAAAATGTCCGCGACGACCCGTGATCTGCCACGACTCATTGAAGAATACGACTCACGATCATGTCCCGCGACACCCCGGCACACGATCGCTGACAGCCTCGTTGCCGGCAGTCGCCTTACAATCACCTAACTGGAACAGGCCCTTAACTGTGTTCTCGTCAAGACAGCTGGCCCAGTGTATTCTTTCAGAGAGCTGGCCTATTGTTACTGAGATTAATTTATCAGCAGGTTAATCACCCCCTTTGCAAACTTGACACTTCCATTCAAAACGTGAGGAATCTGTGAATGTCAAGAAACAGCTTGTGGCGATGTTATAATGCTTGGCCTCACAGAGCAAAGAACTTCTGTATGCTTACAACCATGACAGGATTGTAACAAAGTACTCCAGTGCCTCTTTGATCGGCATTTTGCCTCCTGTCAAACTAAGGCATGTAAAGGCTTTCGTGTTTGATCAGACGAGTAGATGTGGGACCCTACAATCCTGTGCTGATGGATGAAGGAGAACACAGAGAGACTGAGACTTGGTCTATGGAACTGCAGTGCTGAGATCTATATATTCTGCATTCTGTAGCTCCACTTAGAGTCATAGAACCACACACGGTAGCTTTAAAGAGCGCACTTCGTTATCAGCTTTTTAACAGTCCTTCCATAAGCTAAGGTACTGTCCACATCACCTCTATGCTATTGCGGACATTGGACTTTGCCTACAGGACTGATGCGCTACAATGCTGAGAACTATATTCTGTACTCTGTATCTTGCTATTGAGGGCGTGCAGCGTAGGTTTACTAGGTTAATTCCCGGAATGGCGGGACTATCATATGTTGAAAGACTGGAGCGACTAGGCTTGTATACACTGGAATTTAGAAGGATGAGAGGAGATCTTATCGAAAAGTATAAGATTATTAAGGGGTTGGACACGTTAGAGGCAGGAAACATGTTCCCAATGTTGGGGGAGTCCAGAACAAGGGGCCACAGTTTAAGAATAAGGGGTAGGCCATTTAGAACTGAGATGAGGAAAAACTTTTTCAGTCAGAGAGTTGTGAATCTGTGGAATTCTCTGCCTCAGAAGGCAGTGGAGGCCAATTCTCTGAATGCATTCAAGAGAGAGCTGGATAGAACTCTTAAGGATAGCGGAGTCAGGGGGTATGGAGAGATGGCAGGAACGGGGTACTGATTGAGAATGATCAGCCATGATCACATTGAATGGCGGTGCTGGCTCGAAGGGCCGAATGGCCTCCTCCTGCACCTATTGTCTATTGTCTATTGTCTATTGTCTTCCCCTTTGCTCCACCTATTGTACTGGAGATTGACCCGATTGTATTTATGTGTGGAATTATCTAATCTGATTGGATAGCATACAAAACAAAGCTTTCCACTGTACGCTGGAACATATGATAAAATAAACCTAACCCGAAACCTGAAATAACAAGAACATAAATATATATGCATGTGGATGCACATACATGCAATATATTTACATTGCACATGTACAAAGCAAAATGCAAAGTGCTGGAGGTCATGCAGCATCTCTGGAGGGAATGGACACATATTATTTATATATATACATGTACATATTGTTTAGTTTAGAGATTCAGTGCGGAAACAGGCCCTATCAGCCCACCGGGTCCGCGCCGACCAGCGATCCCCGCACATTAACACCATCCTATACCCACGAGGGACAATTCTTTTTACATTTACCAAGCCAATTAACCTACAATCCTGCACGTCTTTGGAGTGTTGGAGGAAACCGAAGATCTCGGAGAAAACCCACACAGGTCACGGGGAGAACGTACAAACTCCGTACAGACGGCACCCGTAGTTGGGACCGAACCCGGGTCTCCGGCGCTGCATTCGCTGTAAGGCAGCAACTCTACCGCTGCGCCACCGTGCCACAAAAATTGTCTCCCCAAAATTTACCAAATTCATTGGAAGGATAAATAAACTAATATAAACCACCTCTTCTAGTCAGACATGCCAAGCATTGAGTCCCTAGTTATTCTTAATCAGCTGCATAGGGCAGGTTATGTTTTACACAGGGTCCCGACCCAAAATGTCCTCCACAGATGTTGTCTTTCCACCGAGTTACTCCATCACCATGTGTTTTGCTAATGTTGTACACTTGTTTATTCCTGACTCCTGAAATAGACTCTTGAGTCTCAGCGCTGTCTTGGGAAGAGATTTAAAGACAGACAAAGAGAAAAAGGGCAGCACAGAGGCACAATGGTAGAGTTGCTGCCTTACGGCACTAGACACCCGGGTTTGATCCTGACTACGGGTGCTGTTTGTATGGAGTTTGCACGTTCTCTCTGTGACCATGCGTGTTTCCTCTGGGTGCTCCGGTTTCCTCCCACATTCCAGAGACGTGCAGGTTTGGGAGTTCATTGGCTTCTGTAAATTGTCCCTGCTCTGGAGGATAGAACCCGTGTATGGGTGATCGCTGAGTGGCGTGGAGTCAGTGGGAAGTAGGTCCTGTTTCCATGCTATGCCTCTAACCAAAAAGATTCAAAGTTACGCTCAAAGTTTCTAACCCAGGACCTCACTGACGGAGAAGGAGCATTGAAAATCTCTAGGCCATGCAGCAGGCGCACAGAGCATAAAAGCAATGGAGGGCGGGGAGAGTACAGCACCTCACTAACGCCCCTCCCCCACTCAATCACCTTCTGCCCCCTCAGAGAAATAATCCACAGTTGCTTTGGTTTAAGTTTATTTTTGTCACATCTACCGAGAGAGTTGTGAATTTGTGGAATTCTCTGCCACAGAGGGCAGTGGAGGCCAATTCACTGGATGGATTTAAGAGAGAGTTAGATAGAGCTCTAGGGGCTAGTGGAATCAAGGGATATGGGGAGAAGGCAGGCACGGGTTACTGATTGTGGATGATCAGCCGTGATCACAGTGAATGGCGGTGCAGGCTCGAAGGGCCAAATGGCCTCCTCCTGCACCTATTGTCTATGTTTCTATGTTTCTATGTACAGTGGAAAGCTTTGTTTTGCATGGAAGTAAGCCAAACTCGTAGAATAGAGAGAGCATGTTTAGTTTAGTTTAGTTTAGTTTAGTTTCGAGATACATCCCTTAAATCCGAGGGACTGCTTGTAAAGAGTGCGCACACACACCTGAGTGATCAAAGGTAAAGACTCTGGCACATTGGCTGACGTTCCCTCTTGTTACAAAGAGGACACGTACATTATAATTGGAGGAGGTCAACTATGTAATGCTATTTCTTAATCTGTATGAAAGGTTGAGCTTTCATGTCTGATTAGAAATAAATTACATTCCTCTTGGCATGAGGTTGCACAAATACCTTTTGCGATTCAATATCGTTGTCCCAGAAATGTCTGTTTAATAAAGGAAAGCAATGCAAATTAAATACACTATCTTTCATAAGTTTTAAAAAAACATAACCTGACCAACAGGCTGCAATTCTACTTAATAAGACTTAGGTGAAAGTAACACCTTTAAAGTTAAAGTAATTTCATGTGATGAATCTGCAGCATCACACTACATTAAACCATGAGAAAGATCAAGGTAGCTTAAATGAATAAAATCATGGTTAAGATTGATGTTCGGAAGTATATTACACAAAGACCGCTTGGCTTATGAAATGGACTTTCAAGTAGGTACTGTAATCATCTGGAAGACAGCTGGGTCATTGTACGACAGTGACAGGCAAAAAAACATCTCATTTAGCCCCTCAAGCTTGTTTTACCACTCCATCCATTTCTGGCTGACCTCCATGTGTCTTTGTTCCATGTCTTCAAGAGCTTTACCCAACAGAAAGTTGGTTCTTTTAAGTTGTGCAAGTTCCAATTAATCCAACATCCAAAGATTCTAGAGGGAGTGAGGTCAACATTTTCTACAGCCTTTTTCCAAAGCAACTGCATCCCAATCTTATCTTGTATCTGCAATGTTCACACATTCCAACCAGAAATGTTTGGTTTGGGCAGCACGGTGGCACAGCGGTCGAGTTGCTGCCTCACAGCGCCAGAGACCCGGGTTCCATCCTGACTATGGGTGCTGTCTGTATGGAGTTTGCACGTTCTCCCCGTGACCACGTGGATTTTGTCCAGGTGCTCCAGGTTCCTTCCACATTCAAAAGACTTGTGGGTTTGTAAGTTAATTGCCTTCTGTAAATTGTTCGTAGTATGTAGGATAGAACTAGTGTACAGGTGATCGCTGGTCGGCATGGATCCAGTGGGTCGATGGGCCTGTTTCCATTCTGCATTTCTAAACTGTATTTCAATAGACAATAGACAATAGGTGCAGGAGGAGGCCATTCGGCCCTTCGAGCCAGCACCACCATTCAATGTGATCATGGCTGATCATTCTCAATCAGTACCCCGTTCCTGCCTTCTCCCCATACCCCCTGACTCCGCTATCCTTAAGAGCTCTATCCAGTTCTCTCTTGAATGCATTCAGAGAATTGGCCTCCACTGCCTTCTGAGGCAGAGAATTCCACAGATTCACAACTCTCTGACTGAAAAAGTTTTCCTCATCTCAGTTCTAAATGGCCTATCCCTTATTCTTAAACTGTGGCCCGTTGTTCTGGACTCCCCCAACATTGGGAACATGTTTCCTGCCTCTAACGTGTCCAACCCCTTAATACTCTTATACGTTTCGATAAATCTCCTCTCATCCTTCTAAATTCCAGTGTATACAAGCCTAGTTGCTCCTGTCTTTCAACATATGATAGTCCTGCCATTCCGGGAATTAACCTAGTAAACCTACTCTGCACGCCCTCAATAGCAAGAATATCCTTCCTCAAATTTGGAGACCAAAACTGCACACAGTACTCCAGGTGCGGTCTCACTAGGGCCCTGTACAACTGCAGAAGGACCTCTTTGCTCCTATACTCAACTCCTCTTGTTATGAAGGCCAACATTCCATTGGCTTTCTAAACTAAACTAAACGAAAGACAAATAGCTTCTCTATTCCTGCTTCGTCAAAACATGCTAATATTTTCAATAACTCATTTGGTTCATCCTACCGTTTAAAGCTCAGAAATATAAGATAGGTTGAGAGAAGCTACCCACATAACTCATCTTTCTATGTCTCCCTTCTCAGTGAGGCAAAGAAATGATCCTTTTCTTGATGGATGAACTAAACACCCTGACACATCAGACACAGATGATCCAACAAACACACCCTTACTTTAAACTTTTCTATTCCTTTTTCATAATCGGGGCATCACTGATAAGGCTAGCATTTATCTAACCCTTTGGTGATGGACTAGCCTTGATCAGACTTTGCTGTCTTCACCTTGCACTAAATGTTATTCCCTTATCATACATCTATACACTGTAAATGGATCGATTGTAATCATGCGTGACTGGATAGCATGCAACAAAAGCTTTACACATGACAATAAACTAAACTGAACATTTAAAGCTCATCGAAGGTATTACAAAATGCTGGAGTAACTCAGCGGGTCAGGCAGCATCTCTGGAGAGGGGGATTGGGTGATGTTTCGGGTCAAGACCAGAACAAGTTCCAGAACAAGTTCCAGAACAAGGGGTCACAGTTTAAGGATAAGGGGGAAGTCTTTTAGGACCGAGATGAGAAAGTTTTTTTTCACACAGAGAGTGGTGAATCTGTGGAATTCTCTGCCACAGAAGGTAGTTGAGGCCAGTTCATTGGCTATATTTAAGAGGGAGTTAGATGTGGCCCTTGTGGCTAAAGGGATCAGGGGGTATGGAGAGAAGGCAGGTACAGGATACTGAGTTGGATGATCAGCAATGATCATATTGAATGGCGGTGCAGGCTCGAAGGGCCGAATGGCCTACTCCTGCACCTACTTTCTATGTTTCTAAGACCCTTCTTCAGACTAGTTTAATGCTCATCCCTCATTGCTCTTGAAAAGACTCAACACTAACCAAGGTTTGGTTTACTTTAGTTTAGAGATACAGCATAGAAACAGGTCCTTTTGCCCACCGAGTCCATGCCAACCATTATTCACACTAGTTCCATGTTATCCCACTTTCTCATCCACTCCCTACACATTAGGGTCAATATACAGAGGGGCCGATTAACTTACAAACCTGCACATCTTTGGGATGTGGGAGGAAACATGAGCATTCGGAGGAAACCCACGCGGTCATAGAGATAATGTGCAAACTCCGCACATAGACAGCATCATAGACAGAGGTCGGTATCAAACCAAGGTCTCTGACACTGAGAGTAGCTGCTCTACCAGCTGTGCTACAGTATTCCCACAGTACTGTTGGGTAGGGACGTGTACAGTCAGCATGTTGATTGTGGGGAACCTGGTTATCAGAAAGCCATTGAATTATTTCTCTCACTTCAGATAGCTCCGGCATTCCCTCTCTCTCTATCCCTCCCCCACCCAAGTCACACCAGCTTCTCGTTTACACCCTACAAACAGCTAACAACGGCTTGTTCCCTTTATCATCGTTACTTTTTTGCATATCTTTCATTCATTGTTCTTTATCTCTCCACATCACCGTCTATATCTCTCGTTTCCCTTATCCCTAACCAGTCTGAAGAAGGGTCTCAACCCGAAACGTCACCCATTCCTTCTCTCCAGAGATGCTGCCTGTCCCGCTGAGTTACTCCAGCATTTTGTGACTATCTTCGGTTTAAACCAGCATCTGCAGTTCCTTCTTACACAAATTTCCTGGGTAGGTGGTTGGACTCCCCTTGCCCTTGCCTGACGTTTGGTGGTTACTTTTCACATCAGCCCATGCCTGAATGTTTTCTGAGTCTTGCTGCATGCAAGTACAGGCTGCTTCCTCCAGCATTTGTCACTCATTTCAAGCCCTTCCCTTCATCTGCATCCACCTATCACTCACTAGGCTTTGCCCCATCCCCACTTCCCTTTTGCAGCTTTCTCCCCCTTACTCCATCACTGAAGAAGGGTCCCAACCTGAAACAGACACAGACACAGTCACAGGAGAGGCACAGAAACAGAGATAGTCACAGAGACACACACAGAGACACAGAGACGCACACAGAGACACAGAGACAGGGACACAGTCACAGAGACACAGTCACAGAGACACAGTCACAGAGACACAGTCACAGAGACACAGGGACACAGGGACACAGAGACACAGAGACACAGTCACAGAGACACAGTCACAGAGACACAGTCACAGAGTCACAGAGACACAGTCACAGAGACACAGACACAGAGACACAGTCACAGAGACACAGAGACGCAGAGACACAGAGACACAGAGACACAGTCACAGAGACACGGAGATGCAGACACAGAGTAATAAATTCATGAGAACCAGAATTTCAATTTTGCTTAAGCTTCCAGCATCTATAGTCTCGAGTGTCTCCAGCTTCTCAGTACATGTACAGTACTGCTCACTCTGATCCTTACACTGGCTCATTTGCAGCTTTGCAATGTAAATAAGACGCTATTACCGATGTGATGTCTGACACAGTCAATTTACCTTGCAGTTTGTCATGCGTGAATAGAAATTAATTGACTAGAAAATGCGTTCCCTTACAATTATTTATAATTGAAATCGCTAAAAAGCCATTATTGTAACAATAATAATTATGATTTCAAGTATCACAAGATTCATTGAATTGAACTTAATAACACCACTTATTCCTGTCCAGTTCACAGTTCAGCCTGCTGCTTTCTTATATCACAGAATGTCACAAAATCTTTAGAAAACCACGATCAGACATAAATTGCCACATGTCAAAGAAGCGATGTTGCAAAGATTGACCAGAAGGTTGGTTGATGAGCTAAGTTTTAAGCAGCATCAACAAAGAACGTGGAACAGTACAGTACAGGAACAGGCCCTTCGGCCCACGATGTCCATGACAAAGATGATGCAACATTAAACGGATCAACTCTGCTTGCATATGATCCATATCCCTCCATTCTCTGCATATCCATGATCCTATTCAAAATGCGACTGTTGTATCTGTCTCCAACACCATCCCCGGCAGCACGTTCCAGGCACCCACTACAGATGTAGACACAGGAACTGCAGATGCTAGAACCTTGTGTGGAACACAGAGTGCTGGAGTAACTCAGCGGGTCAGGCAGCATCTGTGGAGAACATGGATAGGTGACGTTTCACAGAGTGCTGGAGTAACTCAGCGGGTCAGGCAGCATCTGTGGAGAACATGGATAGGTGAGGTTTCACAGAGTGCTGGAGTAACTCAGCGAGTCAGGCAGCATCTGTGGAGAACATGGATAGGTGAGGTTTCACAGAGTGCTGGAGTAACTCAGCAGGTCAGGCAGCATCTGTGGAGAACATGGATAGGTGACGTTTCACAGAGTGCTGGAGTAACTCAGCGGGTCAGGCATCATCTGTGGAGAACTAGAATGATGATAATTCCAACATTTCTGTGAATTGAACCTTTAAAATGCATCAATATTATACTGTTCCACAATCTAATTATATCTTTGATTTGTATTTGTCAATCCACGAGGGAAGAAAAATAAATACTGTCGACCAATATCACATTTGGTTAAGTAAGTTTGTGCAATTTTCTAATCTATGAAAAAACATTCAATTCACCGTGACATCTTGCTTGTCTATAAATGTTCCATTCACTGTTTTCCATCCACTTGAGGTTTCATGATATTTATCACCACTGGAAAGATCAATTATTCCTTGCCTTCAAAGAGTCATACAGCATTGAAACAGACCCTTTGGCCCACCCTCATCCATGTCTACCAAGATTCCCCTTCTACACTAGTCCCATTTGGCTGAGTTTAACACATATCCCTCTCGGGTGGCACGGTGGCGCAGCGGTAGAGTTGTTGCCTTACAGCGAATGCAGCGCCGGAGATTCAGGTTCGATCCTGACTACGGGGGCCGTCTGTACGGAGTTTGTACGTTCTCCCCGTGACCTGCGTGGGTTTTCTCCGAGATCTTCGGTTTCCTCCCACACTCCAAAGACGTACAGGTATGTAGGTTAATTGGCTGGGCAAAATGTAAAAATTGTCCCTAGTGTGTAGTGTTAATGTGCGGGGATCGCTGGGCGGCGCGGACCCGGTGGGCCGAAGGGCCTGTTTCCGCGCTGTATCTCTAAATCTAAAAAAAACAAAACGTCTATGTTCCCATCCAAAGGTCCTTTAAATGTTGTTGTATCTGCCTCAACTATTTCCTCTGGCAGCTCATTCCATGTAAAGTACCATCAACGTGTGAAAAGGTTTCCCTTCAGGTTCCTATTAAATCTTTCCCTCTCACCTTAAATCTATGTCCTCTAGTTCTTGATTATTCTGGGTAAAAGGTGCTGTGCACCCACTCTGTCTATTCCCCTCATGATGTTGTGCACCTCTATAAAATCACCGCTCAGACTCCTGCGCTCCAAGGTATCAAATCTTAGCCTGCCCAACCTCTCCCTACAGCTCAGGCCCTCAAGTCCTGGCAACATCCTCGTAAATCTTCTCTTCTTTCCAGCTCAATAGCATCTTTCTTACAGCAAGATGACCAAAACTGAACAGAAATATTCCACAAAGATCGACATAAAATGCTGGAGTAACTCAGCAGGTCAGGCAGCATCTCTGGAGAGAAGGAATGGGTGACGTTTCGGGTCAAGACCCTTCTTCAGACTTCAGTCTCGACCTGAAACGTCACCCATTCCTTCTTGCCTGTCTCGCTGAGTTATTCCAGCATTTGTGTCTATCTTTGGTTTAAACCAGCATCTGCAGTTCCTTCCTACACAGAAATATTCTATGTGCAGCCTCACCAACGTCTTGTATAATCACAATTTCATCTTTGTAACACCATCTGTTCAAGTGATAGTACTAGTATTTATCTGTGAAGCTACCCACCTTCCATAGTTTCACAAAATGCTGGAGTAACTCAGCGAGTCGGGCAGCACTGAAGAAGGGTCTCGACCCGAAACGTCGCCCATTCCTTCTCTCCTGAGACGCAGCCCGACCCGCTGAGTTACTCCAGCATTTTGTGAATAAATACCTTCGATTTGTACCAGCAACTGCAGTTATTTTGTTACACCTTCCATAGTTAGTCATCTGGTTCTAGCAATTTGTAAATAGTTCTTGGAAGAAATATCAGTGGTCCTGGGATGAGTGATTATCTGATAATGCCCATTATACAACCTGCTCAATTGTCCTGCTATCTAACTGTGCATTGATTTTTGTTGCTGTTATAAGGAACTGCTGATGTTGAAACCTTGAGCAAAACTAGGTACTGGAGTACCTCAGCGGGTCAGGCAGCATAGAGTCATAGAGTTAGACCGCGTTGAAATAGGTCCCTCGGGCTAACCTGCCCATGCCAACCAACACGCCCCATCTACATTTGCCTGGGGTTGACACTAGGTTAATTCCCGGAATGGCGGGACTGTCATATTTTGCAAGACTGGAGCGACTGGGCTTGTATACACTGGAATTTAGAAGGATGAGAGGAGATCTTATCGAAACATTAAAGATTATTAAGGGGTTGGACACGTTAGAGGCAGGAAACATGTTCCCAATGTTGGGGGAGTCCAGAACAAGGGGCCACAGCTTAAGAATAAGGGGTCGGCCATTTAGAACTGAGATGAGGAAAATCTTTTTCAGTCAGAGAGTTGTGAATCTGTGGAATTCTCTGCCTCAGAAGGCAGTGGAGGCCAATTCTCTGAATGCATTCAAGAGAGAGCTAGATAGAGCTCTTAAGGATAGCGGAGTCAGGGGGTATGGGGAGAAGGCAGGAACGGGGTACTGATTGAGAATGATCAGCCATGATCACATTGAATGGCGGTGCTGGCTCGAAGGGCCGAATGGCCTCCTCCTGCACCTATTGTCTATTGTCTATTGACCCATTGCCCTCTAAACTGATGCTATCCATGTACTTGTCCAAAGCTCTATTGGTGACATTTCAGGTCAAAACTCTGCAAATGGAAAGGCAGAAGGGAAAATCGGAAGTGTCGGTATTACAGTATAGCAAAGGGGATTACAGAGGCATGAGGCGGGAGCTGGCCAAAATTGATTGGAAGGAGGCCCTAGCAGGGAAGACGGTAGAACAGCAATGGCAGGTATTCCTGGGAATAATGCAGAGGTTGCAGGATCAATTTATTCCAAAGAGGTGGAAAGACTCTAAGGGGAGTAAGAGACACCTGTGGCTGACGAGGGAAGTCAGGGACAGCATAAAAATTAAGGAGAGGAAGTATAACATAGCAAAGAAGAGTGGGAAGACAGAGGATTGGGACTCTTTTAAAGAGCAACAAAAGTTAACTAAAAAGGCAATACGGGGAGAAAAGATGAGGTACGAGGGTAAACTAGCCAATAATATAAATGAGGATAGCAAAAGTTTTTTTAGGTATGTGAAGAGGAAAAAAATAGTCAAGGCAAATGTGGGTCCCTTGAAGACAGAAGCAGGGGAATTTATTATGGGGAACAAAGAAATGGCAGACGAGTTAAACCGTTACTTTGGATCTGTCTTCACTGAGGAAGATACACACAATCTCCCAAATGTTCTAGGGGCCGGAGAACCTAGGGTGATGGAGGAACTGAAGGAAATCCACATTAGGCAGGAAATGGTTTTGGGTAGACTGATGGGACTGAAGGCTGATAAATCCCCAGGGCCTGATGGTCTGCATCCCAGAGTACTTAAGGAGGTGGCTCTAGAAATAGTGGAAGCATTGGAGATCATTTTTCAATGTTCTATAGATTCAGGATCAGTTCCTGTGGATTGGAGGATAGCAAATGTTATCCCACTTTTTAAGAAAGGAGGGAGAGAGAAAACGGGGAATTATAGACCAGTTAGTCTGACATCAGTGGTGGGGAAGATGCTGGAGTCAATCATAAAAGACGAAATTGCTGAGCATTTGGATAGCAGTAACGGGATCATTCCGAGTCAGCATGGATTTACGAAGGGGAAATCATGCTTGACAAATCTACTGGAATTTTTTGAGGATGTAACTAGGAAAATTGACAAGGGAGAGTCAGTGGATGTGGTGTACCTCGACTTTCAGAAAGCCTTCGACAAGGTCCCACATAGGAGATTAGTGGGCAAAATTAGGGCACATGGTATTGGGGGTAGGGTACTGACATGGATAGAAAATTGGTTGACAGACAGAAAGCAAAGAGTGGGGATAAATGGGTCCCTTTCGGAATGGCAGGCAGTGACCAGTGGGGTACCGCAAGGTTCGGTGCTGGGACCCCAGCTATTTACGATATACATTAATGACTTAGACGAAGGGATTAAAAGTACCATTAGCAAATTTGCAGATGATACTAAGTTGGGGGGTAGTGTGAATTGTGAGGAAGATGCAATAAGGCTGCAGGGTGACTTGGACAGGTTGTGTGAGTGGGCGGATACATGGCAGATGCAGTTTAATGTAGATAAGTGTGAGGTTATTCACTTTGGAAGTAAGAATAGAAAGGCAGATTATTATCTGAATGGTGTCAAGTTAGGAGGAGGGGGAGTTCAACGAGATCTGGGTGTCCTAGTGCATCAGTCAATGAAAGGAAGCATGCAGGTACAGCAGGCAGTGAAGAAAGCCAATGGAATGTTGGCCTTCGTAACAAGAGGAGTTGAGTATAGGAGCAAAGAGGTCCTTCTACAGTTGTACCGGGCCCTGGTGAGACCGCACCTGGAGTACTGTGTGCAGTTTTGGTCTCCAAATTTGAGGAAGGATATTCTTGCTATGGAGGGCGTGCAGCGTAGGTTCACTAGGTTAATTCCCGGAATGGCGGGACTGTCGTATGTTGAAAGGCTGGAGCGATTGGGCTTGTATACACTGGAATTTAGAAGGATGAGGGGGGATCTTATTGAAACATATAAGATAATTAGGGGATTGGACACATTAGAGGCAGATAACATGTTCCCAATGTTAGGGGAGTCCAGAACAAGGGGCCACAGTTTGAGAATAAGGGGTAGGCCATTTAGAACGGAGATGAGGAAGAACTTTTTCAGTCAGAGGGTGGTGAAGGTGTGGAATTCTCTGCCTCAGAAGGCAGTGGAGGCCAGTTCGTTGGATGCTTTCAAGAGAGAGCTGGATAGAGCTCTTGAGGATAGCGGAGTGAGGGGATATGGGGAGAAGGCAGGAACGGGGTACTGATTGAGTGATCAGCCATGATCGCATTGAATGGCGGTGCTGGCTCGAAGGGCTGAATGGCCTACTCCTGCACCTATTGTCTATTGTCTATTGTCTAAAACCTTTCTTCAGAATATGGGTTGAAACATCGCCTATCCATTTCTTCAATAGACGCTGTCCAACCTGAGTTACTCCAGCACTTTGTTTTTGTTACTTTATGAAGAATAGAGGCATCAATATTATATAACTTACGAATGTATCTTAATAAACTGATTTTGACAACCACTACATCTTTACCTGACGATAAGAAAGATTTTAGCTTCATGCTATTGGGTCCACAGACCTCTTCCAAACAAGTCTAATTGCACTTCTTGTCACCCACAGGTCTGGAGGAAATAATAATTACAAATAATTTCTCAAAACATTTTTTAAAACTATTTTAACAATTGCTCCTGGAACTAAATAAATATACTACACAAAGAAATTCTAAAAGGAACCTTGTACATATCTGAAGCAAGGAACAGTCTTTGTTGTATCTTGACAATGGTGAAGGCTAACACATAGTTACTATGGAGATACATTTGAAAGATCACATTAATGTACCTCAGAAATGGAAGAGGAAAGATTGTTGAAAGGGTAGCTGAATGGCCCACACATACGTGGGATGACAATGGCCAGGGATGTGCTTTGTGATGGCAGAACTAAGTGAATCTCCTGCTGACAGTTATCTTTCCATTTCCTTTCTCTATTTTGTTCCTTTCTCCAGTCCAAACTTAGCCTTATCAATGTTTGCAGCTTTCCTCCTGGTCGCAAAGACCTCTTTGTATGCTTAGTTTAGTTTAGTTTAGTTTAGTTTCGAGATACAGAGTGAAAAGAGGCCCTTCAACCCACCAAGCCCATACTGACCAGCGATCACCCCATGCACTAGCATTATCCGATATGGGGTTAGGAGGGAGAGATAGATCAGCCATGATCAACCCCTTATATTGATCCTGTGACTATGGTAATCTCAGCCAGGACAGGATGAAGAAGGGTCTCGACCCGAAACGTCACCCGTTCCTTCTATCCATAGATGCTGCCTGTCCCGCTGAGTTACTCCAGTTTTTTTGTGTCCATCAACCATAGACTAGTTCTATCTTACACACTAGGGACTATTCACAGAAGCCAATTAACCTACAAACCTGTATGTCTTTGGGATGTGGGAGGAAACCAGAGCACCCGGAGGAAACCCACGCAGTCACAGGAAAAAGGACAAAGTCCATGCAGACAGCACCCTTGGTCAGGATCGAACCTGGGTCCGTGGTGCTGTAATGCAGCAACTCTACTGTTGCACCACTATGCCACCCAGAGTGCATATTCTTCCCAACCACAGACTCCATCACCCATTCTATACCATGTACTCCCAACACATCTCCTCCAGAGATAGACACAAAAAGCTGGAGTACCTCAGCGGGTCAGGCAGCATCTCTGAAGAAAAGGAATAGGTGACGCTTCGGGTCGAGACCCTTCTTCAGACAGCGAGTCAGGGGATACTGACTCTCAGTCTGAAGAAGGGTCTCAACCCTAAATGTCACCTATTCCTTTACTCCGGAGATGCTGCCTGACCCGCTGAGTTACTCCAGCTTTTTTTGTGTCTATCCCTGCATTATAACCAGCATCTGCAGTTCCTTCCGACACATCTCCTCCCAATCTCTCGATTGGTCTCATTCCCTTTCATCCCGACTTCCCTCATTTCTACCTGTCGGCTCTCATCCAGATAAATGTGAATGTTTGGAGTTCTCTTCTCAAGAAAAACGTGTGGCTCAGTTGTGAGTATATTCAATACAGAGATGACATTAAGAAATAAAGGGATATAGCTTTGCCTAGGAAGGTAGAGACAAAAGGAATTGCAGATAGACAATAGACAATAGACAATAGGTGCAGGAGTAGGCCATTCAGCCCTTCGAGCCAGCACCGCCATTCAATGCGATCATGGCTGATCACTCTCAATCAGTACCCCGTTCCTGCCTTCTCCCCATACCCCCTCACTCCGCTATCCTTAAGAGCTCTATCCAGCTCTCTCTTGAAAGCATCCAACGAACTGGCCTCCACTGCCCTCTGAGGCAGAGAATTCCACACCTTCACCACTCTCTGACTGAAAAAGTTCTTCCTCATCTCCGTTCTAAATGGCCTACCCCTTATTCTCAAACTGTGGCCCCTTGTTCTGGACTCCCCCAACATTGGGAACATGTTATCTGCCTCTAATGTGTCCAATCCCCTAATTATCTTATATGTTTCAATAAGATCCCCCCTCATCCTTCTAAATTCCAGTGTATACAAGCCCAATCGCTCCAGCCTTTCAACATACGACAGTCCCGCCATTCCGGGAATTAACCTAGTGAACCTACGCTGCACGCCCTCCATAGCAAGAACATCCTTCCTCAAATTTGGAGACCAAAACTGCACACAGTACTCCAGGTGCGGTCTCACCAGGGCCCGGTACAACTGTAGAAGGACCTCTTTGCTCCTATACTCAACCCCTCTTGTTACGAAGGCCAACATTCCATTGGCTTTCTTCACTGCCTGCTGAACCTGCATGCTTCCTTTCATTGACTGATGCACTAGGACACCCAGATCTCGTTGAACTCCCCCTCCTCCTAACTTGACACCATTCAGATAATAATCTGCCTTTCTATTCTTACTTCCAAAGTGAATAACCTCACACTTATCTACATTAAACTGCATCTGCCATGTATCCGCCCACTCACACAACCTGTCCAAGTCACCCTGCAGCCTTATTGCATCTTCCTCACAATTCACACTACCCCCCAACTTAGTATCATCTGCAAATTTGCTAATGGTACTTTTAATCCCTTCGTCTAAGTCATTAATGTATATCGTAAATAGCTGGGGTCCCAGCACCGAACCTTGCGGTACCCCACTGGTCACTGCCTGCCATTCCGAAAGGGACCCATTTATCCCCACTCTTTGCTTTCTGTCTGTCAACCAATTTTCTATCCATGTCAGTACCCTACCCCCAATACCATGTGCCCTAATTTTGCCCACTAATCTCCTATGTGGGACCTTGCTGGTTTACTATAAAAAAAACACACAAAGCACTGGAGTAACTCAGCAGGTCAGGCAGCATCTCTGAAAGACATGGATAGGTGAATGTTTGGATCAGAACCCTTCTTCAGACCGATTGTAGTAGGGGGAAGACAGCTGGAAGAGAGGTGGTGGGCAGGACAAAGCCTGGCAAGTGATAGATGGATACAGGTGGGGGAGGGTGTTCGTTTGGCAGATAGGTTACAGCTGAAGGTGGTTTGATTGCCAGATTGGTAGCAAGATGACTTATGAAGGTGGCAGCTACAAAATCAACCATGATTTTATTGAGTGCTAGTGCAGGGATAAGGTGCTTTGAATGGCTTATTTCTGCTTCTATTTCTTATGTTTTTATAATGCTTGATACCCCTAAACGTTGCATGGGAAAATGTGATTAAAAAAAAGGGGATTGATTGTTGGGGATGGAGGAGCAGAAAGGGAAATTATGAAGGCAATAGAACTTCTGAATTCATCCAGACTCTTCCCTCTGGTCTATTACTCTCTCTAGAACCACTCATTAGTAAATATTGTTGTGTCATTAACCTTTAGTGAAGATTAGTCTTGCACTAAACACAAGACCATAAAACTCTGCAAAGTGGAAAGTGGAGGTGGAAGTGGAACGTTTTGGTGTTTCGCTGGGTAAAGAGAATCAGTGAACCCACAGACCCTGCAGAAATTTATACAACACCTCAAATCAATGTTTGCACGTCACGGCATTCCGGAGACATTGGTCACAGACAATGGGCCTCAGTTTACCGGAACCGCCTTTGCTGCGTTTGCAAAGTCGTATGGTTTCCACCACGTCACAAGCAGCCCGAGATATCCTCAGAGTAACGGGGAGGCCGAACGTGCAGTCAAGACAGTGAAGGGTCTCCTGAAGAAAGCGGCGGATCCCTACCTCGCTTTACTTGCATATAGAGCGACCCCACTACAAAACGGGTACAGCCCAGCCCAACTCCTTATGGGGAGAAGGCTTCGCACTACGGTACCAACACTTCCAGCCCTGCTGAATCCTGCTCTTCCCGACAATGAAGTGGTTGCGTGGAAGGAAAAGGAGAAGAGAATCAGAGATGCACAACGGTACAACCTGCGGCATCGTGCATGGAGTCTCGACAGGCTCTTTCCCGGACAAGAAGTGTGGGTCACGGATCAAGGCGAAGCTGGAGCTGTGATCGGCAGCCACACCGCCCCCCGCTCTTACATCGTGGAGGGACCTCACGGGACGGTCAGGCGAAACCGTCGCCATCTAATTCCCATGAAACCCTTGCCGGACCAGAGTGGGGGTGGTATGAAAGAGCAACTCCCGGGCTGCATTCCAGAGCAGAGCTCAGCAGAGCCACCAAAAGAGAACATTCCAGAGCAGAGCTCAGCAGAGCCACCAAAGGAGAACATTCCAGAACTGCCATCCACTCCCAGAACCAGGTTTGGGAGAAGAGTGGTGAGACCAGATAGGTTGAACTATAAGTGAAAAAAAAAGAGAGTTTCACTAAGACAATGTGTTTACGTGTACTTATGTTGAATTAATTTAGTTCAGATAGGAACAGACCTTCCAGCTAAAGAGGCAGAATAATCCTCTAAGGTCTGGTGAATCAACCGCAGTCTACCGATTGATTCTAGAAAGGGGAGATGTGGTGTTATTGCAATGTGCCTTTAAGACTACACAGGTCTATTGGTAGAGGGGTCATCAGAGGGCGACAGAGAGAGGGGAGGAGCCGGGCGGGGGCAGATGTGCGGTTGAATAAACACTCACGTAAAAACACAGTCGGACTCACTGTATCCTTTTAAAGAACACAACAGAGAGCACTAGTCATTGAAAGAAATTGGGTGGCAAAGTGACGCAGCGGTAGAGGTGCTGCCTCACTCCACCAGAGACGCAAGTTCAATCCTGGCTACAGGTACTGTCTGTGCGGAGTTTGTTCATTCTCCCTGTGACCGCACGGGTTTTCTCCGGGTGCTCCGGTTTTCTCCCACGTTGCGAAGAGGGCGGCACAGTGGCGCAGCGGTAGAGTTGCTGCCTTACAGCGAATGCAGCGCCGGAGACTCAGGTTCGATCCCGACTACGGGCGCTGTCTGTACGGAGTTTGTACGTTCTCCCCGTGACCTGCGTGGGTTTTCTCCGAGATCTTCGGTTTCCTCCCACACTCCAAAGACGTACAGGTTTGTAGGTTAATTGGCTGGGCAAATGTTTTTTTTTTAATTGTCCCTAGTGGGTGTAGAATAGTGTTAGTGTGCGGGGATCGCTGGTCGGCGCGGACCCGGTGGGCCGAAGGGCCTGTTTCCGCGCTGTATCTAAAATCTAAATCTAAAATCTAAAACTTGCAAGTTTGTAGGTTAATTGGCTACTGCAAGTTGTCCCCAGTGTATAAGATGCAAAAGCAGGATAACATAGGACTAGTGTCAGGAAGGTCAGCATGGACTTGGTGGGTGAAAGGGGCTATTTCAATGCTGCATCTCTAAACTAAAATGTAAATAAATGCAAATAAAAGAAGAACTTAACAGAACAGGTCTGCACAGCGTAACTACTGTTTAAGAGGAAAATGGGAGTAACTGGTGGCTCAAGTACTGAGAAATTCTCACAGCAGGCGAGGAGTGGTTGATAAGTATGTACTTGTAGTCAGGATGGAAATGTTTTAACTGCAGATAAAATTCTCGAAACAGATGATAATGCTGAAAATGCACGGGCATTAAGTACTGTTGTGAGTATATAAAGACATTCTCTTGACAGGGATTGGCTTTGCCTATATTATGAAACTCTGAACAATTATTATAGATAGTGCTACACATCTGGTTCATAGACGACTTCCAAATGAAGAGTCAACAAACATTTTTTTTAATTTAATGTAAAGCTAAAGTGCAAGATATACAACAATTTTGTTAGGAAATAAATCAGACTCAAAGCAGGAAGATTTTTTTAAATCGAAGGACAGGGCAACACACTGGCAAAGGAGTGTCATAACAAGTCAAGTCAAGTCAAATTTATTTGTCACATACACATACACGATGTGCAGTGAAATGAAAGTGGCAATGCCTGCGGGTTGTGCACAAAAAGAATTACAGTTACAGCATATAAATAAAGTTAATAAGTTACTATTAGTGTCGACAAAAATTTAGTCTCTGGGGTTATAAAAGTTGACAGTCCTGATGGCCTGTGGGAAGAAGCTCACGTTTATCAACAGTGGTTTCGGTGGTTCAATGGTACTTTTATTGTCACATGTACCAAGGTACAGTAAAATTATTTTTGCATTCAGTTCAGTAAAGGTATAACTATACATATATGTGCAAGTGTTGAGGAATAGTACACTGAGACTGCATACAGGAATCGCCTGGTTTTACTGCCATTTTCAAGTCCCAGATGTTATAAGTGCAGCCGAGCAACTTCAATGCAATAAACTTCCACTGTCAAAATAATCATCCTTTGTTATTACATTGTTCACTTCGACGCTCTTATTGCAATGTAAAAAACAGGAGACCTGAGCTAAGTGTGTGACAAAACATTACAATTTGTGATCACCATCCAGTGATTGGGCTGGATGTGGGAAGAAGACTAAACATTGTATATGTGGGCATAAGTGTGATTAATTCCTGTCGTGCACTACTTTCGGTGCATTGATTAAACATATATAACATATAACATATAACAACTACAGCATGGAAACAGGCCTGTCCGGCCCTACCAGTCCACGCCGACCATTCTCCCTGACCTAGTCTCATCTACCTGCACTCAGACCATAACCCTCCAATCCCCTCCTATCCATATACCTATCCAATTTATTCTTACATGTTAATATTATACTTTAGTTTGTGTTTTTATACATTTATTTTCCCATTTTCAACAAAATTGATCAACAAACTTGTCAACATTTACAGATACAACGAAAGAAATAAAAGACTCAATGTGTTGGAAGTAACTCAGCAGTCAGGCAGCATCTCTGGAGAACATACAAAGGTGATTATTCGGATCGAGACCCTTCTCAAACATCCCCTGTCCATGTTCTCCACAGATGCTGCCTGACCCGCTGAGTTACTCCAGCACTCTGTGAAACGTCACCTATCCGTGTTCTCCACAGATGCTGCCTGACCTGCTGAGTTACTCCAGCACTTTGTGTCGCGTTTTGTAAACCAGCATCTGCAGTTTCTTGTGTCTACAAAGAAGGAAATACTTCTGTCTTTGCCATACTTTGCCACATCCATCACAAGCATGCTCAGGCATACATTAGCTGAAGAAGGGTCTCGACCCGAAACGTCACCCATTCCTTCTCTCCTGTGATGCTGCCTGACTTGCTGAGTTACTCCAGCATTTTGTGAATAAATACCTCATTAGCTGACAATGTTGATGATGCAAAAGAATGTCGCGATCGTTGAAAGGTAGATCAAAGTCATTTGAAGAATGAGTAGAAAAATCAAAACTAGAAGCATAGTTTCAAGGTGAGAGGGGCAAAGGTTAAAGGAGATGTGTGGGATGATTTTTGTTTTACACAGAGAGGGGTACCCGGAACATTCTGCTGGGGGTAGTGGTAGAGGCAGATAATCTTAGGCCCCCTCGGTCATGGCTGACCATGGGTGCTGCATCCTAGTTGGCTGCTTGCTCCATATCTCGGCTAGAGCAGCGTCGCTTGTGGCTGAAGAGACCAATACGGGAGTGACCGTCTCTGTGGCAAAGGTCACATTTGTGTGTGGTCTCTGGTCTGTTGAAGTTGCTGCGCTCCTTTCTGCGTGCCCGCTTGTCTGCCGCTGTGTTCATCAGTTTCTCTTCCCCCGTTTTGAGGTGTTGGTTCAGTGTTAGCTGCGAGGAGGATGCTAGGAGGCTGCAGAGCGACTTGGATAGATTGGGCGAGTGGGCAAATGCATGGCAGATGTAATATAATGTGGATAAATGTGAGGTTATCCACTTTGGTGGCAAGAACAGGAAAGCAGAGTATTACCTGAATGGTGACCGATTAGGAGAGGGGGAGATGCAACGTGACCTGGGTGTCATGGTGCACCAGTCATTGAAAGCAAGCGTGCAGGTGCAGCAGGCAGTGAAGAAAGCGAATGGTATGTTGGCATTCATAGCAAGAGGATTTGAGTATAGGAGCAGGGAGGTTCTGCTGCAGTTGTACAGGGCATTGGTGAGACCGCACCTGGAGTATTGTGTGCAGTTTTGGTCTCCTAATCTGAGGAAAGACGTTCTTGCCTTAGAGGGAGTACAGAGAAGGTTCACCAGATTGATCCCTGGGATAGCGGGACTTTCATATGAAGAAAGACTGGATAGACTAGGCTTGTACTCGCTGGAATTTAGAAGACTGAGGGGGGATCTTATAGAAACATATAAAATTCTTAAGGGGTTGGAGAGGCTAGATGCGGGAAGATTGTTCCCGATGTTGGGGGAGTCCAGAACCAGGGGTCACAGCTTAAGGATAAGGGGAAGTCTTTTAGGACCGAGATGAGAAAACATTTCTTCACACAGAGAGTGGTGAGTCTGTGGAATTCTCTGCCACAGAAGGTAGTTGAGGCCAGTTCATTGGCTATATTTAAGAGGTAGTTAGATGTGGCCCTTGTGGCTAAAGGGATCAGGGGGGTATGGAGAGAAGGCAGGTACAGGTTACTGAGCTGGATGATCATATTGAATGGCGGTGCAGGCTCGAAGGGCCGAATGGCCTATTCCTGCACCTATTTTCTATGTTTCTATGTTTCTATGGTACCTCTCCACCTCGTGCGGTCAGCTGCAAGGCTCTCCCAGGACTCCACATCGATGTCGAGCGCCTTCAAATCTCTCTTGCAGACATCCTTGTAATGTAGCTGGGGGCGGCCGATGGTTCTCCTCCCAGATGTCAGCTCTCCATAGAGGATGTCTTTTGGAATACGGCCATCCTCCATGCAGTGGACATGGCCCAGCCACTGCAGCCTGCGCTGCCTGAGTAGAGTGTACATACTCGGAAGGCCAGCGCCAGACAGAATCTCAGCATTGGACACTCTGTCTTGCCAGGATATACCCAGGATACGGCGGATGCTTCTAAGGTGGAAGGTGTTGAGTCTTCTCTCCAGTCTGGCATATGTAGTCCATGTCTCACTGCCGTACAGCAGCGTGCTGTTGACACAGGCGTTGTAGACTGCTATCTTTGTCTTCACTGTCAGCTTTGGGTTGGTCCACACTCGAGTTGTGAGGCGAGCGAGAGTTGTAGTTGCCTTCCTGATCCTCTTGTCAATCTCTGTGTCCAAGGAGAGGTTGTTGGTGATGGTGGAGCCGAGGTATGTGAACTAATGGACGGCATCGAGTTCGTAGTCGTCGATGGTGATGACAGTATCCCGTCCCAGGACGTTCGTCTTCTTCAGGCTGATGGTCAGCCCAAAGTCCTTGCAAGCCTGATAGAAGCGGTCCATCAATGACTGTAGTTCCTGCTGGGTGTGGGACACAACTGCTGCATCATCGGCAAACAACATGTCTCTGATGAGAGCTTCACGTACTTTTGTCTTGGCTCGGAGGCGGGTGAGGTTGAAGAGCTTGCCGTCTGATCTAGTACGCAGGTAGATCCCCTCTGTTGCGGTGCTGAAGGCATGTTTCAGGAGCAGAGCGATGAAAATCCCAAAGAGTGTGGGAGCGAGGACACAGCCTTGTTTGACGCCACTGCGGATGTCGAAGGGCTCCGAGAAACTGCCATTGAACTGCACTGTCCCCTTCGTGTTGATGTGGAAGGATTCTATCATGCTCTGCAGTTTTGGTGGGCAGCCGATCTTTGGGAGAGCCTTGAATAGACCATGTCTGCTGACGAAGCCGAACGCCTTGGTGAGGTCAATGAAAGCAACATACAGGGGCATCCGCTGTTCTCTGCACTTCTCCTGGAGCTGGCAAAGGGAGAAGAGCATGTCTACTGTTGACCTTCCAGCTCGGAAACTGCACTGTGACTCTGGGTAGACACGTTCTGCCAGCTTCTGCAGGTGGATCAAGATGACCCGAGCAAAGACCTTGCCGACAATGTTGAGGACGGAGATGCTTCTGTAGTTGTTGCAGTCGCTTCTCTCACCCTTGTTCTAATAAAGTGAGATTAAACAGGCTTTTGGATGGATATGCAGGGAATGGAGGGAAATGGATTATGTGCAGGCACTTGAGATTTGTTCTCAGCATCATGTATGGCATTGGCATTCAAGTCCAAAGGAACCGTTCCTATTCCAGAAGGAAGGTCCCGAGCCAAAGCATCATCTATCCACGTTCGCAGAGACGCTGCCTGACCCGCTGAGTTACTCCGGCACTTTGTGTTCCTGAGTAACCATACATGTTCTGTACACCCAAAAGTTGCCTCTCAGGTTCTTATTAAATCTTTCCCCTCTCAATTGTAACCTCTGTCCTCTGGTTCTCTATTCTCCTACCTGGGCAAAAAAACTCTCTGCAACTCTCTGTAAAAAAGAAACAAGAAGTAAAACAAGAAAGTACTGACATGTTAGCCTAACATCAGTGGTTAAAATCAAGAAGGAAGGTTGTAATAACAGTATATTAAATAGGATTGAGCAGAATAAACATTGGATTTATGAAGGGAAATTTATATTTGTCTAATTTGTTTGAGTTCTTTAAGGATTTGACAAGTAAAATGGATTAAGGGGAATGGAAGGATGTGGTATATTTAAATTTCTGGAAGTCTTCAAAATAAACAATAGACAATAGGTGCAGGAGGAGGCCATTCGGCCCCTTGAGCCAGCACCGCCATTCAATGTGATCATGGCTGATCATTCTCAATCAGTACCCCGTTCCTGCTTTCTCCCCATACCCCCTGACTCCGCTATCCTTAAGAGCTCTATCCAGCTCTCTCTTGAATGCATTCAGAGAATTGGCCTCCACTGCCTTCTGAGGCAAAGAATTCCACAGATTCACAACTCTCTGACTGAAAAAGTTTTTCCTCATCTCCATTCTAAATGGCCTACCCCTTATTCTTAAACGATGGCCCCTGGTACTGGACTCCCCCAACATTGAGAACATGTTTCCTGCCTCTAACGTGTCCAACCCCTTAATAATCTTATACGTTTCGATAAGATCTCCTCTCATCCTTCTAAATTCCAGTTTATACAAGCCTAGTCGCTCCAGTCTTTGTTTGTTCCTGTGCTGTACCGTTCTGTGCACTGCGTAGATCAATTGGAAATACCAATGAGAATTTTTTATGGCAAGTTTAAATCGTCAGGACAAGTAGCCCAAGCTTACAATATTCAATACATTGCAGAGATGAGACTGAATGTGACATATTTTATGAAAAATGCATAATCTCGCAACTGTTGTCTACACCATGATTTCACACAAATGACACTGAACTCTGTTCACCTATGGTTATTTTCAGACTTCAGAGCCAATATGATGCCACAGAACCATGAATAAAATAATCTGATGTCTAGAAAGGCACTCCACTGGGTAGGGATACTGTATCCTGTCGAGTCAGTACCCTGTCCTCTGCTATTTTGCAGTGAGTTTAGTGACATGGACCAAAGATACATTTCTTGGCACCAAGGTCTAAACATGAGTGGTGTACGCCATCTCGTGGACAAATGTAGAAACTGGAAAGAAACTTGGTTCTGGCCACATCAGGCCTGTCAATGTTTTACAAGCTTCAGCCTTCACCACCCTCTCAGGCAGCAAGTTCCAAACTTCAGAAACTCTTTGGAGGAAGTCAAATATTCTAGACTCTCCTCTCCAATAAACTTAAAATTTGCCCTGTGGAAACAAGGAATTGCAGATGCTGGTTTACACCATGCTGTGGTCCCAACCCGAAACATCACTAATCCATGTTCTCCAAAGATGCTGCCTGACCCATTGAGTTACTCCAGCACTGTGTGTCTTTTTTTAAATTTGCCCTCCAGTTATTGACCTTTCTACTAAGGGATCAAGGTCTTGATCTATTGAAGGTAGACACAAAATGCTGGAGTAACTCAGTGGGTCAGGCAACATCTCGGGAGAGAAGGAATGGGCGACGTTTCGGGTCGAGAGCTAGATAGAGCTCTTAAGGATAGCGGAGTCAGGGGGTATGGGGAGAAGGCAGGAACGGGGTACTGATTGAGAATAATCAGCCATGATCAGCAATTGGCCTCCTCCTGCACCTATTGTCTAATGTCTATTGAGACCCTTTTTCAGAGGTTCTTATAATTTTATTATCACAACATTTTTATACCTTACCCTCCCTTAAATGTTTTTCAATATCCATGGGAATATCAATTTAAGATTTCCCTTTTATCGGTAATATATTTAGCCTGAACCTTACTCTTGCCTATTGGATGCCTCCCACCATTCTAACACTGATAACATCTGAACAAGATAGCACCAATCCAGATGACTTGCTGCCTGCGTGTCACAGATGCGGATCTGCAGTCACTCATTACCATCACTTCACTCTTTTAAAACTCTACTTCAACAACAGCATTTCTTACTTTATCTACGCTCTTAATCTCTTCTCACATGTCTGTCGCTTCTTCAACTCCCGGGAGCAAAAGATCTTTAATCGGACTTTACTGGACTTTATCTTGCACGACACGTTACTGCCTTTCTCCTGTGGACAGTTCTTTTGTATTCGTGTATCGTCTTTCCCTGACTGGTTAGCACGCAACAAAAGCTTTCAACTGTACCTCAGTGCACGTGACAATAAACTAAACTGAACTAAAGTCATTTATTTTTAAGTAGCTGCTTCCAGTCTATTTCTACTCAATCTTTTCATACTTGACCCTATACCACTTTAGAACTATTCCTCGTTTATCTTCGTCCTTATCCATAACAATTACATAACATAGCTCATTCTAACTCTCTTAGCTTTCTTTTGCCTTGCCTTTCAGTGTTTTATCAATGTGTATTTCGGCCTTTCTTGTACCCTAGGCATCACCTTTATATTTTGACTTTCACTGTTCGTTTGTCACACCTCCTATTTGTTTCCAAGGTAGACACAAAATGCTGGGGTAAGTGGAGCAGCTCTGGAGATGCTGCCTGTACCGCTGAGGTATTACAGCATTTTGTGTCTGCCTTCGATTTAAACTAGCATCTGCAGCTCTTTCCTGCACCTTCCTATTTGTTTCCCATTTGCTGGAAAGAATGAGATTCGATTAAGTCATTCAACCATGCACCCTGCTCCACCAAGTCGTTTGATCATAATTAATTTACACAAATCCCCTCTAATGCTTCATAACATCTCATATCACAACCTGCCAACTTACAGAGGAAAATAACTGCAGATGCTGGTACAAATCGAAGGTATCACAAAATGCTGGAGTAACTCAGCAGGTCAGGCAGCATCTAGGAGAGAGGGAATGGGTGACGTTTCTTCAGACCAGTCAGAGAGTGGTGAAGGTGTGGAATTCTCTGCATCAGAAGGCAGTGGAGGCCAGTTCGTTGGATGCTTTCAAGAGAGAGCTGGATAGAGCTCTTAAGGATAGCGGAGTGAGGGGGTACGGGGAGAAGGCAGGAACGGGGTACTGATTGAGAGTGATCAGCCATGATCGCATTGAATGGCGGTGCTGGCTCGAAGGGCTGAATGGCCTACTCCTGCACCTATTGTCTATTGTCTATTCAGAAGACCTATTAATTTTAATAACATAAGATCTGGATTTCTACCTCTGGTGGAAACGTATGGAATTCCTGACTTTACCACTAAATGCCTCACTAATTTCATGATGCCCTTATTCCTTGCTGGAGGATGAGGGCTGATCTTATGGAGGTGTATAAAATTATTATAGGAATAGATAAGGTGAATGTACAGAGTCTTTTTTTTCCAATGCAGGGGAATCGAGAACCAGAGGGTATAGGTTTCAGGTGAAAGGGGAACGATTCAATAGGAACTTGAGGGGAAACCTTTTCAGACAGAGTGGGGTGGGATTTTGGAACGTGTTGCCAGAGGAATTAGTTGAGGCCGGTACTATAACAACATTTAAAAGATATTTGGACAAGTACATGGATAATAAAGATTTAGAGGGAGATGTGGGAAAATGGATCTGGCTTGGCTGGGGCATTTTGTTGGGCATGGATGAGTTGGTTTGAAAGGTCTATTTCAGAGCTGTATCAGAGCTGCATCAGAGTATTTGATTGTCATATGTACCAACAACAGAACAACAAAATTCTTACTTGGTGCAGCTTAACAGGCCTGTAAATGCAACAATGCACAGGTATATAAATTTATCACAGTCCTGAAAATGTCAATGATTCAGAGCATCTATTTATTTTTAATAATCTTGATTTCTACTTCTGCTGGAAATGTCAATCAGAAATATCAATAATAATCAAAAATACAATAAATTAATAACCATAATACTAGGTAACCATAATAATGCAAAAAGAAAAACTCCATAATTGCTTTGCATCCACCATACCAAATCCTTTATCGTTTTACGTTACTATTGACACATGTACTTAGGGTCATTGAAAAGCTTTGTTTTGCAAGCTATCCAAATAGATTAGATAAACCATATATAAATATGATCAAGTCAACCTCACGTACGATAGGTAGAGCAAAGGGGAAGATACAGAATGCAGAATATAGTTTTCATTTCCAGAGACAAAGTCCAATGTCCTCAATGGGGTAGAGGTTAATCGTTCAGTACCCTAGCGTATGGAAGGCCCGTTCAGAAGCCTGATAACAGAGGGGAAGAAGCTGTTCCTGAGTCTGGTGGTGCGCGCTTTCAAGCTTCTGGAGCGTTTGCCAGACAGGAGCGGGGAGAAGAAGAAATGACTGGGGTGGGTCAAGTCTTTATTATTGTGGATCCTTCTTTGACACAAAGTGAAGTGTCGATGAGGTCAATGGTGGGGAGTGTGGTCCATCTGATAAATGATTTGAAGATCAGCTTCTTAATCTAAGCAAATGCAAAGCAAGTATATAAAACGTTTTCATATTTTAACTCGTTAAACCTGGTGAACAAATGGGGCTTCACCCTCTCCAAGGGCAAAATCCTACCTGAGGTACATTGGCCAAAACGTTTTGTAGTACTCCAGAAAGAGTTTCAACTACCTTTTACCAAAGGAAGCATAATTTTCTTCTCTTTGTCACTCTTCTCTCATGAAATAATGGAACAATTAATTCTTCCACAAGGGATTAAAGGTAATCTGTCAACA
This sequence comes from Rhinoraja longicauda, assembly GCF_053455715.1. NCBI lineage: Eukaryota > Metazoa > Chordata > Chondrichthyes > Rajiformes > Arhynchobatidae > Rhinoraja > Rhinoraja longicauda. Next base: position 92,232,609 of record NC_135956.1, read on the forward strand.
TAAGGGATTAAAAATCTGTCAACAAGGGATTAAAAATCTGTCAACATAAACCACCATTTGTGCAGTAATGTGTTCTGCCAGTAGGTGCCAGTAACATACAAATAACCTGAAATGGACATAAGGTGCTGTGGTAACACATCGGCTCAGTGATGAACATGGATAGGTGACATTGCGGATAGGGACCCTTCCACAAATTCCACGCTTTTTGGTAAATGAAGAGGGTTTGTAATGGTGAAATTGTTGTGGACAAAGCATAACATATCAATCTGACGAAGGACTCTGAGCCAAAACATCTCCGTCCAATCCATCCACAGATAAAGACACAAAGTGCTGGAGGAACTCAGCGGGTCAGGTAGCATGTGTTAAGGGAACGGATTAAGTAATTAAATGCATTATCATAGGAAAATCAGCCTTTGTCAAAATGGAGAACTATTTGTAACTTTAGAGTTTACCATTTGTGGAGTCATATGCCAGAAGTGAGAAACAAAGAAACAAAGAATGCCAGAAGCATACACTTTTTTAATGCCTTAAACAATGAAGTACTTTCAATACCAGCCAGTGTTGAAGGAAATGAGAAAGATACTGCACAAGTTAAGATCTTACAAGCACTGGGAAAATAACCAGATAACCTGTTCTTAAATGATTGATAGCCAGAGAGCTCAGTTATCATTGCAACAAGCCAATTTAAGCAAGCTGATGATAGACAATAGACACTAGGTGCAGGAGTAGGCCATTCGGCCCTTCGAGTCAGCACCACCATTCAATGTGATCATGGCTGATCATTCTCAATCAGTACCCCGTTCCTGCCTTCTCCCCATACCCCCTGACTCCGCTATCCTTAAGAGCTCTATCTAGCTCACTCTTGAATAAAGTCAGCCCACATGTTAATGGAAAGGTGCACTGTGATTGCATCCTTTTGCAGCTTTTGGCTAGAGGAGAAAGAACACAGCCAGCAGTGGTCAGCTTTTCTGTCACACCACTTTGAGAACTTGTAGATGTGTTGAGGAGAGGAGAGATTCCCTGCCTGTGTGGAGTGAGAAATCCATGTCAATTGAGGAGAGAACTGTTAAAACTCATACAAGGAGTGCAAACCAAGGAAAGACACAAAGTCTGGATCCAGAGGCAACACATAAAATAACCAAATGTACGGTGAAGGTAATTACTGTAAATATAACTTCAAATTCCATACACAACTAGCGTCAAATGCAGTGTGACCTACTAGTCTGAAGAAGGGTCTCGACCCGAAACATAGAAACATAGAAACATAGAAAATAGGTGCAGGAGTAGGTCATTCGGCCCTTCGAGCCTGCACCGCCATTCAATATGATCATCGCTGATCATCCAACTCAGTATCCTGTACCTGCCTTCTCTCCATACCCCCTGATCCCTTTAACCACAAGGGCCACATCTAACTCCCTCTTAAATATAGCCAATGAACTGGCCTCAACTACCTTCTGTGGCAGAGAATTCCATAGATTCACCACTCTCTGTGTGTCACTCTCTGTGTGACTCTCTCGGTCCTAAAATACTTCCCCCTTATCCTTAAACTGTGACCCCTTGTTCTGGACTTCCCCAACATCGGGAACAATCTTCCTGCATCTAGCCTGTCCAACCCTTAAGAATTTTGTAAGTTTCTATAAGATCCCCCCTCAATCTTTTAAATTCCAGCGAGTAACAAAAACGTCACCCATTCCTTCTCTCCCGAGATGCTGCCTGACCTGCTGAGTTACTCCAGCATTTTGTGAATAAATACTACATCACAACACTCACCGAGGAGAAATCAGCACGGGGAACTAACCACATTCTCACAAACCTCCCACTGCACCACACCACTAATCTAAATATCACAGCCTGCATACAACCACAATGACCACATTACCCAGAATGATTTTCCTTTCGTCGACAGGATGAAGTATCACATAGTCAACGAACCCAGGCACAAACCAGTGAAGATATACAACAGTACATTACAGCTGACGAACAAGCCCTTCAGCCTACAATGAGCATGCCAAGCATGATGCCAAATCAAACTAATCTCACCTGCCTGTACATGATCCATATCCCATTGTTCACTCTTGGATTATCATTTTCCAAATATATAATTATTTTAGTTTAGTTTAGTTTAGAGGAACGGCCCTTAGAGATACAAAGGACGGAAACAGGCCCTTTGGCCCACCGAGTCCATGCCAACTACCAATCAACCCGTACACAAGATCTACAGTATCCTACACACTAGGGACACTACACAAAAAAAGTGGAGAGGATGTTTCTACAAGTAGGAGAGTCTAAGGCCAGAGGCCATAGTCTCAAAATAAAATGACATACCTTTAGACAGGGGATGAGGAGGAAATGTGTTAGTCAAAGGGTGGTGAATCTATGGAATTCATTGCCACAGAAGACAGTGGAGGCCGTCGATGGAGATTTCTAAGGTGGAGATTGGTAGGTTTTTGATTAGTACGGGTGTCAAGGGCTATGGGAAGAATGCAGGAGAATAGGGTTGAGAGGGAAAGATAGATCAGCCATGATTGAAACATAGAAACATAGAAAACATAGAAAATAGGTGCAGGAGAAGCCCATGAGGCCCTTCGAGCCAGCACCGCCATTCAGGGGTCTCGACCCGAAACATCGACCTGACCCACTACAATATAATACAATACAATACAATGCAATATATTTTTATTGTCATTGTACAGGGGTACAACGAGATTGGGAATGCGCCTCCCATACGATGCAATAATTTAATTAGCTAGTCAGTATTAATTTAAACAACAACAACCCAACGAAACAAATTGTAACAGTTTTAAGACAGAATAAAGTGCAAGTAGATCTGTGCCGGATCACTGCGATGTGACCATCCGGCTCAGCAGGACCGGCTCACTGAGTTACTCCAACATTTTGTGATACCGCCATTCATTGTGATCATGGCTGATTATCCACAATCAGTAACCTGTGCCTGCCTTCTCCCCATATCCCTTGATTCCACTAGCCCCTAGAGCTCTATCTAACTCTCTTGAATGGCGGAGTAGACTTGATGGGCCAAAAGGCCTAATTCTGCTCCTACAACTTATGAACATGAATTTACAGAAGCCTATCAACCTATAAACCTACTCGTCTTTGGAATGTGGGACGAAACCGGAGCACCCGGAGAAAACTCACACAGTCATAGGGCGAAAATACAAACTCCGTACAGACAGCACCCGAGGTCAGGATTGAACCCGGGTCTTCTGGCATTGTAAGGCAGCAACTCTACCACTGCACCCTTGTGCCCTTATATTTTTACCCAAAGTTAATACTTATCTACATTTAAGTTTGTTTGCCAATTGTGTGGTTATTCTGCAAATTACTGAATGTCTTCTTATGATTTACAATCCTTGTCAATGTCATAGTGTAAATCAGGGGAGCAATTAATTTTGTATTGGTATTAGTATTAATTTAGTATATCACCCGTTAACTAATCTGAGACCTTGAAGTGGTTTAACATTTTTCTTCCTGACTATGCTTCAACTTCTACTGAGAAAATGTTTAAAAGACATTTGGACAGATATATGGATCACAAGGGTTTTAGTGGGATATTGCCCAAATGTAGGCGAATGGGATGAGGCCAGTATACAACCTGGTCGGCAGGGACAAGGAGTGCCTGTTTCCATGTTGTATGGTTCTATAATTCAATAACAAGTGCACAATGGTAATTAATTTCTTGGAGCACCTTAAAAAATAGGACTATTGCACCTTCTTGCATCTCTCAAAAACAGCTCGAAGCATTTCACACAGTGAGTATCTTTAAAACCCATGGATTGTACTGTTACCAACAATCTCCTTTGTCAATGCAAGATCCAGCCATCTATTTCTTAATATTGTTTGTTTCCTTTCCTTGAAAGGATGTCAAAAACAAATACCTTTCACATTAAATCTTTAGTGGCTCTGTGATTTCTCAAGGCTTTCCGAAGCCAGACAAATTATTCCTGAAATGTAATCACTTTTATAGAGACAAGAGAGTTGTAAATCTGTGGAATTCGCTGCCACAGAAGGCAGTGGAGGCCAATTTACTGGATGTTTTCAAGAGAGAGTTAGATTTAGCTCTTAGGGCTAAAGGAATCAAGGGATATGGGGAAAAAACAAGAACAGGGTACTGATTTTAGATGATCAGCATTGATCATATTGAATGGCGATGCTGGCTCGAAGGGCCGAATGGCCTACTCCTGCACCTATTTTTCTGTGTTTTCTATATTTCTAAGAACTTGCACATAAATATGAGTTTCCCTATGAATCTCTGCGACAACACAACCATACTCTAACATCTCTCCTAAAGATAACAATTTTTGCATAGTTTCAAATTTTATGTGAGTGTTAGCACTCATGTTAAGGTTTTATAGGTCGACCACCAATTTTTAGGCATGCTTGGTTCCAGAGATTTTCTCCATTATCAGTTTTGCTGGACCAACAGAGGGGGAGAGGTCATCGCCTCTGAGAGGAGTCCAACGGTGCCAGAACAGTCCACCTAGACCACTGGGGGCCAAGATAGCAGCCTGCAAAGTCATCCTCAGAAGTTGGATATGGGAACGGATCTGCCGGCTACAACTGGACTGGATTTCCAGATTCCCGGCCACAGGAAGCAAATTTGACCCACTGACCAGGCACAGAAGTTGGCTAAGGGAAAGGATCGGCGCAGAAGTCTCAATGAGGTCAAGATTGGCCACCTCACCCGGCCCAGGCGCTACATTTCGTGAGGACTTCCGGGGGTGGATTTCAAGTACGCTCTCATAGAAACATAGAAAAATTGATGCAGGAGGAGGCCATTCGGCCCTTTGAGCCAGCACCGCCATTCAATATGATCATGGCTGATCATCTAATATCAGTACCCCATTCCTGCTTTTACCCCATATTCCTTGATTCCTTTAGCAGTAAGAGCTAAATCTAACTCTCTCTTGGAAGCATTGAAACATAGAAAAACATAGAAAAATAGGTGCAGGAGCAGGCCATTCGGCCCTTTGAGCCAGCAATATAAGAAAATAACTGCAGATGCTGGTACAAATCGAAGGTGTTTATTCACAAAATGCTGGAGTAACTCAGCAGGTCAGGCAGCATCTCGGGAGAGAAGGAATGGGTGACGTTTCGGGTCGAGACCCTTCTTCAGACTGATGTCAGGGGGGCGGGACAAAGGAAGGATATAGGTGGAGACAGGACGATAGAGGGAGATCTGGGAAGGAGGAGGGGAAGAGAGGGACAGAGGAACTATCTAAAGTTGGAGAAGTCGATGTTCATACCACTGGGCTGCAAAGAATATGATCATGGCTGATCATCTAAAATCAGTACCCCGTTCCTGCTTTTTCCCAATATCCCTTGATTCCTTTAGCCCTAGAGCTAAATATAACTCTTGAAAATATCCAGTGAATTAGCCTCCACTGCTTTCTGTGGCAGAGAATTCCACAGATTCACAACTCTCTGGGTAAAAATGTTTTTTCTCATCTCAGTCCTAAATGGCCTCCCCCTTATTCTTAAACTGTGACCCTGGTTCTGGAGTTCGGGAACATTTTTCCTGCATCTAGGAAATGCATACTGCATCTAGTCTGTCTAATCCTTTAAGAATGTTATATGTTTCCATAAGATCCCCCCTCAACCTTCGAAATTCCAATGAATACAAGCCCAGTCGACCCATTCTTTCATCATATTTTCTCATACTTTTGTCTGGATTAAAGGAGGTTCCGGACCACCAATTGCTGGAAAATCAGCGGTGGACCTGTATTTGAAAACCTACAGGTTACTAACCCCATAGGAAATCTCTATAAATTCACATGAAGGTTGATATTAATGCCCCACCCTGAGTATTCATGAAATGGCACCATTGACTTTGCAACCTATGCAGGTATTTGCAGTCCCTGTAACCTGCCAGAGCTGACTGCAATGTTCTGTGTATATATTCAATCACAGTATTCTTTCCTAAGTGGTTTGACATTACATCCTTTATTATGCATTCCTGAAATTTCTCAAATAGTGATGTCGAACTAATACATCAGCGAATCCTTGTTTATCTCTCCCTTTATTAAATGGTGGGGCCAGATTTTCCACCCTCCACTCTGCAGGAACTTTTCCAGAATTTTAGAATCTCTGTAGCCGCCTCTTTCAAAACTCTGGGATTTAGGTCCTTGGGTTTATCAGTTTTGAGGCTCGTTAACTTGTCTAGTTCTTTATTAACTAATATTAATTTAATTTACTTCCATATTTACACTTGTTTTTCTAATTTGTAGACATACAGCACAGAAACAGGCCCTTTGGCCCAACAAGTATCTACTGAATTATCACTCACCCATTTACACTAATCCGACACTAATCCCCTTTTTGTCATTCTCTTCATATTCTCATCAATTTTCCCACAATTCCATCGCCCGGCAGGGGCTTCGGAGTCGGGAGCCTCGATCGCCTTAACGCAGCAGTTTTGACTGCCCGACCACGGGTGAAGAAGCAGGAAGGAGATAAGACTTTCTTTACCTTCTATCACAGTGTGGAGGTGCCTGGAGGAGAATCACTGTGATGGATGTTTGTGTTGAATTGTGTGGTTGTGTGTTTTGTGCTTTTTTAGTGTTGTGACTGCATGGTAACTAAATTTCGTTCAAACTTGTATTGAATGACAAATAAAGTTATTCTATTCTATTCTATTATTCTATCACTCACCTAAACAGTCAGGGTCAATTAACATACTAACCTGCATATTTTTAGGTTGTGGTAGGAACCATGTGGTCACAGGGAGAACGTACAAACTTCACAAAGGCTGCTCTCCTTGTGCTATTAGGCAGCAGTTCTATCCGCTACATCACTGGGCCATGTGTTTGAATGAATCAATGAATGAATACTGTAAAGCCACATGTGATGAGTTTCAGTGAAATTCTTTGTTTTGCATACCTAAAGTATGCAAAGAGTCACCACATGAATGGCACCGACAGTGTTGTAGTAGTTTTGTAACCAGTAGTAGTAATTTTAATTTTATGTCTTCCCTGATTACAAATTGTAATCAATCTAATTATTGAATTTAGATATATAATAAATTGTAGATACTTGGATCAGTCCCAAGAAGCTTCCTCACCTGAAAATATCTCTGTCCATTCCCTCCACAGATGCATCCTGACCCACTGAGAACCTTCAGCACCTGGTGTTTTTTGTTTAATTATAGAATTTATCATAGATCTCTTGACCACTGGACTAATGGAGCAGATGTGTGGCTGGTCCGGAGATGATATGCTCCTTCTACTTTTAATACTAGGCTTCTGTGTGCTCCTAATTCCTTCCACTATGTACACCAGACCATTCCCAATGGATGGACTTGGGCTTCTCCATGCCACCCACAAAGGTCCATTTGCGTAGTCATAGGCAGGGAATCCCACGCCAGTGGAAATATTGCATTTATTTTTCTCCAAGTTGTCTTCAAGCACACCTGGTGTCTTTTTCCCTCTTTATTGCAATTTCTTTCTCTCCAGAGCTTTCAAGTACACCTTGAGTCTTTTACTTATTATTGATTTTTTCTTGAGGTGATTCAATCTGAAGGTGATTCAGTCTGGAAGTGATTCGGTCTGGAGGTGATTCGGTCTGAAGGTGATTCGGTCTGAAGGTGATTCGGTCTGGAGGTGATTCGGTCGGGAGGTGATTCGGTCTGGAGGTGATTCGGTCTGAAGGTGATTCGGTCTGAAGGTGATTCGGTCTGGAGGTGATTCGGTCTGGAGGTGATTCGGTCTGGAGGTGATTCGGTCTGGAGGTGATTCGGTCTGGAGGTGATTCGGTCTGGAGGTGATTCGGTCTGGAGGTGATTCGGTCTGGAGGTGATTCGGTCTGGGGGTGATTCGGTCTGGAGGTGATTCGGTCTGGGGGTGATTCGGTCTGGAGGTGATTCGGTCTGGAGGTGATTCGGTCTGGAGGTGATTCGGTCTGAAGGTGATTCGGTCTGGAGGTGATTCGGTCTGGAGGTGATTCGGTCTGGGGGTGATTCGGTCTGGGGGTGATTCGGTCTGGGGGTGATTCGGTCTGGGGGTGATTCGGTCTGGGGGTGATTCGGTCTGGGGGTGATTCGGTCTGGGGGTGATTCGGTCTGGGGGTGATTCGGTCTGGGGGTGATTCGGTCTGGGGGTGATTCGGTCTGGAGGCCCTTTAATTCCCTCAACCCAATGACGTCACCCCCAGCCCGCGGGCCCGCGCCCCCCGGCCCGACCTCTCCTCCCATTGGTCGCCGGCCCCCTAGTTGCCGCGTTGCTAGGGGGGATCCGCGGCTGTAATTGGCTGCGCGGGCTGTCCGTCAGCTGCAGAGGGGGATGGGGCGGGGCCGGGGACATCCGGGCGCCGGGAGAGTGCGTCGCGAGCGAGCGGGTGGCGGTTGGAAGCGGCAGTTGGTCCGCGAGCGGGTGGCGGGCGCTGAGTGGACGGACACCGGGGGGATCAGGGCACGGGCACCGGGGGCACGGACACCGGGGGCTGAGGGGGCGTACACCGGGACGGGCGATCGGACACCGAGATCTGAAGGGACGGACGGCGGGACGGACACTGGGGACTGAGGCAGGGGACGGACACCCGACACCGGGGTCTGAGGGGACGGACGGGCAAACGAACGGATAACGGGGACAGAGGGGGTGGACACCAGGCACCTGGGCACCGCCGGGACGGACGATCGGACACCGGGAGCTGAAGGGACGGACGGGTTGAGGGGACCGACACATACCCACGGCCGGCCGGCGGGCGGGCGAGATATCGGCCATTCACTCTCCGCCTCACGCTTGTGCCATGACGGAGAGCGGCGAGATTGAGAGCGAGCTGCACGGCGATGGCAGCGCCCGCAAGGTGAGAGTGCCGATGGTTACACCTGTCAACCGGCGGCCCCGTTGCCAGGGGCGACGGTTCCACATGTCGGCCGACCACCCCGTTGCTAGGGGCGACGGTTACACCTGTCGGCCCGTTGCCAGGGGCGACGGTTACACCTGTCGGCCCGTTGCCAGGGGCGACGGTTACACCTGTCGGCCGACCACCCCGCGTTGTCAGGGACAATCAGTGCAAAGAAGGCTAGTGTGCAAGAGCAGTTTAATATCAAGGAGGAGGGGTATCAGCGCTTTCCTAATACATTAAAAGCTGGATAAATCCCCAGGGCCTGATGTGATGTGTTCCAGGTTATTGAGAGGGATAAGAGAGGAGGTTGCGGGAGAATATAGCGTAGCAACGTGCGGAGACATGCATTTTGGTAGTGGGAATAAGTGACCTGGAGAGGGTCCAGAGGAGGTTTACAAGAATGATCCCAGGAATGAGTGGGTTAACAAATGGCACAAATGGGTTTGACGGCACTGGACCCGTACTCGCTGGAGTTGAGGGGGGACCTCATTGAAACGTGCTGAATTAAATAAATTGTTTGTTTATTATGTTAGTTATTGAATACTATGTTTAAAGGCCTATTCTATTGCTTTACAAAGTGCAGGCAGATAAGAGTTGGTCTTGGCATCATGTTCGGCTCAGACATTGTGGGCTGAAGGGCATATTCTTGAGCTGTTCTGTTCTATGGTAGACACAAAATGCTGGAGTAACTGAGTGGGTCAGGCAGTATCTCTGGAGAGAAGGGATGGGTCGAGACCCTTTCTCAGTCTGAAGAAGGGTCTTGACCCAAAACGTCACCCATCCCTTCTCTCCAGAGATGCTGCCTGACCCACTGAGTTACTCCAGCATTTTGTGGGCTTAGAATTTCAGGTTTGAGGGCTTTAAAATTGTGGGCTTAGAATTTCAATCGAATAATTGTAGTGCTATATGAATTACTATAGATTTGTGGGTCACTCTATTTGGGGAATATAATTTTTAGATAATTTTCAGGAGCATTAATTTGCATTCATTATTAAATTTGCATGTGAAATAAATGTTTGATAAATAAAGAGTACATGAAGATTTGTCACATGGAATGTTACACCATGCAGCGGTTGCAAGAGCCTTTTTGATCATTTAAGAGTTAATTTGCGAGTAGTTGTAGTAGAAAATGAGGAGAGAAAATAATTAGTTTAGATTGCTTTAACAAAGAAGGCATTCCTTTCATAGTGACTGGAATGGGTTCCACTTCCTTGAAACTTTATATGTGTATAAAGTACAGTTTATAGTTGGGTACTGATTGTGGATGATCAGCCATGACCACAATGAATGGCGGTGCTGGCTCGAAGGGCCATAAGGCCTACTCCTGCACCTGTTGTCTATTAAAATAATGCTCTATATGTGGTTTGGTTCTTATCATCAAATGTTATGTTGGTGCTATGTGAGGAAAGGGAGCAACAGGAATTGGAAGGATGAAGAGTTTTCGTTTTACAAAGTGAGTTGTTTTGACCCAAAGTGCAGTAGTGGAAAGGTTGGGTGAATAGTTAATCATTTTCACAAGGTAAGTGATAAATACTGGAAAATAAACATTTTTACAGGAGAGTAGAAAAAGAACCAGGATGAGACAAATAGCATTGTTCCTCTCAGGAGCTGGCAAGCACTGTTGACTGAATGGATGTTCTTCTCCATTATAATTTGAATATAGGGATGTGATCCCTTTGCTCAGACTCAGAGGAGCAAACTGCAAAACCGCCGAGCCCGAATTAACCAGCAGATTAATAAGGAGATGAGAATGCGAGCTGGAGCTGAAAATCTATTTCGGTGAGTGTTGGTGTTTTGTCAAGATTAACAGATTACTTGGATGTAAGTGTGAGTGCATTTTTTTACTTTTGAGAAGCTCAGATTTGTGCAGTATTATCATGGTGCACACAAATATCTTCTCGTACATGATGGTCACATGAAAGTTCTCATTCAAACAAAGTTTAATGAATTGGTCAGAAGGCTATTTTTGTCCACTTTAGAAGAACAACGTAACAATACTTCTGTTCAGAGTTATACTAACCACTTTCAGAAACTCATCTATGTCCCCTTTGAATCCATTGGGTCATTAGCACTTTATTTTTACTTAGGAGAGGTTACAAAACATCATTCTAACATCATCTGTAGTTCTATGCTGGTATAGCAAATTTAGATACTTTTCTGTACAAAAAAACTGAAATAGATAAGGTATCCGTATGAACCAAATTCTTATTTTATAAAGTTAACCAAATTCTTGACTCTTAACATATGACATTTTTTCCAAACAAAAACCAGCTCCAGCTTCCCTTGTCTATTGTGGTTTTTTAAGATGTTATTGATATTTGCTATGATCTGAAATCAGGAGCCCTATTGCTCACCAGTGGGAGTTCAACTAGACACAGTATATTAAATGAAGCTTAAAAGGAACTTTTACAAAGATGTGATTGTATTTCTTGTTTCGCATTTGATCATCTTGACAAAGTATTGAAAAGCTATGTATTTTTAAACCAACAATCCTCTGTTTATGACCTTCAATCATTCATTGATTCATTTAGGGGGCGGCACAGTGTCGCAGCAGTAGAGTTTCTGCCTTACAGCGCCAGAGACCCGGGTTCAACCCTGACCACGGGTGCTGTTTGTACATTCTCCCTGTGGTTTGTACATTCTCCATGGGTTTTCTCCGGTTGCTCCAGTTTCCTCCCACATTCCAAAGATGTGCTTGTAGGTTAATTGGCTTCTGTAAATTATCCCATGTGTGTAGGATAGAACTGGTGTTGGGGTGATTGTTGATCGGTGTGGACTGAAGGACCGAAGGGCCTGTTTCTACACTATCTCCAAACTAAACATTCATTTTAACACCTTTACCTTGCACTCAACAGATTCTGGCTTTTCTCTGGTATGCAAAATGCTTTGAATGTTCATATCTTTCATGTCATCTGTGACCTTGTGGACATTTCCCCCACTCTATTCCCGTACTTTATTCAAACCATTGGTGACAATGATGAGGAGCAGTGACTCAAATGCCACCCCTCTATAGGCATCCACTCAACAGTGATTTCCACATGGAACTGCAATGGGAAATAATTTCCTTCTGTCCAAGAATTTAGCCTGTTGTGTGTTCAGTAAGCATGCAGAATTGAATATTCCTGTTAATCCCATGGAATTAAATAATATAAGGTGACTTTTCACGTTACCTTATGAATATTTTTTGACAATGTAAAATTAACTGGGATATTCAAGGAAAAAGCCTATGACTTTATTAAAACATAACATATAACATATAACAACTACAGCATGGAAACAGGCCTGTCCGGCCCTACCAGTCCACGCCGACCATTCTCCCTGACCTAGTCTCATCTACCTGCACTCAGACCATAACCCTCCAATCCCCTCCTATCCATATACCTATCCAATTTACTCTTAAATAATAAAATCGAGCCAGCCTCCACCACTTCCACCGGAAGCCCATTCCATACAGCCACAACCCTCTGAGTAAAGAAGTTCCCCCTCATGTTACCCCTAAACCTTTGTCCCTCAATTCTGAAGCTATGTCCCCTTGTTGGAATCTTCCCCACTCTCAAAGGGAAAAGCCTACCCACGTCAACTCTGTCCGTCCCTCTCAAAATTTTAAAAACCTCTATCAAGTCCCCCCTCAACCTTCTACGCTCCAAAGAATAAAGACCCAACCTGTTCAACCTCTCTCTGTAGCCTAAGTGCTGAAACCCAGGCAACATTCTAGTAAATCTCCTCTGTACCCTCTCCATTTTGTCGACATCCTTCCTATAATTTGGCGACCAGAACTGCACACCATACTCCAGATTTGGCCTCACCAATCCCCTGTACAATTTCAACATTACATCCCAACTTCTATACTCGATGCTCTGATTTATAAAGGCAAGCATACCAAATGCCTTCTTCACCACCCTATCCACATGAGATTCCACCTTCAGGGAACAATGCACAGTTATTCCCAGATCCCTCTGTTCCACTGCATTCCTCAATTCCCTACCATTTACCCTGTACGTCCTATTTTGATTTGTCCTACCAAAATGCAGCACCTCACACTTATCAGCATTAAACTCCATCTGCCATCTTTCAGCCCACCCTTCCAAAAGGCCCAAGTCTCTCTGTAGACTTTGAAAATCTACCTCACTATCAACTACTCCACCTATCTTAGTATCATCTGCATATTTACTAATCCAATTTGCCACACCATCATCCAGATCATTAATGTAAATGACAAACAACAGTGGACCCAACACAGATCCTTGGGGCACTCCACTAGACACTGGCCTCCAACCTGACATACAATTGTCAACCGTTACCCTCTGGTATCTCCCATTCAGCCATTGTTGAATCCATCTTGCAACCTCACTATTAATACCCAACGATTTAACCTTCTTAATCAACCTTCCATGTGGAACCTTGTCAAATGCCTTACTGAAGTCCATATAGACAACATCCACAGCCTTGCCCTTATCAATTTCCCTGGTAACCTCTTCAAAAAATTCAAGAAGATTAGTCAAACATGACCTTCCAGGCACAAATCCATGTTGACTGTTTCTAATCAGGCCTTGATTATCCAAATAATTATATATATTGTCCCTAAGTATCTTTTCCATTAATTTTCCCACCACAGACGTCAAACTAATAGGTCTATAATTGCTAGGTTTACTTTTAGAACCTTTTTTAAACAAAGGCACAACATGCGCAATGCGCCAATCTTCCGGCACCATCCCTGTTTCTAATGACGTTTGAAATATTTCCGTCATAGCCCCTGCTATTTCTGCACTAACTTCCCTCAATGTCCTAGGGAATATCCTATCAGGACCTGGAGACTTATCCACTTTTATATTCTTCAAAAGTGTCCGTACCTCCTCTTCTTTAATCCTCCTAATTTCCATCACTACTCTACTTGTTTCGCTTACCTCACATAATTCAATATCCTTCTCCTCGGTAAATACCGAAGAAAATAAATTGTTTAATATCTCCCCCATTTCTTCCGGCTCAGCACATAGCTGTCCACTCTGACTCTCTAATGGACCAATTTTATCCCTCACTATCCTTTTGCTATTGACATATCTGTAGAACCCCTTGGGGTTTACTTTTACATTACTTGCCAAAGCAGCCTCATATCTTTTTTTCGCTTTTCTAATTTCCTTTTTAAGATTCCTTTTACATTCTTTATATTCCTCAAGAACCTCATTTACTCCCTGCCGCTTATATTTATTGTATATCTCCCTCTTTTTCCGAACCAAGTGTCCAATTTCCCTGGAAAACCATGGCTCTTTCAAATTATTATTCTTTCCTTTCCACCGAACAGGGACATAAAGACTCTGTACTCTCAAAATGTCACCTTTAAATATCCTCCATTTCTCTATTATATCCTTTTCATAAAACAACAATTTCCATTTCACTCCTTTTAAATCCTTTCTCATCTCCTCAAAATTAGCCTTTCTCCAATCCAAAATCTCAACCCTTGGTCCAGATTTGACCTTCTCCATAATGATATTGAAACTAATGGCATTATGATCACTAGACCCAAAGTGCTCCTCAACACATACCTCCGTCACCTGACCCATCTCATTTCCTAACAGGAGGTCCAACACTGCCCCTTCTCTGGTAGGCACCTCTACGTATTGCTGCAAAAAACTATCCTGCACACATTTTACAAACTCCAAACCATCCAGCCCTTTAACAGAATGTGATTCCCAGTCTATATACGGAAAATTGAAATCACCCACAATCACCACTCTGTGCTTACTACTAATATCTGCTATCTCCTTACATATTTGCTCTTCCAATTCTCGTTCCCTATTTGGCGGTCTATAATACACCCCTATAAGTGTTGCTAAACCTTTCTCATTTCTGAGTTCCACCCAAACAGCCTCCTTAATCGAGCCTTCTAGTCTGTCCTGCCAAAGCACTGCTGTGATATCCTCCCTGACAAGCAATGCAACACCCCCACCTCTTGCCCCTCCGATTCTATCACATCTGAAACAATGAAATCCTGGAATATTTAATTGCCAATCGCAACCCTCCTGCAACCATGTTTCACTGATCACCACAACATCATACTTCCAGATGTCAATCCAGGCTCTAAGCTCATCCACCTTTCTTACAATGCTCCTAGCATTAAAATATACACATTTAAGGGACCCATCATTTCTTATTCTCAGTTTATTTCTTTTCCCTTCTTTCTCTCCTACATATTGGGTCTGAGTGTTTCCCTTTTCTGCCTCCTGCCTCACACACTGCCTATTAGCTATCTGTGTTTGAGTCCCTCCCCCCAACCGTACTAGTTTAAAGTCTCCGCAGTTATTTTAGCAAATCTCCCCGCCAGGATATTGGTTCCCCTCGGGTTCAGATGCAACCCGTCCTTTTTGTACAGGTCATACTTCCCCCAGAAGAGGTCCCAATGATCCAGAAACCTGAAACCCTGCTCCCTGCACCAGTTCCTCAGCCACGTATTTATCCTCCACCTCACTCCATTCCTATTCTCACTATCGCGTGGCACAGGCAGTAAGCCTGAGATTATTACTTTGGAAGTCCTTTTTTTTAACTCTCTTCCTAGCCCCCTGAATTCTCCTTTCAGGACCTCTTCCCTTATCCTACCTATATTGTTGGTACCTATATGTACCACGACCTCTGGCTCCTCTCCCTCCCCTTTCAGGATATCCTGGACACGCTCAGACACATCCCGGACACCGGCACCAGGGAGGCAAACCACCATCCGGGTCTCCCGACTGCGTCCACAGAAACGCCTATCTGACCCCCTCACTATAGAGTCCCCTATTACTACTGCTCTCCTCTTCCTTTCCCTACCCTTCTGAGCAACAGGGCCGGACTCCTTGCCAGAGGCCCGGGCACCGTCGTTGCCCCCAGGTAGGCTGTCCCCCCCAACAGTACTTAAACAGGAGTACTTATTTCCAAGGGGTACAGCCACCGGGGTACTCCCTAGTCCCTGCCTCTGTTCCTTGCCCCCCCTAACAGTGACCCACTTGTCTACCTCCCGTGGTCTAGGAGTGACCACCTCCCTGTAACTCCTATCTATAACCTCCTCACTCTCCCTGATCAGACGGAGGTCATCAATCTGCCGCTCCAGGTTCCTAATACGGTCCCTTAGGAGCCCCATCTCGTCACACCTGGCGCAGATGTGGATGTCTGGAAGACTATCAGACTCCCAGATTCCCCACATCTGATACCCAGAACAAAAAACTGCCCTGGCAGTCATACTCTCCAAACAAAGCCCCGCGCTCGGTTACTAAACCTACCGCCCGGCCGCTACTCCAACCGCTCCAATCGCCCACCCAAAAGAACTGAGTGATCTCCTGGGAGAGGCGAAAAACCGGATAAAAAACCCAGGCCAATTTGGGAAAAAATCCGGGAAATTCCTCTCCGACCCCAAGCTAGGCGATCGAAACTAGTCCGGGAGATCACACAGGTCTTACTCCTTACTATCCCCACACAATCCCCACACAATCCCCACACAATCCCCACACAATCCCCACACACTACTTCCCAAGCAACACAGCTAGGTGCTGCTTGCTACTGCTGCTTGCTGCTGCTGCTACTGCTGATTGCTGCTGCTGCTACTGCTGATTGCTGCTGCTGCTACTGCTGATTGCTGCTGCTGCTACTGCTGATTGCTGCTGCTGCTACTGCTGAGATGCTGCCTGACCCGCTGTAAATGTAAACTAAGTTCCAATAATCCTGTCTGCACACAAAACAATGACTTAGAAATTCAAGTGTGACACCATATGTATTTCAGTACTGCATGACTAGAAAATAGCCTTTCCAATTCTGATAGGTTGCTTCCTTTCAGAGGTACTTGATTGAGAGAATTGATTTTTGTCCACTCTATCTATGTCCCTTTGTCGTCTCATTAGACGGCAGGGAAGAGAGAAAGACATTCTGGCCTTCCATCACAGTGAGGAGGGACTGGAGGAGACTCACTGTGATGGATCTTTCTTTTGTTTGGTGTTAGTTTATGATTGTATGTGTTATTGCATTTTTATTGATTTTTCTTATTGGTCTTATTGTTGAACTGCGGGTAATTTTTCATTTCACTGCACATGGATAGAAAATTGGTTGACAGACAGAAAGCAAAGAGTGGGGATAAATGGGTCCCTTTCGGAATGGCAGGCAGTGACCAGTGGGGTACCGCAAGGGTCGGTGCTGGGACCCCAGCTATTTACGATATACATTAATGACTTAGATGAAGGGATTAAAAGTACCATTAGCAAATTTGCAGATGATACTAAGCTGGGGGGTAGTGTGAATTGTGAGGAAGATGCAATAAGCGGAAGTGGCGGCGCCTAACGGCTGCGGCTCGCTAGCAGTCTGTTCGTCTTTTTTCCTTTTTTTTTTGTTGTGTGTCGGTGTTGGGATGGTTTTTGTATTTTTTTTTGGTTGTGTATGTGTGGGGGGTGGTGGTGTGGGTGGGGGGTGGCTGGGGGGGTGGGGGGTGGGGGAAACTTCTCTTCCTCACGGCGCGGGGTGCAGCTCGGCTGCGGGGCCTAACATCGCCCGGTGCGTCTCGGCCGCTGGACTTTACATCGCCCGGTGCGGCTTGGCCGCTGGACTTAACAGTGCCCGGTGCGGCTCGGCTGCGGGACTTTACATCGCCCGGTGCGGATCGGCCGCGAGACTTTACATCGCTGGTGCAGCTTGGCCGCTGGACTTAACAGTGCTCGGTGCGGCTCGGCTGCGGGACTTTACATCGCTGGTGCGGCTCGACCACGGGACTTTACATCGCCCGGTGCGGCTCGGCTGCGGGACTTAACATCGCCCGGTGCGGCTCGGCTGCGGGACTTTACATCGCTGGTGCGGCTCGACCACGGGACTTAGCTGCGCAAGGCTTGGTCGCGGGGCCTTTCATCGCCCGGCTCGGCCGCGAGACGTTTCAGCGCCCGGTGCGATTCGGCCGCGGGGACTTCCATTCCCTTGCGGGGACAGTGCGGGTCGGTCGGGGACGACCTGTCTGTCCGTGGGCGTGGGGAGGAGAGTGGAAGTTTTGTTGCCTCCATCACAGTGAGGGGGTGTTTGGAGTCACTGTGATGGACGTTTGTGTTGGGGCTATGTGTCTTGTGTTCTTTTTTTCTATGACTGCTATGTAGTTTCGTTCGGTACTTCGGTACCGAATGACAAATAAAGCTCTGTTATACTGTTATACTGTTATAAGGCTGCAGGGTGACTTGGACAGGTTGTGTGAGTGGGCGGATACATGGCAGATGCAGTTTAATGTAGATAAGTGTGAGGTTATTCACTTTGGAAGTAAGAATAGAAAGGCAGATTATTATCTGAATGGTGTCAAGTTAGGAAGAGGGGATGTTCAACGAGATCTGGGTGTCCTAGTGCATCAGTCACTGAAAGGAAGCATGCAGGTACAGCAGGCAGTGAAGAAAGCCAATGGAATGTTGGCCTTCATAACAAGAGGAGTTGAGTATAGGAGCAAAGAGGTCCTTCTACAGTTGTACCGGGCCCTGGTGAGGCCGCACCTGGAGTACTGTGTGCAGTTTTGGTCTCCAAATTTGAGGAAGGATATTCTTGCTATTGAGGGCGTGCAGCGCAGGTTCACTAGGTTAATTCCCGGAATGGCGGGACTGTCGTATGATGAAAGGCTAGAGCAATTAGGCTTGTATACACTGGAATTTAGAAGGATGAGGGGGGATCTTATTGAAACATATAAGATAATTAGGGGATTGGACACATTAGAGGCAGGAAACATGTTCCCGATGTTGGGGGAGTCCAGAACAAGGGGCCACAGTTTAAGAATAAGGGGTAGGCCATTTAGAACGGAGATGAGGAAGAACTTTTTCAGTCAGAGAGTGGTGAAGGTGTGGAATTCTCTGCCTCAGAAGGCAGTGGAGGCCAGTTCGTTGGATGCTTTCAAGAGAGAGCTGGATAGAGCTCTTAAGGATAGCGGAGTGAGGGGGTATGGGGAGAAGGCAGGAACGGGGTACTGATTGAGAGTGATCAGCCATGATCGCATTGAATGGCGGTGCTGGCTCGAAGGGCTGAATGGCCTACCCCTGCACCTATTGTCTATTGTCTAAATGACTATTGACTATTGATTCAAGATTCAAGATTCAAGATAGCTTTATTTGTCATCCAATATTGGACGAAATTCAGTCACCCACAGTCCAACAATAAAAGCATTAAATAGGCATTAAAATTACACAACCCCAAAAACACACAAAAAAAGAAACATCCATCAAAGAAACATCTATCACAGTGAGTCTCCTCCAGTCCTCTCCTCACTGTGATGGAAGGCCACAATGTCTTTCCCTTCTCCTGCCGTCTTCTCCCGCAGTCAGGCTGTTGTGGTTGCAGGCCGCGCTAGACGGTCCGCAGCGGGCCGAGCCTAAGGCGAGTCGCAGCCGCTCCCGCAGCCTCCGAAGACGGCCGGCTCCGCCGATGATAAGTCCGATCCGGGGCGGGCGAACACGCTGCTGCTGTTGCTGCACGTCGGGGCGGCCGCGGCTCCCGACACCGAAGCCCCCGCCCAGCAGAGAAACATCCCGCGGCATATTTTAGGCCGCGCCGGACGGTGAAATGTCCGCGGCCCAAGTCCCGCGATCCGGGGCGGGCGAACCCGCTGCCGCTGCCGGAGTTCCCGACGTCGGCATCCACGCGGCCCGAGCCTAAGGCGAGTCGCAGCCGCTCCCGCAGCCTCCGAGGACGGCCGGCTCCGGTGATGGTAAGTCCGATCCGCGGGCTCTGCGAACCAGAGCCCTGGAGGCCGCCAGCTCCAGGATTTGGGCCGATGGTAGGCCGCAGCAGGAACGGAGACAACACCCAGAAAACAAAGGTCGGGTCTCGTTCGGAAGGGACACATACTTACAATTTTACAGTTCCCCCCCCTCCCCCCCCACATACACACACAGTACACAAACACAAAAACACCACATCACAACTACAATTAAGACAAAAAAACAACAAAAACACAAAGACAAATGGACCGCAGGTAAGCCGCAGCTGCTATGGCAGCGCCGCCATTTTATCTGCTTTACAACTTACCTTCCAACTCCAAATTTAATGACCAGATCTTTTGATTTCTTTATCAAATCATTTTGAAGAAACCAATAAATTGTAAAAGCCTGAACCCTATGACACACCCACTCATGACATCCAGACAACCAAAAATAATATCAATTTATGTACACTCTTATTTTCTGGAATTTGCATCCCTTGTATATTTATTTAGTAACATAGATTAGACTGAGAACTTGTGTTATGGAGTGCTTATTTGTTCCATGTTATGTAGTATAAAGGGATCTTTTACATTTACCTCTGATAACTTGACATTGCCTCAGTACTGTAATAAATTGCATTCCAGATTGTATGCTCAATTTTGTTGTTGGCTCTAAACTTCTGATTGGTTGCAAGAATTCACCAAGTTCAACTTGAACTTAAGGTCTTGGGCTGTAGTGTTTTTTTATTGATATCAGATTTACAAAAGATGAATATTAAAATTGTTATTGTGCTAACTTTTGAATAATTTAAAATTTCCAATAATATTACAGAGCTACGACCAACAACAAAGTGAAGGAGACTGTGGCTATGGAATTGAGTTTTGTGAACTCCAACTTGCAGCTCCTGAAGGAGGAACTTGAGGAACTGAACAGCTCAGTGGATGTATATCAGAACGAGAAGTAATTTATTCATGTTTATTTTATCATATTCCTGTATTTTGTAGTTGATATTTTCCCAGGAAATGTTATGATGATGACATTTAATTTGCCACGTTGGAAGCACATGGTATGTCAGCGACAGGCTGTCATGTAAAATGGTTGTATCAAAAAAAGGTTTCACAGTTCTTCAGCTAGTCACAACCCCAGAGACTCTGATTCAATCTTAACCTTGGAGGCTGTCTATGTGGAGTTTGCGCATTCTCCCTGTGACAACTTGGGTTTCCTCCAGAGTGCTCAGGTTTCCTCCCATTTCCCAAAGACATATGGGTTGGTAGGATAACTGACCACTAGATGTTTGTAGATGAATGATAAAGTCTAGGACAGAACCAATCTGAGCATGGGAAGAATAAAATGGGTCAGAAACATTGAAAAATAGGTGTAGGAATAGGCCATTCGGCCCTTCGAGCCAGCACCGTCATTCAATATGATCATGGCTGATCATCTAAAATCAGTACCTCGTTCCTGATTTTTTTCCCTTGATTCCTTTAGCCGTAAGAGCTAAATCTAACTCTCTCTTGAGTTACATTGGTGCATATCAATGTAACTGGGCTGAAGGGCCAGTTTCTATGCTGCATCTCTCAATTTTATAACCTGTTGTGTTTTAATTTGAGATTTATTTATTTAATATCCATTTTAATTAGCTATTAACTATTTTAATTAAAATAGTAATTTTTGATTGTCTCTTGAAGAAAAAGTTAAATACCTTGGTTCTATTTCTTTTCATTATTCAAATGTTTTTTTGTTTGTTTTGACTGTTTAGTTAATGGTGGCTCCTAGCTGCAAGAGGTCCATGTAACAACCTTCATTGCAAATGAAGCTTTCTATAATTCGTCTATTACACCATGTGGTGCCGGTCTGGGTAATCCTATTGTGGTATTTGTGGAAGTTCTATAGAGCAAAAATGTGAAATTATTGGAAATCTATACAGTTTAGTTTATTGTCATGTGTACTGAGGTACAGTGAAAAGCTTTTGTTGCGTGCTATGCAGACAGGGGAAATACACTACATGATTACAATCAAACCATTTACAGTGTATAGATACATCATCATCATCATCATCATCATATATATACAGCCGGAAACAGGCCTTTTTGGCCCTCCAAGTCCGTGCCGCCCAGCGATCCCCGCACATTAACACTATCCTACACCCACTAGGGACAATTTTTACATTTACCCAGCCAATTAACCTACATACCTGTACGTCTTTGGAGTGTGGGAGGAAACCGAAGATCTCGGAGAAAACCCACGCAGGTCACGGGGAGAACGTACAAACTCCTTACAGTGCAGCACCCGTAGTCAGGATCGAACCTGAGTCTCCGGCGCTGCATTCGCTGTAAAGCAGCAACTCTACCGCTGTGCTACCGTGCCGCCCATGATAAGGGAATAACGTTTATTGCAAGGTAAAGCCAGCAACGTCCTGCGGACTATTTCCATGAATCAGTATACCATTGGTTTGTTAAATTCTTAATCTCAGCAATATAACATCATATTGTAGCGAGAGCCATCAGTTCAGCCCGAAATAAGGCTAGACGCCAGGTTAGTTCAGTCAGGATGCCTTTATTAACACAACAAGCTGCCAGCACGCATGTTCACTCTCCTCTCCCTCCACAACCCCTGGTGAGAAACACCATGGACTGGGCAGTGCCCAGACCCTGTCAGTCTCAGTGCCGAAGGTTCGGCCAAGGAGTAGCCTAACTCTCAGGATTCGCCACAATATTTCAATAGAATGCAACCTTTGGCCTTTTTTTATAAATCTTTCATTCCACAATAATGAAACTTCTTTCATGTCGATGTCAGAGAGCATGGAAACAGGCTCTTCAGCCTAGCTTGTCATCCAAAATATTTACCTGAGCTAGTCGCATTGCTTGTGTTTGGCCCATATCATTCTCAACCTTTTCCTTCCAAATGTGGGCAAATGGGACTAGCCCAGAATGCCAAATTGATTGGCATGTTCCAGCTGGGCCAAAGAGCATATTTCCATGCTGTATAACTCTCTGACTATATGACTCTATCTTCAGTTCTGTTTTCCAATAGAGGTACGGAGCTTAACATCCAATGTTCTGTCATAAAACAAAGGTGTCTCTTGGGAGCACCTTTCAAAGGACATTTGGTGGATGTTATCTGACAACAATCCTGGTAAGAGAAGTTTTTAAGAGAAGTCTAGAAGACTGGAAATTGAATATACGGTAATTGGTGGTGCAGTTATTACATTTGGTGATGATGAGGCTAGAATTGAGAGCATCTGATAGTTTGGAGGATTTCAAACTGGATGAGGGGACCTCAAAAAGAACTTTGAAAAAGGCTGTAAAGGAGTTTGAAAGAATAATGTAAATTTTAAAATCAAGAGCAGGCTTGAGCTCCATATGATACAGGTCAACAAGCTGGAGGATGATGTGTGGCTGGGACGTGGTGGGTGTTGGGAGCAGAATTTTTGACGTCTTTAAGAGAAGGTAGAACTTGTTTACAGTACAATCAAATACTGAGCAATCACTATGAGTTGTTACTTTTGGTCAAATCAAAAATTACAGTGGATGAGTTTAAAGATTAGCTTCACCCAACTTTATGATTTTACATTAGTTTACTTTGTTATATTGCTTCTTGTAATTGAGCATAGCTAGTGATGAGGACATTTGTGAATCACCAGCTATACTTAGATTTAGACATTGTCATGCAGCACATTTACTTATAAGATAATTTGCTGCATCTCCAATGAATATCAAATGTATATCAAATTTGTGAGCACAAGGCATTTTTTGGGTTGCTGTTAATTTTGCTTCTATTCCTTGTTTGAGAACAACAGATGACATGCATGTTCTTCCAAAGTAGGACTAACATTAGTGACCTGTGAATGGAGAACTGTGGGTGCTGGCAGATGAGCTGGTCGGGGGGGGGGGGGGAGGGGACGGTGCAGATAGTCTTTAAGGCTGACGGTGATAAGTGGAGAAGATAAAGGGGTGCAAATGGTGGAATCTGATAAGAAAAGAAGGTGGGGAGTGAAATGTAGAACCGTAGGGAGGTGTGGTTGGAAGATGGGATTGACGAGGGGACGGGGTGGTAGGGAAATAGCAGGGCAAGACAAACAGTGGACCTGGAGTAGGGAAGAGATTACGAGGAATGGGTGAAGGAAAAGAGCTAGGTGATGGATGTGGGGATTGTGGAAAGATATGCCTAAGGGAGTGGGGGTGTTGGTAGGAGCTGGGTTGACAAGGAGATGAGGAAGTAGTTTGCCTGTAACTGAAAAACTGCATTGAAATGGCATGCATCTGGAAGCTCCAGCGGTTTACATGCCCAACCACCAAACCTGTTCACTGCATCAGTGATTGCTGGCAAAAATGACTATTTTGACTAATTGTGCTCTGTACAGTAAGAGCTGGAGCTCCCAAGTGTAAGCCACTTCCACTCTCCTTTCCATTCCCATAACAATCGACCTGTCCTCTGCCTCCTCGTGCTGCCATGCACACCCTGGAAAAATGGCACCTCGAATTCCGCGTGGGTAATCTTCAATGGCATGAACATTAAATTTGCCAATTTCAGGTAGTTCTTTCCCCCCCTGCCCCCACTCTTCCCCCTCCCCTCTTCCCCATCCTCTTTTTCTAGCCAGCTCCACCCCCCTGTACTTTACTTCCCATCCCCCGCCCCATCATCTTGTTCCTTTCCTGATCTTCCACATCCATCTGCTCATTATCCACCCCTCTCTACTCCCCTGTCCCTATTTTCCTTTCCCATCTACCCACCATAGAGTCATAGAGTGATACAGCGTGGAAACAGGCCCTTCGGCCCAACTCACCCACGCCGCCAACAATGTCCCAGGTACACTAGTCTCACTTGCCTGTGCTTGGTCCATATCCCTCCAAACCTGTCCTATCCATGTACCTGTCTAACGATTTCTTAAGCGATGGGATTGTCCCAGCCTCAATGAACCTCCTCGGCAGCTTGTTCCATACACCCACCACCCTTTGTGTGAAAAAGTTACTCCTCGGATTCCTATTAAATCTTTTCCCCTTCACCTTGAACCTATGTCCTCTGGTCCTTGATTCCCCAACTCTGGGCAAAAGACTCTGTGCATCTACCCGATCTATTCCTCTCATGATTTTGTATACATCTATAAGATCTCCCCTCATTCTCTTGCACTCCATGGAATAGTGAACCAGCCTACTCAACCTCTCCCTATAGCTCACACCCTCTAGTCCTAGCAACATCCTTGTAAATCTTTTCTGAACCCTTTCAAGCTTAGCAATATCTTTCCTATAATATGGTGCCCAGAACTGAATACAATATTCTAAATGCAGTCTCACCAACGTTTTATACAACTGCAATATGACCTCCCAACGTCAATACTTAGTATTCTGACTGATGAAGGCCAAAGTGCTAAAAGCCTTTTTGACCACCTTATCTATCTGCGACTCGACCTTCAAGGAACCATGCACCTGTACTCCTAGATCCCTCTGTTCTACAACACTACCCAGATACCTACCATTTACTGTATAAGTTTTACCCTTGTTCGACGTCCCAAAATGCAACACCTCACACTTTTCTGTATTAAATTCCATCATCCATTTCTCTGCCCACATGGCCAATTGATCCAGATCCTGCTGCAATCTTTCACAACCTTCTTCACTATCTGCAAAACCACTCGCTTTTGTATCATCAGCAAACTTGCTAATGTTGCCTTGTATGTTCTCATCCAAATCATTGATGTAGATGACAAACAGTAACTGGCCCAACACCGAACCCTGAGGCACACCACTAGTCACAGGCCTCCAGTCCGAGTAGCAACCTTCCGCCATCACCCTCTGCTTCCTTGCATGGAGCCAATTTGCTATCCATTCGTCTACCTCTCCTTGGACCCATGCGATGTAACCTCCCAGAGCAGCCTACCATGTGGAACCTTGTCGAACGCCTTACTGAAGTCAATGTACATGACATCTGCAGCTCTGCCCTCATTAACCTTTTTGGTCACGTCTTCAAAAAAATCAATCAGTTTTGTGAGACATGACCTTCCACGTACAAAACAATGCTGATAGAATAAATAAAAGACACTTATGTAAGTCTAAAATTAATGGAGGAATTGCTTTACCTAACTTTTTATTTTATTATTGGGCGGTTAATATTAAAAATATAACCTGCTGGTTGGATGATTCTGATCAACAACCGGATTGGTTAAAGATGGAGAAAGAGGATTGTTTACCATTCGATATTGGTGCGATCCTCTTAGCTCCAATAAATTTAAATAAAAAAACATATGGAGGTAATCCCATTATACATAGTGTTATCCGTACCTGGAAACAATTAAAGCTTACGTTAAAATTGAGTAAATTATCTGTTTTCCTTCCTATTGCGAATAATCCTTCTTTTAAACCGTCTGTCTTAGATAGAGGCTTTGCTCAATGGAAAAGTTATGGAATCAAAAGGGTGGGAGATCTTTACCATAAGGGAACTTTTCTTTCGTTTCAGGAGTTACAGCAGAAGTATGGATTACATGTTAATAATTATTTTAGATATTTACAACTTAGAGATTATGTAAAATCACACATGCAAGAATATAAGTTTAGAGGTCCAGAAACACTTGATGTATGCCTGAATCGACATTATAACTCAAATAAATTAATATCTTTTATTTACAATATTCTCCTTGACATTGACATTCCGTCATCAGAATCTTATAGACGAGCATGGGAGGACGAATTGAATCAATTTATAATGCAAGATATATGGGATGAAAGTTTACAACATATACATCAATGTTCATTGAATACTAGACATTCCTTAATACAATTTAAAATAATACATAGATTACATTATTCGAAGACGAAATTAAATAGGATTTTTCCTAGTATCTCTCCTATGTGTGATAAATGTCAATTTCAAGAAGCTAATTTAACTCATATTTTCGTAACTTGTATAAAAATGCAAAACTTCTGGTTGGAGATTTTTAAAATAGTTTCTAAAGTTATTAATAAAAAATTAGATATGGACCCAAAATTAATTATATTAGGATTATCAGAACATACTACAAATTTTACAGTAAGTCAGGTACATTTTCTTGATTACAGTCTAATAACTGCGAAAAAACTAATACTTAAATTTTGGAAAAAACCAATAACCCCCACAATTAAAATGTGGACTATGGAAATGACAGAGACCCTGCATTTGGAAAAAATAAGGTTTGCCTTAATCGACAAACCTGAGTTATTTTTAAAAATATGGTCTCCATTTATTGAATTTTTAGAAAAGTAAATGGGTTTGGCACAGGACTAAAATAAAAATAAAAATTTAAATAAAAAGTTGAAACTTGAGTTGGGGGTTGGATGTACAGCTGTGGTTTTTGTCTCCCGGATCTACTCCCGTTAATTTTTATTGTTAGATCCTTTTTTCTTTTTTTTTTAACCCTCTTACTCTCTCTCCCCAAGTTTATAGTTTTATATTTTTATTTTTACTTTCTCTCTTTAAAAAAAAAAAAAAAAAAAAAAAAAAAAAAAACAATGCTGACTATCCCTAATGATCCCTTGCCCATCCAAATGCCTGTATAACCTATCCCTCAGAATACTCTCCAGTAACTTACCAACTACAGATGTCAAGCTCACTGGCCTATAGTTCCCAGCATTTTCCCTGCAGCCCTTCTTGAAAAGAGGCACAACATTTGCCACCCTCCAGTCTTTCGGCATCTCTCCTGTATTTAAGGATGACTCGTAAATTTCAACCAGGGCTCCAGCAATTTCCACTCTGGTTACCCGCAATGTCCTCGGATATATCTGATCAGGCCCTGGAGATTTGTCTACCTTCAAACACGACAGTACCTTCACTACTTCCTCGACGGTAACCCTGACAGCTCTCATGACACTTCCAATTTCCTCCGTCCTACTGTCTTTCTCCTCGGTAAATACAGAGGAGAAATACTTATTGAGTACTTTGCCCATCTCCTGTGACTCCACACAGAGATGACCGCTTTGATTTTTGAGAGGTCCCACTTCGTCTCTAGTTACCCTTTTCCCCCTTTTGTATTTATAAAACCTTTTGGGATTGTCCTTAATGCTATCCCCCAGAACTATCTCCTGGCTCCTTTTTGCCCTTCTGATTTCCTTGTTTGGTTTGCTCCTTAGTTCCCGAAACTCCTCCAGGGATGCACTTTCTCCCAGCTGCCTATACGTGTTCCATGCATCCTTCTTGTTTTTGACTAACATCCCAATTTCCTTCGTCAACCAACCTTCCTTATGTTTGCCTGCTTTGCCATTCACTCCAACGGGGAAGTACAGGTCATGAGCTTTCTTCAGTACACTTTTAAAAACATCCCACTTGGCCGATGTTCCTTTCCATTAAAATAACTGCTCCAGTCAACTTCTCTCATACCCTCAAAGTTGGCCTTACCCCAGTTGAGCATTTTAACACAAAGACCCTCTCTGTCCCCATCCTTAACTATCTTAAACCTAATCGAACTGTGGTCACTGGTCCCAAAAGGCTCCTCCACACACAGTTCATTAACTTGCCCTTCCTAATTGCCCAATACTAGATCCAGCATTGCCCTATCACGTGTGGAGGCCTCCACATACTGCTTAATAAAACTCTCCTGAACACTTTTGAGGAAATGCACCCCGTCTAAACCCTTCTGAAGAAGGGTCCTGACCTAAAATGTCGCCTATCTATTTCCCACTGCGTTCCTCCACAAGTTTGTTTCTTATCTGTATTTTTCTTAAGTGCCTGCACAATTATAGTGATGGACCTTGCTTACATGAGATAATCAGGTTTTTGCTTATTTTAGCAGTGCTTGTTGGGCAATGTGAAAGAGAAAGAAAAATTAGTGTAGCTCTTTCACTGTGGTCATCTTGTCATATGCCACTGAGTCATTAAGATAAAGAAAGTCCATTGTAACACACTAGAATGATAATAAAAAAATCTATGGAAATTATAGGTGCATTTGGACTTGCTTTGAAGATAAAGGATTGAAATGTTTTAGGTGTGTCCCTCCCTTTATAACTCTGTCACGGGGTGAGTACATACACAAAATGTCAACTTAACCTTTCTATAAATTTGGATTGGTGTCAAAGTTGAATTCCATTGCTAAACTTTGTGCTAGGCTATTGTAAAAATGTTATGAAAAGGATACCTCATCTTTTGTGAAGCTGTTAAATATTTTAAAATAAAAAGTCAGCTTGAAAGCAAGCGATCCAAAAATTGCAAAAATAAAGTAATGGAGACAAAGTGATTATTGATTGGCTTTTCAACGCTTCATATTCTAAAATAATTTGTTACAGAATAAAGACAATCTTCAAGCAAAATATTACTTTGAGCTTATCAGCATAGTTTACTAATGAGCTTGTTATTCTTGACTAAGTTTACAAAATTCTTTAGCAGGAATTATGGAATATTGATTTTTTTAAAACTATGGTTATGATTTAGCATGATCTTCAAAAAGTAGTTGTTAACATATTAAACAATGATAACATAAATAGCGCAGAGTTAAACGGAATGACCGCTTGTATAAAGATGCTGTAAAATCAGAAGGCTTTGAATGTGAAAAGAGCAAGTTCCTAGAAGAATGTGAGTGATTTACTATGAGGATCGTATAACTAATGTTCTGACATGCATATTCATGACTTGAATTCGGAAACCGAGGAAATAATATAAACACTTGAGGTGTTTAGGATATTGTCAGAGATGTGTCTATTCCATCTCTTAAGTGATAGAAACATTGGATGGGATAAAGCTACAAAAAAATGTGCTTAAAAGGATGCAATATAATGTGAATAAATGCGAGGCTATTCACTTTGGTAGCAAGAACAAGAAGGCAGATTATTATCTGAATGGTGTCAGATTAGGAAAAAGGGGAGATGCAACGAGACCTGGGTGTTCTTGTACATCAGTCACTGGAAGTAAGCATGCAGGTACAGCAGGCAGTGAAGAAAGCCAATGGCATGTTGGTCTTCATAGCGAGAGGATTTAAATATTGTGTGCAGTTTTGGTCTCCTAATTTGTGGAAGGACATGCTTGCTATTGAGGGAGTGTAGCGTAGGTTTACCCGGTTCATTCCCAGGATGCCGGAACTGAAATATGATGAAAGAATGGATCGTCTGGGCTAATATTCACTGGAATTTAGAAGGATGAGAGGGGATCTTATAGAAACATATAAAATTCTTAAGGGATTGGACAGGCTAGATGTAGGAAAAATGTTCCCGATGTTGGGGGAGTCCAGAACCAGGGGACACAGTTTAAGAATTTGGGGGCGTGGCTGTGTTCTGCAGCTGCGGCTCACCGGCAGTCTCTCCGGTTTTTTTTCGGTTTTTTTGTCATTGTCGTTGTTAAATGTACGTTTTGTTTTATTTTTAATTCTGTGTATGTAGGGGGGTGGTGGGGGGGTTGGGGGAAACCTTTTTTTCAAATCTCCTCAACGGAGATGCGACCTTTACCGTGTCGTATCTCCGTTCGCGCTACGGCCTAACATCGTGGAGTCGGCGGCCTCCAGCTGGGATCGACCTCAAAGACTCCGGTCGCAGGGCCTGGACTTACCATCTCGGAGGCTTCGGCCGTGGGCCCTGCAGACCGCAACATCAGGAGTTCGCAGGTCCCTGGCTGGCGACCGGCTTTTGGGAGCTCCAGCCGTAGCAGCTTCGACCGCCCCGAAGCGCGAGGTACGATCAACCCGCCCGCAGGCCCTTCATCGCCCTGCGTGGCCCGGCCGCAGCACTTTACATCGCCTGGTGGGGGCTCAGGACTTTCATCGCCCTGCGTGGCTCGGCCGCAGCACTTTCCATCGCCCGGTGGGGGCTCAGGACTTTCATCGGCCTGCTCGGCTCGGCCCTGGGACTTTCCATCGCCCGGTGGGGGCTTCAAAAAGATGGGAGCCTCGATCACCTCGTGGCACCACGGGAGAAGAATGAGGAGGAGATAAGACTTTGCCTTCCATCACAGTGAGGGTATGCCTAGAGCAATCACTGTGATGGCTGTTTGTGTAAAAAATTATATCTGTGTGTCTTGAGCTTTTTAATGTCTACTGCCGGACCCTGACGTGAGAGGACGCTGGCGTTGAGTATTCGCCGCTTTTCCGTCAGGATAGTTTGTCTGTTTGTTTCTATGTTAATTGTTTTTGTAAAGCGCTTTGAGCATGTGATAAGGCGCTATATAAAATAAATGGATTATTATTATTATTATTAAGAATAAGGGGTAGGCCATTTTGGACTGAGATGAGGAAAAACTTTTTCACCCGGAGAGTTGTGAATCTGTGGTATTCTGTGCCACAGAAGGGAGTGGAGGCCAATTTACTGGATGTATTTAAGAGAGAGTTAGATATAGCTCTTAGGGCTAACAGAATCAAGTGATATGGGGAAAACCAGGAACAGGGTACTGATTCTGGATGATCAGCCATGATCATATTGAATGTCGGTGTTGGCTCGAAGGGCGAATGGCCTACTCCTGCACCCATTTTTCTATGTTTCTAATGATAGGCAAAGTAATGTGGCACAAATGGGAAAATACATTGCCATGGAAAGTAAGGGCAGAAACAGGCTGCAGGCTGTGGCTGCGATGTTTCATTTACTCTTTTGACTGCAGGATTGTGAATGTTCCAATCAAATTCAAAAACAGTGTAATATAATATCCTATGTAAACAAGACATTGCAGTTCTCGGTGAGCAAATGTTTAGGTAGCCAAATCTTGGAAGAATTTTAAATTGTGACAGTTGAGATTTTCAAGGGTTGGTGTGGGTGTAATTGATTGCTTGGAATTTCAGGTGTTTTATAAAGTTTAACAAAATAAACATTAGCAGAATTTAAGCGCTTGTGATTAATGGAACAATAATACCTTGAATATGAAATTGACTAATACAGAAGGCAAAATGCAGTGGTGAATGAAAACAAAAAAAACAGGTTAGACAGTGTCTGTAGTAGAAATGGTGCCAACGTTTAAGTTGAATGACGTGAAGAACAATTACCTTTCATATTTGATGTAATAATTAATGAGAATGACTGTCACAGATTCTGTGGGGGCACAAACAATAATAAAATGTAAATGCATGGCAGTATAAAATGAGGTGAAGGATAAAAGACTGAATAATTGTTATGGAACATGAGATAGGGCAACAAGGAATCCAGATAAATCTGTGAAATAAGCCAAGGTAATTCCTTAGAGCATAGAACAGTATAGTACAACAACAAAGTCCCATTCCCTCTCTTTCACACCCCCTTCCCTCCCTTGTGCCCCACCCAGACTGCCACGTATTTCTCTCTCCAACATTTCCCTCTCCCGCTACTTTCCTCCACATGGCTTCACCATCCACAACTCTTTAAACCTGTCTCACACCTACTGTTTTTAGGATAAGGGATTAGAAGGATGAAAGGAGATCTTATTGAAACGTATAAAATTATTAAGGGGTTGGACACGTTAGAGGCAGCAAACATGTTCCCAATGTTGGGGGAGTCCAGAACAAGGGGCCACAGTTTAAGAATAAGTGGTAGGCCATTTTGAACTGAGATGAGGAAAAACTTTTTCAGTCAGAGAGTTGTGAATCTGTGGAATTCTCTGCCTCAGAAGGCAGTGGAGGCCAATTCTCTGAATGCATTCAAGAGAGAGCTGGATAGAGCTCTAAAGGATAGCGGAGTCAGGGGGTATGGGGAGAAGGCAGGAACGGGGTACTGATTGAGAATGATCAGCCATGATCACATTGAATGGCGGTGCTGGCTCGAGGGGCCGAATGGCCTCCTCCTGCACCTATTGTCTATCACTGGCCTTTGTTTCAATTGTTTGGCTATCCTTGATCTAACTCAATAATATTGCATGGTGTCAATGATGTATATTCATGGAGTCAGAAGGAACTGCAGATGCTGGTTTTCAAAACAAGAGGCAATGTGCGGAGTAACTCAGCTGATTATGCAGCATCTCCGGAGGATATGGATAGGACTTTCACCAAACATTCTCCAAAGATGCTGCCTGACCTGCAGAGTTGCTTCAACACTATATGTTCATGAGTCATAAAGTCATAAGTGATAGGTGTTGTACTTCGTGGTCCGGTACCTGTTGTACCTTTAGTGACTCTGGACGGACCACAAGTACACGTGTGTAAAAAGTTACAATGCTGGAGCTCAACTCCAGGCTGTTTATTCCGTGGCCAGCTGGAACCAGAGTGGCCGCCTAAAATCACACCAATCACTTATATACACAGGCAGACAAAGTAGTCCTTGTGACCAACAAAGTAGTCCTAGCAATATCACAACATCCCCCTTATCTTATATAAAATCTTTGTTTTGTCTACATTTTGTTTTTTGTATTGTTTTCTTTACCATTCGAGGGCTAAAATATATTTAACAAACAAAACCAAAACACCATTGCTTTTTGCAAACAAAACCAATAACACAATTGCTTTTTGCTTCTTCATGGTGGTCACTCCTCAACGGGAGGTCACTCATCTCCGGGTGGTCACTCATCTCCGGGTGGTCACTCACTCCGTGTGGTCACTCACTCCGTGTGGTCACTCTCTCCGTGTGGTCACTCTTCGTGTGGTCACTCTCTCCGGGTGGTCACTCACTCCGGGTGGTCACTCACTCCGGGTGGTCACTCACTCCGGGTGGTCACTCACTCCGTGTGGTCACTCATCTCCGTGTGGTCACTCATCTCCGTGTGGTCACTCATCTCCGGGTGGTCACTCATCTCCGGGTGGTCACTCATCTCCGGGTGGTCACTCATCTCCGGGTGGTCACTCATCTCCGGGTGGTCAGTCCACAGATATATACAATATATATATCAAAGCATCAAAAGCAAAACATTAAGCTTTAAATACACACTGATCATTAACAGATAATTACACATACAATTATACAAATCAGTCATGTTTAGTATTCATATTCATGATCTGGCTCACAACGCTGGGCTCGCAAAACGCTGAGCTCCCAACGCTGGGCTCCCACTGACTGGGCAGGCATTGCTGGGCTGGCACTGCTGGACTCCCACTGCTGGACTCCCACTGCTGGGCAGGCATTGCTGGGCTGGCACTGCTGGACTCCCACTGCTGGACTCCCACTGCTGGGCTCCCACTATGCAGCTCCCAGCTGCTGTAACCGCGGTGCAATCGGGCCTTGGCTGCGGTGCGCGCTGGCCCCGCCCACAGGTGCTCCCGGCAGCTGCCGCTCAAATTTGAACGCGCTGCCGCTGCCTCGGGCCCAGGGCTGTCCCGACTCTCCGGTCGCCGCGCCTGGGTAAGTATGGCTTATCGGCCGCCGCACCTTCGCGGGTGGTCGGTCCCTCCGGTCGCCGACCCCCTCCGGTCGCCGCACACCTCCGTGGGTGTCGGTCTCCCCCGGTCGTCGCACACCTCCATGGGTGTCGGTCTCCTCCGGGTGTCTCCCGGTCGCCGCACACCTCCGTGGGTGACGGTCTCTCCACCGGTCGCCGCACACCTCCCTGGGTGTCGGTCACCGCACACCTCCCTGGGTGTCGGGTCTGCCGGTCTCCTCCGGTCGCCGCACACCTCCGTGGGTGTCGGTCTTCCCCGGTCACCGCACACTTCCGTGGGTGTCGGGTCTCCCGGTATCTCTCCCCCGAGAACCAGTCGCAGGCTTCCAATCTCGGGCCTGCACAGGTGCTGGGGCGCGATGTGGGCCTTCACACACCGCCCTCAGCAGCTCGCAGTGTCCCGTCAGCAGCTCGGCACCGACAACTGAGCAGGTAAGTATACCTACATATATTGGCCCCTTACCGAGCTGGAAACTTTTTTCGTTCTTTAGGGCTCTATCTTTTCTTCCTGTTAACCTTTTTTGCTGGGCTCCTTATTGTTAACCTTTTTATTTTTTTCTTCTTTTTCTTTATATGCACTTAGTAACCTTTATCCTTGTTTTTTTTGTTGTTTTCCTTTTCTAGGCTAAACACCCAAACCGCTGCCACCATGTTGTCCTTCGTGGTCCGGTACCTTTGGTGACTCTGGACGGACCACAAGTACACGTTTAAAATGTGATCATGGTGCAGCTTAACTCCAGGCTGTTTGCTCCAAGGCCACCTGGATCCAGTGTGGCCGCCTAATCACACCAATCACTTATATACACAGGCATACAAAGTAGTCCTTGTGACCAACAAAGTAGTCCTAGCAATATCACAATAGGAGCAGAATTAGGCCATTTGGCCCATCATGTCTAATCCGCTATTCAATCATGGTTGAGCTATCTCTCCCTCCTAATTGCATTCTCCTGTCTTTTCTCCATACCCCCTGACACCCCTCCTAATAAATAATCTATCTCTGTCTTAAAAATATCCATTGACAGCCTCCACAGCCTTCAGGCCAAGTTTGCGGATGATACGGAAATAGGTGGATAGGCAAGTAGTGTAGAGAAAGCAGGGACTCTGCAGGAGGTTAGGAGAGTGGGCAAAGAAGTGGCAGATGGAATATAGTGTAGCATAGTGGTAGTAAGATTCAGGAAGTAGCCTATTTTCTAAATGGGGAGAGAATCCAGAAATCGGAGGTGCAAAGGGACTTGGGAGTGGTGGTGCAGGATTCCCAAAAAGCTAATCTGCATGTCGAATTGGTAGTAAAGAAAACAAATTCAATGCTAGCATTTATTTCGAAGGGGCTTGTAAAAAAAAAGAGGGATGGAATGCTGAGGCTCTAAGACACTGGTAAGGCTGCACTTGGAATATTATGAGCAATTTTGGGCACCATATCTGAGGAAGGATGTGCT
Source organism: Rhinoraja longicauda (assembly GCF_053455715.1). Taxonomy (NCBI): domain Eukaryota; kingdom Metazoa; phylum Chordata; class Chondrichthyes; order Rajiformes; family Arhynchobatidae; genus Rhinoraja; species Rhinoraja longicauda. The sequence continues at coordinate 92,267,791 of NC_135956.1, forward strand.
AGCTCTGGAGAGGGTCCAGGGGAGATTTACAAAAATTATCTCAGGAATGAGTAGGTTAACCTATGAAGAGCATTTGTTGTCACTGGGCCTGTACTCGCTGGAGTTTAAAAAAATTAGGTGGGGCCTCATTAAACCATACACTCTATCCAAGCCTTTCACTATTCTTGTATGTGGAGAGGGTGTTTCCACGAGTGGGAAAGTCTAGGATTAAAGGTCATAGGCTCAGAATTAAAGGACTTTTTTTCGGAAGGAGATGAGAATTTCTTTTAGTCAGAGGGTGGCGAATCTGTGGAATTCTTTGCCAAAGAAGGCCGTGGAGGTCGTTAGTGGATATATTTCTAAAGCAGAGATAGATAGATTCTTGATTAGTACAGGTGTTAGAGGTTATGGGGAGAAGGCAGGAGAATGGGGTTCAGAGGGAGAGATAGATCAGCCATGTTTGAATGGCGGAGTAGACTTGATGGGCCGAATGGCCTAATTCTACTCCTATGACTTATGAAAGGAAAACGGCAAAATGTTTCTAGTGCTTTTTTTTTCTGAAACTTATTTTCTGAACTATTTGTTCCTTTAAACTTTCTGGAGTGCGGTTCCATAATGTACTGTGCAGTCTTGGGACCCTTTTGTGATGTGAAAACGGACTGAGTGATAAATCACTGTAAAAAATAACACAGCCAACCCTGCTCAACATAACAACCTGATGTCACTGAAGTAGCCTTTTTTCTATCCCCTACTACTTCGTCTTGATTTACCACATTCCTCCATTCTCCAGCCTCAGCAAAACTGATACTAATTGTAGATCCGTGACTGCTGTTCAAACTGAGAACAGCTAGCTTAGCACTTCAAAATTGAAAGCAGGCTATAAATTATGTGTAGCCTTTCACAAAATCAGTACCTTCTTCACGATTGGTTAACTGAGCATTACTGCTCCCGTAGCCTCTTGTGCAAAGTTATTTCATTTTGCTGTTTACGTGCAGTGTCCGCTCGGCCAGTGGTCACTGCACAACAATGTCCTCTGATGATGGACCAAGGGGCTGAGGTATGGTTTGCCTATTGTATAAAAGTTGTTCCTACAAAAAACCCTATAAATTACAAACTGGTATTCTATGCATAAATATTTTAAATGAATTGCTGAAATTTTTGAAGCAGTAACCAAAAATGTTTTTGAGGGCAAAGACATAAAAGTTCTCTATATGGACATCAGCAAGGCATTTGATGAGTTTCCGCATAGTGCCTGTTCTGGAAGATTAGATTGCATGGGATCAAGGGAGAGCTAGCTGACTCTATAAAGGGTTGGCTTAATGGAAGGAAACGGAGGAAGGTTATTTTTTTGACTGGAAACTGACTAGTGGTGTGCCTCGGATCGGTGATGGGCCTATTACTGTTTGTGGTTTATATCAACGATTTGGATGAGAATGTATAAGGCATGATTAGTAAGTTTGCAGAGAGCAAAGGGATCTAGGAGTATAACATATGATGAGCGTTTGATGACGCTGGTTCTCTACTTACTGGAGTTTAGAAGGATGAGGGAAAACCTCATTGAAATTTACCGAATAGTGAAAGGCTTGGATATAGTGGATGTGGAGAGGATGTTTTCATGAGTGGAGAGTCTTGGACCAGAGGTCACAGCCTCATAATAAAAGGAAGTTCCTTTAGGGAGATGAGGAGGAATTTCTTTCATCAGAGTGTGCTGAATCTGTGAAATTCATTGCTACACAAGGCTGTGGAGGCCAAGTCTATGGATATTTTTAAGGCAGAGATAGATTCTTGATTAATACAATGAATACTGTCCTCAAATTGAACATCCTACCCATGGTGCATCCTTTTCTCATCATCAACCTCTGTATCTGCTCCTCATGTGATTCTATTCTGATAGGAATGTAGTTTACCGTTTTGAATTTTGGTGAAGGTACAACAACACTCTAATAATAGACAATAGGTGCAGGAGGAGGCCATTCGGCCCTTCGAGCCAGCACCACCATTCAATGTGATCATGGCTGATCATTCTCAATCAGTACCCCGTTCCTGCCTTCTTCCCATACCCCCATAATAAGGTCAGGCTCCAAGAATGTGATGCAATGTTTATGAAGGAATGGCGATATAATCTGATCGCTAAATGCATCCAACAGACTCGGCAGTCACAACCTCTCAGAACACAAGCACGGCAACTGTAAACTTCAGGGAGCCCATTGTGCCAGAAAATGTGGTCACCAGGGAGGATTTTGGTAAGACTGATGTGCAAGGACATCTGACCTAAATCCTGCCATCCCCCAGCATCCCTCTGGACAGTACATAATCATACAGCACAGAAACGGGCACTTCGGCCCAACTGAGCAAGATGCCTCATCTTCACTCGTCCCAGCAGTCCGCTTTTGGCCCATATATCCCTCTAAACTTTTCCTATCCACGTACCTGTCCATTTAGTAGGAATTTGGCCTCATTGGGGTTTTGGCAGCTGTTCCACTGTCACTGCCAATTATAAGTATTTAAAGTTAACCATAAGTGAAAGTAAAGGTAACTTAGAGCTCTCTGGGCTAGCAGAATCAAGGGATATGGGGAGAAGGCAGGCACGGGGTTACTGATTGTGGATGATCAGCCATGATCACAATGAATGGCGGTGCTGGCTCGAAGGGCCAAATGGCTTCCTCCTGCACCTATTTTCTATGTTTCTCTAAACATATAATTATCTCTTTTTGTATTGCAGTGAGTCTGTTAGTGTTCCTATGATTCCTCTTGGTCTGAAGGAGACAAAAGAAGTTGAACTGACGATACCTTTGAAGGTTGGTAATCACCCATAATGACATGATTGAGGACGTGAAAATAAATACATCTGTATAATTTTTTTTATCCTACTGCCGCAGCGTGGACTCCTAATCTTCCAATTTCATTCTGCTGTGTTTGGGTAATGCAAAGCTCTTGCCACCCTTCCAAGTAAAATTCTTCATCAAAGTTGCATGAGGATTCAATGAGGATGAGTTGCTGGGAATTATATAAAATGAGCACCTTAATGATTATCCTATGACATTATGCAATTCTTTAAATTATTTTGTTTCACAAGTGAGTAGTCATGACAGGTTTTTTTTAAGAAAGGGCATTATCATATGTTCTATTATCACCTTCCCTTGATGATCAATGTTTTCAACAGTGGTAAGCATTGTATTCCAACTGCATCGTGGGTGTATGGTGCAAAGCATAATGACTGGTTGCATCATGGCAACTCGACCAGTATTCATCCCCTGCCTTGGCTGCTCTGACAGTATTTCACAAACCAGTGATAAGTACCACCAAGAAGGACAAGGACACCAGGCGCATGAACATGTCACCACCAGCATGTTCCACTCCTTCAGGATAATAAAGGAGCTGCAACATTACCAAGTCACATACCCCTTGACTTGGAAGTATATTCCTAGCATTCAATATTGTGATTATCTTTTTTTGTTTTAGTCTTCATTCATTTTCAGTTACATTTCAAACTATTATGTTGAATGCTCTGCTTTTTTGTTTTGTATTTGATAGGATCTTATTGAAGAGCACTACAATGAGCCAGCATGCAGGTACGAAAAGGAACTAAAAGAACTTGCAGATCTCCGGCAGGTTAGTTCCACTGAGGGTTGATGGGTAATATCATAGTGATACCCCTAGAAACAGACGCTTTGTCTCAAAATGCCCACGCCGGCTAACATGCCCCATGTACACTAATCCCATCTGCCTGTGTTTGGCCCATATCTCTCTAAACCGGTCCTTTGCATGTACCTACCTAAAACAATGTTTCTTGAACACTGTGATAGTACCTGCCTCAACTACATTCGATGGCAGCTCATTCCATAAAACTACCACCCTTTGTGTAAAACAAAAAAGTTACCTCCTCAGGTTCCTATTAAATCTTTTCCCCATCACTTTAAACCCATGTCATCTGGTTCTCAATTCCCCTACTCGGGGCAATGACTGTGCATTTACCCAATGTATTCCCCTTATGATTTTGTACACTACTATAAGGTGCACTCCAAGGAATAAAGTCCTAGCCTGTTCAACCTCTCCCTCGATCTCAAGCCCTCTAGTCCTGGCACTCTACACCCTTTCCATTTGTTCCAGTAAAAATAAATAACTCAATTGTTAAAAAAACTAAGCAATAGAGGTTTATATCATAATTCAAAAATCTATGTAGTTTTAGGTTATGAATGATTAATTAGCATGTACAATTTAGTTTGTAAAATGGTAGGTATAGTATGAAATTGTTTTTGGGAAAGAGAGGAACGGTATGATGTGTCTCTTTAGGTATAATGTTACCTTTCTGTGAAATTATAAAGCTTCATATCAAGTTCATATTCAAGATATTCATATTAAATAAAGGTCTTTACTGAAAAATGAGAACTGCTTTATTACAATGCTAAAATTATCGCATGTGATAATGTAAAGGGTGTGAACATTTGAAGCTTCAAAAACAAAGGACCTGGTTGTTTGTGCTTTTGACTCCTCTTCTCCCTTGTGTGACAGTTGTATTTCAAAGGTTAGATTGATGCCCTGCCTCTGATTCTCTGCCAATGTTTTTCTGTGATGCCTGTCAGGGAGTGTGTGAAAGGGTTCAGAGTTAACTGTGCTGTAAAATTTATCATCTTATGAGAATTGCTATTCGTTCAGTAATGGTGAATCGTAGTTAGGAATCTTAAGCCTCACACTTCGTACCTCAGTGTGCTAGAGCCTCAGAGCTTAGTATTCTGTTAAAGTTGAAAAATGTAAGTTTATTCACTAGACTAGGGATTTATGTCAGTAATTTTAATTCAGGCTATGCGAACTCCATCGAGGAATGATTCTGGAATTGAGCTTCTGATGGAATACTACAACCAACTTTACTTCATTGATAACCGATTTTTCCCACCCAATAAAAATATGGGCATTTTTTTCCATTGGTAAGTTTTGTATTCTAAACTTTTTGTTTATATCAATGTCTGTACTGTGAATAATTGAAAAGGCTGATGAAGTAGTGAATATTTTCATGGCAGATTTCCTACATTAAAATTCTGTGCTCTAAGGAGAGGTTGAGCAGGCTGGGACTCTATTCCCTGAAGTGCAGGAGGATGGGGGGTGATCTTACAGAGGCGTATTAAATCATAAGAGGAATAGTTCAGGTAGACGCACAGAGTCTCTTGCCCAGAGTTGGGGAACACAGAACCAGAGGGCATAAGTTTACGGTGAAGGGGGAAATATTTTATAGGAGGGTAACTAACACACAAAGAAAGGGTTGTGAGTGTATGGAACAATCTGCCGGAGGAGGTAGTTGAGGCAGGGACCTTGCAATGTTTAAGAAGCAATTAGACAGGTACATGGATAGGATGAGTTTAGAGGGAAATGGGCCAGACTACTAATGTTGATGGGAGGTATCACAAAATGCTGGAGTAACTCAGCTGGTCAGGCAGCATCTTGGAGAGAAGGAATGGGTGACGTTTCGGGTCGAGGCCCTTCATCAGTCACCCATTCCTTCTCTCCAAGATGCTGCCTGATCTGCTGAGTTACTCCAACATTTTGTGATACCTTCGATTTGTACCAGCCTCTGCAGTTATTTTCCTACACAATGTAGATGGGATATGTTGGTCGGTGTGGGCAAGTTGGGCTGAAGGGCCCGTTTCCATAGTATGACTCTATGTGTAGGCGACATTTCAAATCAGTGCCTTTCAGCCTGAGGAAGGGTCCCGATCCAAAAAGCTGCCTATCCATGTCCTCCAGAGATACTGCCTGTAACTTCCAAACCTTTCTTTGTCATGTACCTGTCCACGTGTGTTTTAAAATGCTGATAAAGGACCTGCCTCGACTACTTGCTTCGGTAGTTTGTTCCACATGCCCACCATCCTCTGTGTGGAAAGGTTGCCCCTCGGGTATCTTTTCAATCTTTCCCCTCTCAATTTAAACCTATGGCCTCAAGTTCTCCTACCCTGGGTGCAAAATGTCTGCGCATTCACCTTATCTATTCCCCTCATAATTTTATACACCTCTATGTAATTACATTGTGCCTTTTATTCTTCTGCCAAGATATTCCAGTGGTTACAATTTTGTGAAGTGATTTCTGAGTGTCATTGCCATTGTAATCTAACAAAGTCATTTAAATTGATCAGTATGTTTCTGAATCAAAGAGTTAAGGAATACTCCTGGACTTGGGTTGGAAAAGGAACCAAACTAAGTGGACTAGGAAACAGTGACCATATCATACAGCTACCATGGAAGGGGCTGTGGACTGCTTCAAGGCTAAAATAGGCAATTGAAGAAGGACCATTTTGAACAGATCTGGTTAGGGTAAATTGAAATCGAAGCTTAGCAGGCAAAATTGTATTTTAACAATGGGAGGCCTTGAAAGTGAAGATGTTTCAGCTTTAGGCACTGTCCCAAGAGAGAACAATGGGGAAATTAAAACCATAAATCTCTGGATATTTATCCGTGAAGTGCTGTGGCATGTACTGACACGTAGATGTCAACATCAATTTTTACAAACAAGATGTTACAAACAGCCTTAAAAATTGATGAACAATTAATCTATTGTTGAGAATGAGTGTTGAAAGGGGAATGAGAAACTCCTAAACCGTGAATTGGTTGACGAGAGATTTGATACCTACCCAAGTGTTGAGGAAGGTTGATGAATACCGCAGAGCTCTGCATGATTTCTAAGAGATGTGAGAAAGCACACATTAGTTTAAAGCCAGGGCATGAAAAGCCACAGATGAAACGAGAAGCATATTAATTTTCTTGAGGTAATAAAGATTTGGAAATTAAAGATAAGCCGAAAGAATGTGCCCATGTATATAATTTTGATCATTTTGTTTCATGAGTATTGATGGTAAATCCTGAAATAAGGATGGTGCTTGTAGGGGGACCCAGCAACAATAAAGGTACAGCCATATATTTCTGGTCATGTTGATGATGGTGCTGTTCCTAAGCACCAGAAAGACACAAAGTGCTGCAGTAACTCAGTGAGTCGGGTAGCATTTCTGGTGAAAAAGGATAGGTGCTGTTTCAGGTCGGGACCCAAAGAACCTTCGAAGAAGAAGAGTCCCAACCTGAAATATCATCTGTACTTTTTCTCCAGAGATGCTTCCTGACCCGCTGAGTTACTCCAGCACTTTGTGTCTATTTTTGGTATAAACTAGCATCTGCTTTTTCATTGTTTCTATATACATTGTCCTTGTCCATCTAGCTAGTCGATCCTAATGAAGAAGCATTGGTAATGTTTGCAGGCAGATGAGCAAATTAAATTAGCATCATGGTTGCCACAGGCATGTGGGCTGAAGAGCCTACATCTGTGCTGTATTGTTCTATGTTTAAATGTCAGCAGTGGATGTTCAAAATGATGTGCTCTGAAACCTTGTGGCACCAATGACAGAGGGAGTATATGTTTTGGGTGGCACATGGGGCACTGATCAGTCAGACTGCTTTATTCTGGATGGTGAACAGGTTTGTGTGTAATTGAGACTGGGCTCATTAATATGAGCTGAGAGTATTCCATTCTACCATCTGCGTAGCATGCCAGGTATGTAAAGGATTTTGTGGAGCTAGTAGCTGAGTCACTTACTGCAAGTTATCCATCTTGAGAATTGCTTTGTAAACACACTCTTTGAATAGTTGATCCAATTAATTTTATGGTCAGTATTCACACCCAGGCCCTGATTAACTGGAGTCGTAGAGTTATGCAGCACAGAAAAAGGCCCTTTGGTCCAACTTGTCCATGCTGACCAAAGTGTCCCATCTTAGTTAGTACAATTTGGCCTTTCCCTCTAACCTTTCCTATCCATGTACTGGAAAAAAAAGTGCCATAATGTGGTTTTGTGTTTATCAAGTGATCTATTAAGCAACTTTTTTTCCTTTTATCAATATTTTGCTAGGTATGACTCTTTGACTGGTGTTCCTTCGTATCAACGGGCTCTGGCTTTTGAAAAGGGAAGTCTACTCTTCAATGTTGGTGCACTTTTTACACAGATTGGTGCAAGGCAAGAACGAACCACTAAGGAAGGCATTGATCAGGCTATTGATGCTTTCCAGAAAGCTGCAGGTAGGTCTGAATTGAATAGATAGAATTAATGTGGAAAATATTTGTTTGAATTACTTTTTAAGTAGTTGAATTGATGACTGAATGGATCATTCTATGAGCCACAGATTTTGCTAAGTTAATCTTTGTCCTATAAGAAAATAGTATTTTCTAATTCTAGAATTTTGCTTCTAGAGTCACTCATATTTTAGCATCTGTGTCCTAAATCTCAGGCTTTATTTTATTTAGTGTTGATACTGAATAAGTAAAATTAAATTTAGGAGTAACAGTTTTAGTTTTCAGATACATACTTTCATGGTATTTTGCAGCTCCTGTATTGGGGTTTTCTAGATTTATATTGATTTAATGTCATTGATTTATCAATTATTTTTTCAGATAGATTTAGTTTTAGAGATACAGCATGGAAACAGGCCCTTTGACTATTGATCACCCATTCACATTAGTCTGTTATTCCACTATCTCACCACTCACAACACACTAGGATAGGGACAAAGTGCTGGAGACAACATCTCAGGAGCAAAAGGATCTGTGATGTTTTGGGTTGGAACCCGAAATGTCATCCCCCTTTTTTCCAGAGATGCTGCCTGACCAACTGATTAATCCAGCACTTTGTGTTTATCTTTGGTATAAACCAGCATCTGCAGTTTTTTGTTTCTGCACAACATGACATTGTGGGGATTAGAGACGTGGCTGCAGGAGGATCGTGACTGGGAAATGAATATTCAGGGTTATACATCCTATAGAAAGGCAGGCAGGTGGGCAGAGGTGGTGGGGTAACTGTTTGGTGAGGGATGAAATTCAGTCTCTTGCGAGGGGAGACACAGGGACTGACGATGTAGAGTCACTGTGGATAGAGTTGACGAGTTGTTTAGGTAAGAAGACACTAATGGTTGTTATCTACAGGCCCCCAAACAGTAGCCTATATATAGGGTGTAAGTTGCAGCAGGAGTTAAAACTGGCATGTAATAAAGGTAATGCCACTGTGGTTCTGGGGGATTTCAATATGCAGGTAGACTGGGAAAATCAGCTTGGATCTGTACCCCAAGAAAGGGAGTTTGTAGAGTGCCTCCGAGATGGATTCTTAGAGCAGCTTGTACTGGAGCCTACCAGAGAGAAGGCAATTCTGGATTTAGTGTTGTCCAATGAACCAGATTTAATAAGGGAACTCAAGGTAAAAGAACCGCTTGGAGGTAGTGATCAAAATATGAGTAGTTTTAATCTGCAATTTGAGAGGGAGAAGATTAAATCAGAAGTGTCAGTGTTGCAGTTGAACAAAGGGGACTATGAAGGCATGAGAGAGGAGCTGGCCAAGGTAGACTGGAAAAGGATCCTAGCAGGAATGACGGTGGAACAGCAATAGCAGGAATTTCTGAACATAATCCAGAAGATGCAGGATTATTTCATTCCAAAGAGGCAGAAAGATTCTAAGGGCAGTAAGAGGCAACCGTGGCTGACAAGGGAAGTTAGGGATGAAATACAACTAAAAGAAAAGATGTATAACATTGCAAAGAGTAGCAGGAAGCCAGAGGATTGGGCAACTTTCAAAGGTCAACAGAAGATAACAAAACGGGCAAAACGGGGTGAAAAGATGAAGTATGAGGGGAAGCTGGCCAAGAATATAAAGAAGGTCAGTAAAAGCTTCTTTAGATATGTTAAGAGAAAAAGAGTAGTAAAAACAAATGTGGATCCCTTGGAGGCAGAAACTGATTAAATTATTATGGGTAACAAGGAAATGGCAGAAGAGTTGAACAGGTACTTCGGATCTGTCTTCACTAAGGAAGACACAAACAACCTCCCAGATGTATTTAGAGGACAGAGGATCTAGGGAGACAGAGGAACTGAAAGAAATCTGCATTAGGCGAGAAATAGTATTGGGTAGACTGATGGGACTGAAAGCTGATAAATCCCTAGGTCCTGGTGGTCTGCATCCCAGGGTACTCAGGAAGTGGCTCTAGAAATCGTGGATGCATTAGTGATCATTTTCCAACGTTCAATAGATTCAGGATCATTTCCTGTGGATTGTGCTAATATTGCACTTTTCAAGAAAGGAGCGAGAGAAAACGGGGAATTACAGACCAGTTAGCCTGACATTGGTGGTGGGGAAGATGCTGGAGTCAATTAGTAAAGAAGTAATAACGGAGCATTTGGATAGCAGTAAAAGGATTGGTTCAAGTCAGCATGGATTTACAAAGGGGAAATCCTGCTTGACCAATCTTCTTGAATTTTTTGAGGATGTGACAAGAAAAATGGAGAAAGATGAGCCAGTGGATGTAGTGTATCTCGACTTTCAGAAAGCCTTTGATAAGGTCCCACACGGGAGATTGGTGTGCAAAATTAAAGCACATTGTATTGGGGGTAGGGTATTGATATGGATGATATGGTTGGCAGACAGGAAACAAAGCAAACAGGTCCTTTTCAGAATGGCAGGCAGTGGCGAGTGGAGTGCCGCAAGGTTTGATGTTGGGGCTGCAACTATTTACAATATATATTAATGATTTGGATGATGGAATTAGAAGTAACACTAGCAAGTTTGCAGATGACACAAAGCTGGGTGGCAGTGTGAAACGCGAAGAGGATGTTAGGAGGTTGCAGGGTGACCTGGACAGGTTGAGTGAGTGGGCAGATGCATGGCAGATGCAGTATAATGTAGATAAATGAGGTTATCCAGTTTGGTGGCAAAAACAAGGAGGCAGATTATTATTTCAATGGTGTCAGATTAGGTAAAGGGGAGGTGCAACGAGACCAGGGTGTCCTTGTACACCAGTCACTGAAAGTAAGCGTGCAGATACAGCAGGCAGTGAAGAAAGCTAATAGCATGTTGGCCTTCATAACAAGAGGATTTAAGTATAGGAGTAAAGAGGTCCTTCTGCAGTTGTATAGGGCCCTGGTGAGACCACGTCTGGAGTATTGTGTGCAGTTTTGGTCTCCTAATTTGAGGAAGGACATCCTTGCTATTGAGGCAGTGCAGCGTAGGTTCACGAGGTTAATCCCTGGGATGGCGGGACTGTCATATGAGGAAAGATTGGAAAGACTGGGCTTGTATTCACTGGAGTTTAGAAGGATGAGAGGGGATCTTATAGAGACGTATAAAATTATAAAAGGACAGGACAAGCTAAATGTAGGAAAAATGTTCCCAATGTTGGGGGAGTCCAGAACCAGGGGCCACAGTCTAAGAATAAAGGGGAGGCCATTTAAAACTGAGGTGAGAAGAAACTTTTTAACCCAGAGAGTTGTGAATCTGTGGAATTCTCTGCCACAGAAGGTAGTGGAGGTCAATTCACTGGATGAATTTAAAAGAGAGTTCGATTGAGCTCTGGGGGCTAGCGGAATCAAGGGATTTGGGGAGAAGGCAGGCACAGGTTTCTGATTGTGGATGATCAGCCATGATCACAATGAATGGCGGTGCTGGCTCGAAGGGCCAAATGGCCTCCTGCTGCACATATTTTATATGTTTATATGTAACACATTAGGGGCAATTTACATATGTCAATTAACTTACAATTGGAGAGGGGGGGGGAGAGGGGAGAGGGGAGGGGGGGAGAGGGGGGGGGGGAGGGAAAAAAAGAGGGGGAGAGGAAAAAAAAAGAGAGAGAAAAAAAACCCCAAAGCTCCAGACCCCGAGACATTGTTTCATAATTGACGGTGAAATATATCATGTCTGTCCTCACCAGGTGCTTTGAACTACTTGAAAGAAAACTTCTCTAATGCACCAAGCCTTGATATGAGCACACCATCTCTGAACATGTTAGTGCGCCTGATGATTGCACAGGTACAGGAATGTGTCTTTGAAAATGTAATGCTGGCAGGAATTAAGGACGACTTCTTGATGCAATTGCAGAGCGCACAGGAGGCTGCCAGGGTAAGATCATTCAATTTGCTTGTATCACATGCAAATCATGGACAAACTGCTTACCATTTACCAGATCGAGTTAGATAGAGCTCTTAATGATAGCGGAGTCTGGGGGTATGGGGAGAGGGCAGGAACCGGGTACTGATTATGAATAATCAGCCATGAACACATTGAATGGCAGTGCTGGCTCGAAGGGCCGAATGGCCTACTCCACCTATTGTCTATTGCTGTGGGAATCAATGACGAAAGGACCACTGATAATGAACTAAAAGCACCAACCTTTTTTAGTTTAGTAAGTAATTGTCCTGTGCTTTCTGGTTCTGAGGCTGCTACTAATTTAGAATTGTATTATTATAAAGTTATTTCACATAATTATTGAGCATGTTAAAGTGCAATTGCTTTCATAATGAGATTCTTTGCTATTTTTGCAACTTTAGTTTTGGGACTAGGCCAAGTGGACCCGTTGGGGCCCAAACCTCTCCTGCATTGGGGCAGCCCCCTCTCCTCCCCCCTCTCCCTCCCCTCTACCCTCCCCCTCCTCCCCCTATCCCCCCTCCCCCCAATCTCCTCCTCCTCCCCTCCCCCCTCCTCCTCCCCTCCTCCCCTCCCCCTCCTTCTCCCCCTCCTTCTCCCCTCCCCCTCCACTACCCCTCCTCCTCCCCTCCCCCCTCCTCCTCCCCCTCCTCCTCCTCCTCCCCTCCTCCCCCCTTCCTCCTCCCCTCCTCCTCCTCTCCCCCTCCCCCTCCTCCTCCACTACCCCTCCTCCTCCCCTCCTCCTCCATTCCCCCTCCCCTCCCCCCTCCTCCTCCCCTCCCCCACCTCCTCCCCTTCCCCCCTCCTCCTCCCCTCCCCCCTCCTCCTCCCCCTCCTCCCCTCCCCCTCCCCTCCCCTCCTCCCCCCTTCCCCCTCCCCTCCCCCTTCCTCCTCCCCCTCCTCCCCCTCCTCCTCCTCCTCCCCTCCCCCTCCTCCTCCCCTCCCCCACCTCCTCCCCTTCCCACTCCCCCCTCCTACTCCCCTCCTCCTCCTCCCTCCTTCCCCCCTCTCCCTTCCCCCCTCTCCCTCCCCATCCTCCTCCCCTCCCCATCCTCCTCCCCTCCCTTTCCTCCTCCCCTCCCCCTTCCTCCCCCCCTCCCCCTCCTCCTCCCCCCTCCCCCTCCTCCTCCCCCCTCCCCCTCCTCCTCCCCTCCCCCTCCTCCTCCCCTCCCCCCTCCCCTCCCCCCTCCCCCTCCTCCTCCCCTCCCCCCTCCTCCTCCCCTCCCCCCTCCTCCTCCCCTCCCCCTCCTCCTCCCCCTCCTCCTCCCCCTCCCCTCCTCCTCCCCCTCCCCTCCCCCTCCCCTCCCCTCCCCTCCTCCTCCCCCTCCCCTCCTCCTCCCTTCCTCCTCCCCTCCCCATCCTCCTCCCCTCCCCATCCTCCTCCCCTCCCTTTCCTCCTCCCCTCCCCCTTCCTCCTCCCCTCCCCCTTCCTCCTCCCCTCCCCTTCCTCCTCCGCTCCCCCCTCCTCGTCTGCCCCTCCCCCCTCCTCCTCCCCTCCCCCCTCCTCCTCCCCTCCTCCTCCCCTCCCCTTCCTCCTCCCCTCCCCTCCTCCTCCACCCCTCCCCCTCCTCCTCCCCCCTCCCCCCTCCTCCTCCCCTCCCCCCTCCTCCCCTCCCCCCTCCTCCCCTCCTCCTCCTCCCCTTCCCTCCTCCTCCCCTCCCGTCCTCCCCTCCTACCCCCCCCCCCTCCCCTCCTCCCCTCCTCCTCCTCCCTCCTCCCCTCCCCTCCTCCTCCCCCTCTCCATCCCCCTCAACCCCCCCCTTATGCTCCCTCTTCCCCCCCCTCACTCCCTAGGAGATAGATTTAAACCTTAAAATGTGAATAACTTTAAAAATATAACACCGATTTCAATGAAACTTCTATTAGTAACAAAGGGACGGCTGTGAGTAAGGTGGGTCTAAAATTGTCGTGCTATCGTGTACCGTTTTGGCTGTAATTTAGGAACAAACAAACAAACGAGAATTTTAGTATATAGATATGAGCATTGTTGGTATGGCTTGTAATCTTTGTCAATGTCCAGTTCGTGGAATTGTGCAAGCAAGTGGTTCTTTTTGTGGAAATAAGAAACTCATGGTACCATTTTATTGATGTGATATATGTCGGTCAGTCATAGTAATTATAGTAACATGGCTGTTTATGTTCTTATTCTTTATGTTACTATAGGTGGCTGATGTTTATTCCTTGGTCTATCAGACAATGACACAACCTCCAGTGAAAGACTATGTTCCATTCTCTTGGACAACTATGGTCCAGGTCAAATCTGAGTACTTCAAAGCAGTTTCACACTATTTTGCTGCTGTTGCTCTGTGTGACCATACAAGTAAGTAAAATCACTTTGGAACCTGTTTATATGAAACGTATTGACAGCCATTTTCTTGTTGAATGGCAGCACTCCAAAAACTGGATCAGACAGGTGCAGTCAATATTCACGGTTGTGCTTATGATGCTGTGTACGCATTGATCCTGAGAATTTGGGCTCTTTCGTTCCTATGACTGTATATCGAATTGTACTTCTGTGGTTCCTAGGGCACCTGCAGGGGTAGCAGGCTGTTTCAGAGGCTCTTGGAGCAGGTCTCAGCACATTGCTGCAAACCCAACCCAGATAATTATCCAGCACAGGGTTTGTCATTCTGTGCCTGCCTGCCCCACCAACAAACCCCCATTGACTTCCCAAAATCACCCCTTCCCCATACCACGATTGCACAACAGCACTCACTCCCCTCTGGTGCACCTTTAATGGTGAAGGCCAATTTCTGAATTACCATTTTAATCTACATCCATGTTTTTCTAAGTGGAGCATCACTAGAATGAGAACATGGGGCATCAACAACATGAAGCTAATATAAAGAAAGGCAATATACTTATTCCTCTCAAGTTGAAGAGTCAATCAAGCAAGCAAAGCCTGTCCCTGATTTTCAGTTAATTTCCCATGAAACTGGATAGGTGATTATTTTCCTATGAGAATATTCTGCTGGTGTTATTTGAATGAGTTCTATCCTTTTGATTTTGTCTTCACTAACTGTAGTGCTCAATATAGATGCACCTGCAGTATTTCAAATGTGGATTGCCATTAGTTTATGCACAAGCACCACACTAATCAGAAAATGATTTTAATTTAATTTATATATTTATTCTGCAGTTTGCGTAATTATTATGAGGCAGTGAATGTATTTGGGGAAATGGTCATATCAGTAACATTAGGTAACCAGACCATAATAGTGCAAAAGCAAAGTATGTGATGAAACCAAAGTACAAAGCTCATTAATACACTTCTGCAATGATGACAATGCAAAGCTGTCAAGGTGAAGAAATCAACGTCAAAAATGTTTGAGCAACGATGCTGATATTGGAAGTGAAAGGTCCAGCAGTGGAAGAAGCAAGTCTTAGTGGGCTGGAAATATAATGGACTGAAAGCTTGGCTAAATTTCAGAATGAAAATTAAGACAGCATGCCATTTTGTTGAATCTATCAACACTGGACTTGCAAGCAGTGGATACTTGGGGATGTGTGGAAAGTTAGTATTTCAGAGTATATGACAGGATTCTTTGTGCATGCTTTGTTTCAGTGGGTCCAGACGATGACGAAAGTGAACATGTAAAGGCTCTTCAGCAACTTCATGTAACAATGCCAGAAGGCCCCTCGTTAATCACAGTACTGCAGGAAAATGAGGAACGACGCAAATTAGGTAGGACAGAAAGAGGATTTCTTATGGCTATGACCATTCAATGATTCAGAATTTTTAAGTTTTCTACAGAAAGAATGTAATCCATATATTTATAAACAAACTCATGTTACGTACAATTTAACAAATTGCTTTTGCATTGTGGTGACTGAGTTGTTTAGCAAGAAACAAAATTTACATTGTTCAGCAGCAACATACAGCAAACAGTAAGATGGTGGATGATGAGGTTCCGTTCCGAGAAACCCATCGGAAATCGAAAGTATTGTAAGTGGAAATGCATTGTAATACACGCGATCACGTGACTGGAAGCGAGCGGCCGCTCGCCGCGGGTGGCTGCCGTTTGCACCATCGCAAAGTCGAACTTTTGCAAGTCGAAACATTGTAAGCCGGGCGGGGAGCGCCTGTATAAGCAGAAATTGTGGAAATAATGTAATTTTATTATTTTCTGTTCAGCATGTGCAGGTTTTGATTTTCAGATAAGATGGATGACTTTGTCTTAGGTTTGTAAAGCAAGGGCTGTTGGCCAAAGTTATTTTCAGGTGATAGGTCTTTGTGACTTTGTACTCAAAGAGCAAAATGGAAAATGACATAGTGTTGGAATAACTCAGTGGTCAGGCAGCTTCTCTGGAGCTCATGGATAGGTTTCATTTCAGGTCGGGACCCATCTCCAGAGATGCTGCCTGACTTGCTGAGTTAGTCCAGCACTTTGTGTCCTTTTATGTAGCATCTGAAGTTCCTTGATTCTACAGCCAAATACGACTTCAATTTAAACTCTTCTATCCTGAATATATATGCCATCAAGTTGGTGATCAGGGCTCGCCCCAGTTACCTGGATTTGTCCCACATCCCTATAAAACCTTTACCATCCATATATTTGTCCAAATGCCTCTTGAAATTGGTAATTGTATCCGCTTCTACAGCTTTCTTCGAAAGTCGCAAAAGAAGGTGACTCACAGGTAGAGGCAGTTTAAAAAGAGCGCCAAGACTCAGGTTCAGGTAATTTACTAATCAATTTACTAATCAGCCCTAAAGTAGTTGATTAGATGGCAGATAAAAGTAAGTGCAGCTGTAGCGGAGCGGCCTTGGAGGTGAAGTGCCTTGGAGGTGAAGTGCCTTGGAGGTGAAGTGCCTTGGAGGTGAAGTGCCTTGGAGGTGAAGTGCCTTGGAGGTGAAGTGCCTTGGAGGTGAAGTGCCTTGGAGGTGAAGTGCCTTGGGAGGTAAAGTATGAGTCTTTGGCTCTTGGGAAGGAAAGTTCGAGAAGGGATAAGAGAGTAAGATGGGAGGGGAGGTGTATACCGAAGTTAAAGTATTGTATTTGAATGCGCAAAGTATAAAAAATGAAGTGGATAAGCTTGAGGCTCAGTTAGATATTGGCAAGTATGATGTTGTGGGAATTACAGAGACATGGCTGCAAGAGGACCAGGGCTGGGAGCTGAATATTCAGGGCTATACGACCTATCGAAAAGACAGACAGGTGGGCAGAGGGGGTGGGGTCGCTCTGTTGGTAAGGAATGATATTCAGTCCCTTGCAAGGGGTGACATAGAATCAGGAGATGTAGAATCAGTATGGACAGAACTGAGGCATTGTAAGGGTAAAAAGACCCTAATGTTATCTACAGGCCCCCTAATCAGCAGCCTGAATATAGGGTGCAAATTCAATCAAGAGTTAAAATTGGCATGCCGCAAAGGTAATGCTACAGTGGTTATGGGAGATTTCAACATGCAGGTGGACTGGGAAAATCAGCTTGGTAATGGACCCCAAGAAAGGGAGTTTGTGGAGTGCTTCCGAGATGGATTCTTAGAGCAGCTTGTACTAGAGCCTACCAGGGAGAAGGCAATTCTGGATTTAGTGTTTTGTAATGAACCGGATTTGATAAGGGAACTCAAGGTAAAAGAACCATTAGGAGGTAATGATCATAATATGATAAGTTTGAATCTACAATTTGAGAGGGAGAAGGGAAAATTGGAAGTGTCAGTATTGCAGTTGATGAGCTGGGGGGATTATGGAGGCATGAGAGAGGTGCTGGCCAGAGTTGACTGGAAAGATACTCTAGCAGGGAAGACGGTGGAACAACAATGGCAGGTATTTCTGGGAATAATACAGAAGGTGCAGGATCAGTTCATTCCAAAGAGGAAGAAAGATTCTAAGTGGAGTAAAAAGCGCCTGTGGCTGACAAGGGAAGTCAAGGACAGTATAAAAATAAAAGAGAAGAAGTATAACATAGCAAAGATGAGCAGGAAGCCAGAGGATTGGGACTCTTAAAGATCAACAGAAGATAACTAAAAAGGCGATACGGGGAGAAAAGATGAGGTACGAAGGTAAGCTAGCCAAGAATATAAAGGAGGATAGTAAAAGCTGCTTTAAGTATGTAAAGAGGAAAAAAATAGTTAAGACAAATGTGGGTCCCTTGAAGACAGAAGCAGGTGAATTTATTATGGGGAACAAGGAAATGGCAGACGAGTTGAACCGGTACTTTGGATCTGTCTTCACTAAGGAAGACACAAACAATCTCCCAGATGTACGAGTGGACAGATGTCCTAGGGTAACGGAGGAACTGAAGGAAGAAAAGGAAGGAGAGAGAAAACGGGAAATTATAGACCAATTAGCCTGACATCAGTGGTGGGGAATATGCTGGAGTCAATTATAAAATAGAAATTGCGGAACATTTGGATATCAGTAACAGGATCGTCCCGAGTCAGCATGGATTTACGAAGGGGAAATCATGCTTGACTAATCTTCTGGAAATTTTTGAGGTTGTAACAAGTGAGAGCCAGTGGATGTAGTGTACCTGGACTTTCAGAAAGTCTTTAAGGTCCCACATAGGAGATTAGTGGGCAAGATTAGAGCACATGGTATTGGGGGGTAAGGTTCTGACATGGATAGAAAATTGGTTGGCAGGAAGGAAGCAGAGTAGGGATTAACGGGTCCCTTTCAGAATGGCAGGCAGTGACTAGTGGGGTACCGCAAGGCTCAGTGCTGGGACCGCAGCTATTTACTAAATTTATATACATTAATGACTTAAATGAGGGGATTAAAAGTAACATTAGCAAATTTGCGGATGACACAAAGCTGGGTGGCAGTGTGAACTGTGAGGAGGATGCTGTGAGGATGCAGGGTGACTTGGACAGGTTGTGTGAGTGGGCGGATGCATGTCAGATGCAGTTTAATGTGAATAAATGTGAGGTTATCTACTTTGGTGTTAAGAACAGGAAGGCAGATTATTATCTGAATTATGTCAAATTAGGAAATGGGGAGGTACAAAGAGATCTGGGTGGCCTTATTCATCAGTCACTTAAAGTTAGCATGCAGGTACAGCAGGCAATGAAGAAAGCTAATGGCATGTTGGCCTTGATGACAAGAGGAGTTGAGTATAGGAGCAAATAGCTCCTCCTGCAGTTGTACAGAGCCCTAGTGAGACCGCACCTGGAGTACTGTGTGCAGTTTTGGTCTCCAAATTTGAGGAAGGACATTCTTGCTATTGAGGGAGTGCAGCATAGGTTCACTAGGTTAATTCCCGGAATGGCGGGACTATCGTATGTTGAAAGACTGGAGCGACTAGGCTTGTATATACTGGAATTTAGAAGGATGAGAGAGGAATCTTATTGAAACATATAAGATTATTAAGGGATTGGACACATTAGAGGCAGGAAACATGTTCCCAATGTTGGGGGAGCCCAGAACCAGGGGCCACAGTTTAAGAATAAGGGATAGGCCAACCTGTGGAATTTTCTTCCTCAGAAGGTAGTGGAGGCCAATTTTCTGGATGCTTTCAAGAGAGAGCTAGATGGAGCTCTTAATGATAGCGGAGTCAGGGGGTAAGGGGAGAAGACAGGAACGGGGTACTAGAAACATAGAAAATAGGTACAGGAGGAGGCCATTTGACCCTTCGAGCCAGCACCACTATTCATTGTGATCATGGCTGATTGTCCGCAATGAATAACCCGTGCCTGCCTTCTCCCCATATCCCTTTATTCCACTAACCCCTAGAGCTCTATCAAACTCGCTCTTAAATCCATCCAGTGATTTGGCTTCCACTGCCCCCTGTGGCAGAGAATTCCACAAATTCACAACTCTCTGGGTGAAAAAGTTTCTTCTCACCTCAGTTTTAAATGGCCTCCCCTTTGTCTAAGACTGTGGCCCCTGGTTCTGGACTCACCCAAAATTGGGAACATTTTTCCTGCATCTAGCTTGTCCAGTCCTTTTATAATTTTATGTTTCTATAAGATCCCCTCTCATCCTTCTAAACTCCAGTGAATACAAGCCTAGTCTTTTCAATCTTTCCTCGTATGTCAGTCCCGCCATCCCTGGGATCAATCTCGTGAACCTACGCTGTACTGCCTCAATTACAAGGATGTCTTTCTTCAAATTAGGAGACCAAAACTGCACACAATATTCCCGATGTGGTCTTACCAGGGCCCTATACAACTGCAGAGAACCTCTTTACTCCTATACTGAAATCCTCTCGTTATGAAGGCCAACATTCCATTAGCTTTCTTCACTGCCTGCTGTACCTGCACGCCAACTTTCAGTGACTGGTGTACAAGGACACCCAGGTCTCTCTGCACCTCCCCCTTACCTAACATAACACCGTTGAGATAATAATTGATTACTGATTGTGAATGATCAATCATGATCACATTGAATGGTGGTGCTGGCTCGAAGGGCCGAATGGTCTACACCTGCACCTATTGTCTATTTCTCTGGCAGCTCCTGCCAAATACCTACTACCCTCTGAATGAAAAGGTTGACCCCTAATGTTCCTCTTAAATCTCTTCCATCTCACCTTAAGCCTATGCCTTCCAGTTTTAGAATCTATTAGCTGCTGTGGACCCGTTGGGTCCAAATCTCCTCCTGCATTGGTGCAGCACCCTCCCTTCCCCCACTCTCCAACTCCCCACTCCCCAACTCCCCCCTCCCCCTCCCCACTCACCCATTCCATCCCCCCCAACCTCCTTATCCCTCCATCCCCCCTCAACTCCCCTTAAATCTCCCCCGGGGCCAGGGGCGGGCGAGGGGGAGAGGAAAGGGGAGAGGGAGTCATTCACCCCAGCCCCGGGCAGCCATCGCGGCGGCCAGCGGCAAGAGAACTCTCCTCACCCCCCCTCCTCGTTGGCCGCCACTCCCGTTACTTGGGCAGGTCCTGCCCCCGTCCGAGCGGCAACCCTCCCCCAACTGCGCACGGGCGGATCCGGCAACCATCTTACCATTGTGACGCAAGATGAACACGCCTCCGAACCTTCTTCCATGGGAAGAAGTCCTCACCCCCCAGTGATGACCCCTTCTCCCGCGGACCCCCTCCTCTTGAACCCCAACCCGTTGGCCAACTACCCTCACTAGAACATTTCATCTCCAACTGCCGGTGCGACATTAACCGCCTCAAATTCTCCACTCCCCTGACTAACTCTAACCTCTCCCCTCCTGAACGTGCAGCCCTCCACTCACTCTGCAACAACCCGGACTTAGTCATCAAACCCGCTGACAAGGGAGGTGCTGTGGTAGTCTGGCAGGCTGACCTCGACCGGACCGAGGCCAGACGACAACTCTCAGACATCTCTTCCTACTCATCCTTGGACCATGACCCCACCGGCGAACACCAGACCTTGATCATCAGCACCATCACGGACCTCACCATTTCCGGCGATCTACCCTCTAATGCCTCCAAACATATAGTTCCCCAGCCCCGCACGGCCCGATTTTACCTCCTACCTAAAATCCATAAACAGAACTGTCCCGGCAGACCCATTGTTTCTGCCTGCTCATGTCTCACTGAACTTATTTCCACCTACCTCAACTCCATCCTATTCCCCCTGGTCAAATCCCTCCCCACCTACATCTAAGACACCTCACATGCTCTCCATCTCCTCGATAACTTCCGTTTCCCAGGCCCCCACTCCCTCATCTTTACCATGGATGTCCAGTCACTACACTTCCATCCCCCACAAGGATGGTCTTGAAGCCCTCCATTTCTTCCTTGACCGTAAAACCAGCCAATCCCCATCTACTAACACTCTCCTCTGCCTAGCAGAGCTGGTTCTTACCCTCAACAACTTCTCCTTTGACTCCTCCCACTTCCTCCAAACCAGAGGCGTAGCTATGGGCACTCGCATGGGCCCTAGCTATGCCTGCCTCTTTGTCGGGTACGTCAAACAATCCCTGTTCCGGACGTACACTGGCCCCATCCCCGAACTTTACCTCCGCTACATCGACAACTGCATTGGTGCTACCTCTTGTACCCATGCAGAACTCATTGACTTCATACACTTCACTTCCAATTTCCATCCTGCTCTTAAATATACTTGGACTATCTCTGACATCTCCCTCCTGTTTCTGGATCTCACCATCTCCATCACAGGAGACAGACTAGTGACTGACATCTACTATAAACCCACTGACTCGCACAGCTATCTGGACTACACTTCTTCCCACCCTGTCTCCTGCAAAAAGTCTATCCCCTACTCCCAATTCCTCCGTCTACGCCGCATGTGCGCCCGGGATGAGGTGTTTCACACTAGGGCATCAGAGATGTCCTCGTTCTTCAGGAAATGGGGCTTCCCCTCTGCCATTATAGATGAGGCTCTCACTAGGGTCTCTTCTACATCCTGCAGCTCCGCTCTTGCTCCCCCTCCTCCCATTCATAACAAGGACAGAATCCCCCTCGTTCTCACCTTCCACCCCATCAGCCAGCGTATCCAACAAATCATCCTCCAACATTTCCGTCACCTACAACGGGACCCCACTACTGACCACATCTTCCCATCCCCTCCCCTTTCTGCGTTCCGTAGAGATCGTTCCCTCCGTAACTCCCTGGTCCACACGTCTCTTCCTACCCAAACCACCCCATCCCCGGGCACTTTCCCCTGCAACCGCAGGAGATGCAACACCTGTCCCTTTACCTCCCCCCTCAACTCCATCCAAGGACCCAAACAGTCTTTCCAGGTGAGACAGAGGTTCACCTGCACCTCCTCCAACCTCATCTATTGTATCCGCTGCTCTAGATGTCAACTTCTTTACATCGGCGAAACCAAATGCAGGCTCGGCGATCGTTCCGCTCAACACCTTCGCTCAGTCCGCCTTAACCAACCTGATCTCCCGGTGGCTGAGCACTTCAAATCCCCCTCCCACTCCCAGTCTGACCTTTCTGTCATGGGCCTCCTCCAGTGCCATAGTGAGGTCCACCGGAAATTGGAGGAACAGCGCCTCATATTTCGCTTGGGCAGCTTGCAGCCCAGCGGTATGAACATTGACTTCTCTAACTTTAGATAGTTCCTCTGTCCCTCTCTTTCCCCCCCCCCCCCCGTTCTCCGTGTCCACCTATATCCTTCCTTTGTCCCACCCCCCTGACATCAGTCTGAAGAAAGGTCTCGACCCGAAACATTACCCATTCCTTCTCTCCTGAGATGCTGCCTGACCTGCTGAGTTACTCCAGCATTTTGTGAATAAATACCTTCGATTTGTACCAGCATCTGCATTTCTTTTCTTACACGTATTAGATCAACGTGCCTCAACTGCGCATGCACGGATCCATTGGTTTCCCATTGGAACTAGGTATTGTTGGGGGAGTCCAGAACCAGGGGCCACAGTTTAAGAATAAGGGGTAGGCCATTTAGAACGGAGATGAGGCTAAACTTTTTCAGTCAAAAGAGTTGTAAATCTGTGGAATTCTCTGTCTCAGCAGTGGAGGCCAATTCTCTGGATGCTTTCAAGACAGAGTTAGATAGAGCTCTTAAGGATAGTGGAGTCAGGGGGTATGGGGAGAGGGCAGGAACCCAATACTGATTGTGAATGATCAGCCATGATCACATTGAATGGCGGTGCTGGCTCAAAGGGCCGAATGGCCTACTCCTGCACCTATTGTCCAATACAACAACAAAGTTCTTGCAATTTCAATTTGAAATTTGCAAAAACAGTTTCATGAAAACTAGGTTGATTCTTGTCTGGCCCACAACCGGGGTTGTTTTGAACCAAGTCACCAAGTTGCTCTTGGAGATTGCTTCATGAGGATTGACACCACTATAAATATATCCAGTGTGGAGTATCAGCAGCACACATTGCAGTCAGGTCAAATTAATGGAGCATTGTGATTACGCACGGCAATGGGGACAATCGTGTTCTACTCTGAGATTAATTGATTTTTGTTCACGTAGTGCTGGAAAAATCAGCGCTTTCTGAATTGATTTCTAGTCCAGTATCCCACGGCTTCAGATCAGGACTTTAGATCATGCAATTGTACTGCAGCTGTACAACAGCATACTTCTGTAATCAATTGGTTCTTGGTTCTTGGTCCTCCAAAATATTCCAAATAGAATTTAAACTGGAGGTGGCGGAGTATGGACTTAAGCAAGAAGGGCTTCTTAGCGAAGAGCTGTCTTAAATTTGGTTGCGTCTGGTTGAATAGCTATAGTAGGGTGAAGACTATTCCATGCTTTAATTGAGCGAGGGAAGAATGAGTTGCTATACATCTGTCTTGATAGCTGGTATCTCAAATTCAATTGAATGCTCTCGTCAACTCCTGATAGGTTTGGGTTTGGTGTAGATGTGGTCATCTATGTCGAGCTGACCACTTAACATTTTGTAAAAACAGGTCAAACGGCGGGCTTTACGTCTGTCTTGGAGAGTGTTCCACCCCAATGAATTTAAAAGTTCGGTAACACTCGCTTCTCTCTCAAAGGTATTTGTAACAAAACGAGCTACCTGTCTTTGGACACGTTCGATGGAAGAAATGTTTTTAATTGTGTATGGGCCCCATGCTGCAACTGCGTAGTCCAAATATGGTCTAACAAGGGTGAAGTATAACTTCTCCTTGATAGAAGTTGAACAATGATAAAAGTTGCGTCTCAGAAAATGTAGGCCACCTGTTGCTTTCACCGTTGCATGATGAGTCTGACCATTCCAACGTAGATCGTTCTGTAATTTGATGCCAAGATACTTGATCTGTTTGGATTCTTCAATGGTGGCACCAAGGATATTATATGATGTTTCGCCTGGTTTCCTCCTCCTGGTGACATGCATGGTTTCACATTTGGAAGGATTGAACTGCATCCCCCATTGTTGTGACCACTCAACCATAGTATCCAGATCATTTTGGAGAGCATCTTTATCATCAGACTTTTTCATGGATGTCATTTATGTAAAGCAAAAACAGATGAGGGCCCAGTACTGTGCCCTGAGGTGTACCAGTTAACACTCGATGTCAATCAGAGCTTTTTCCATTCACACACACACGCTGAAGACGTTTTGTTAGAAAACTGGAAATTATTGTTTCGTGTTGGAACGAACACCGTAGAAGTCAAGCTTCCGAAGCAGTGTGGGATGACATCAAATGCTTTAGAAAAGTCTAGTACTACTAAATCCGTGACGACATTGCTGTCAAGGTTCTTGACCAGGTCATTTGTTGTCAGGATAAACTGAGACTCGCATGATCTATGCCTCCTAAATGCATGTTGGTTGTCAGCAAGTATGCTATGTTTGCTAAGGTATCTCATCAGATTACCATCGATTATATGCTCCAGTAGTTTGCAGCAAGTGCTTGTTAATGAAACAGGATGATAATTAGCCGGGTTGGTGGTTGAATCCTTCTTAAAGAGAGGAGTGATGTTAGCTTTCCTCCAATCCAACGGAACTTCACCTGAGTCAAGCGACTGGTGGAAAATGATCTGCAAAATAGGAGCCAGTTCTTTGGCCGTGATCTTAAGGGCTTGATTCTGTATTTGGTCAGGTCCAATAACTTTTGTTGTATTTATGTTGAGCAGTAACTTCTTTACACCTTCAAGCTCTTTTTTAATAGCAGGCATATCAGCATATGGGCTGGGCGCTAGATCTGGGAATGATGAAGGCTAATAATTGACTTAATCATAAAGTCATACAGCATGGAAACGAGCCCTTCAGCCCAACTCAAGCTGACCACGATGCCCCATCCAAGCTACTCGCATTTGCTTGCATTTGACCCATATCCGTGTACTTGTCCAAGAGTCTTTTAAATGCTGTTAGACCTGCCTCAACTACCTCCTCTGACTGTTTGTTCCATATGCACGTCACCTTCTTGGTGAAAACTTTGCCTCTCGGGTTCCTATTAAATCTTGCCCCTCACCTTCAGCCTGTGTCGTCTGGATTTCCCCTCCCCTGGGTACAGGACATAGACACAAAATGCTGGAATAACTCAGCAGGACAGGCAGCATCTCTGGAGAGAAAGAATGGGTGACGTTTCGGGACCGAGACCCTTCAGACTGAAAGTCACGGGAAAGGAAAACTGGAGATACAGAAGATGATGTGGATATAGAACAATGAATAAAAGATATGCAAAAAAGTAGCGATAATAAAGGAAACAGGACATTGTTAGTTGTTTGTTGAGTGAAAACGAGAAGCTGGTGCGACTTGGGTGGGGTGGGATGGAGAAAGAGGAAATGCAGGGGTTACTTGAAGTTAGAGAAATCAATATTCATACCACTGTGTTGTAAGCTGCCCAAGCAAAATATGAGATGCTCTTCCTCTACTGGCATTCAGGACTATGCATTCACGCTATCTATTCCCCTCGTGATTTTATACACTATAAGAATAGCCCCCCCCTCTTGCAATCCAAGGAATTCCTGCCTGCCCAACAACTTTAGCTCAGGTCCTCCATCCTGGCAACAGTCCTGGCTTTAATAATGGATACCATTGTTCTGCTAAGGGCAGTTTTTCTTTAATTTGGTTTTGTTACAAAATATTTTAAATAAGGTTCCGACTGTCCGACTGTACCCTATTTATGCCTTTTATATACTATCAGGTCTCCCTGCAACTTCCGGAATTCCAGAGAAAACAATCCAAGTCTGTCCAATCCCTCCCTGTATAAGTCTGGAGCTAATAAATGTTCAGTTTCCATCCTTTAGTGCCATCTAGTGTACACCTTCACCAAAACACTATTACCATGCCATCGCATGAAGCAATACAACTTGGGTTAGAAATTCTACCAAGCAGTGGATCTGAACTGTTCATTTGTTTATTTTACTTTGTTTACTGTGTATTTTAGTTCTGTTCTAGTTTTAAAATTTCCTAGCTATGCAATTCTTCCATTTGAGCAAGTTAGAAATGTTGCCAGATCAAGTTCACATACAATGGGAAAGCAGCATGAATATTCTTACCATTTTTCTTCCTGATCTTTTAACAATCAGTGAACAGTGATGCCTTGATTTTGCTTGGTGCCTCACTGCGTTGAAATTTGACCAGCCTATTTTCTGACCGTTTTCAGTAACTTGTCACCTTCTGGATCTTTCTCAATAGCATACTTTCCTGAAACTATTTGGAAGCAGGTATTTGAGAATGGCTCAGGGTTATGTCACTGATAACACACTAATGGGATCTATTCTCCTTTCCTTCCCATTGTCGTAGTACTAGTGCAGAGCTCTGCATAGTTAGGACTATAATGTGAAACTGTGTGCCGAAGCACCTTTCCATATCCAGCACCAAATCTCCTGGCCCCTGGCCTTGCCAAACAAAATTCTAAAATCTATACTAAATGATAGGTTTGTGATGATTATGAAATGATTCAAGTGATCAAAGGTCACTTTGTCAAGCTAATTCGTTTGTTTTGAACTTTGAAGAGAATTGCATTGCATCAGTCAGAATTAGACTCAAATTGCAGTATGTAAAATGAAAGCAAACCCAGTCACCACTAACTTTCTCCAGAATTATGGTTTATTTTAAGTAATCAATATAATAAATCCTTTTTTCCTTTTGATTTCTAAAGGCAAGGCTCATTTAAAGAAAGCAATAATTAAGCATGAAGAAGCGATGAGGATTCACAGCTTGTGTCGGATCCTGCGGAAGATGGATATCCTGCAGGAGGTGCTCGCTGTTGCCCACAAACGATCATTGAAGATGTACTCAGAGATTGATCGTGAAGATGACTTTTTTGAAACTGTTGAAGCTCCAGACATTCATCGTAAGTTAAGAGTGTTTTAATATCAATGGTTAGCTGCTGTGATCAGCTGCCAAAGAATACGACCTGTATCTGACACTCTGAGTCCCAATATTGCATTTGGGACCTCATTGAAATGTCCAGAATAGTGGAAGTCTTGGATAGAGTGGATGTGGAAAGGATGTTTCCACTAGAAGGAGGGTTTAGGACTAGAGGTCAGAGCCTCAGAATTAAAGGACATTCTTTTAGGAAGGAAAATGAGGAGGGATTTCTTTAGTCAGAGGGTGGTGAATCTGTAGAATTCGTTGCTACAGAGGCTGTGCAGGCCGTCAGTGGATATTTTTAGGGCTGAGATAGATTCTTGATTAGTAAGAGTATCAGAGGTTATGGGGAGAAGGCAGGAGAATGGGGTCAGAAGGGAGAGAGAGATCAGCCATGATTGAATGGTGGAGTAGACTTGATGGGCTGAATGGTTTAATTCTTCTATCACTAATGACTTTATGATTGCAGGGATTTCATGAGGGATTGGACTTTGTTAGATGAGTGCAGTAAGCATGAAACATACTACTTTTTCTACAATGTGCTGTTCAAATACCACTTACGATGATTCATGTCGGTAACTTAAATGATTAAAAGCTGACAATTATTAAGCAGTTTCGTACATCAATACCACAAAACATAAATAAAACACACCATGACATTCTTTCTTTTTAGGGATACAATGAACTGCAGATATATACAAGGTTCAGCAGTAACTCAGTGGGTCAGGCAGCATCTCCGGAGAAAGAGAATAGGTGACGTTTCAGTTTGGGACCCTTTTTCAGTCTGAAGAAGGTCCTGACCTAAACCATCACCTATTCTTTTCCTCCAGAGATGTAGCCTGATCTGCTGAATTACTCCAGCAGATTGTGTCTATCTTTGATATAAACCAGCATCTGCAATTCTTTGTTTCTTCAATGAACTGCGGATACTGCGGAACTCCGCAAACCCAGAGAGCTAGGCTCGTGTAATGAGAGGGGATCTTATCGAAATGTATAAGATTATTAAGGGGTTGGACACGTTAGAGGCAAACATGTTCCCAATGTTGGGGGAGTCCAGAACCAGGGGCCACAGTTTAAGAATAAGGGGTAGGCAATTTGGAACGTAGATGAGGAAAAACTTTTTCAGTCAGAGTTGTGAATCTGTGGAATTCTCTGCCTCAGAAGGCAGTGGAGGCCAATTCTCTGAATGCATTCAAGAGAGAGCTAGACAGAGCTCTTTAGGATAGCGGAGTCAGGGGGGTATGGGGAGAAGGCTGGAACGGGGTACTGATTGAGAATGATCAGCCATGATCACATTGAATGGTGGTGCTGGCTCGAAGGGCTGAATGGCCTACTCCTGCACCTATTGTCTATAGAGCTGAAGAAACTCAGTGGGTCAAGTAGCATCTGGGGAGGAATGAAAAAGTCTGAAGAAGGTTCTTGACCTGAAGCATCGCATATCCATTCCCTCCACATGCACTGCCTGACCCGCTGAGTTCCTCCAGCTCATTCTCTTTTTAGTCTGTTCCACCATAGCTAATTGCACTTCATTTTTTTCAATCCACATTTCTTGAAGCATTTAATAGCAAATTCAGGATTGCAAAATGGCAGTATCTGCGATCCTTTAGCATGGAAGGCAGACACAAAATGCTGGCGTAACTCAGTGGGTCAGAGGCAGAATCTTGGGAGAGAAGGAATGGGTGAAATTCTTTTAGCATGGGTGGGGAAAGGTTAAATTTTGGATTGAACCGACGCAGTATGACAGGTTGCATCTCTCCAAGCAGCGTTGACTGGTTGAACTGAGCCTCGGCCTCCGTGGTTGCATATGAGCATCATCCAGAGCACTGAACACTCCTGCATGAGAGGAGATGGTCTCAGTCCTCTGACGATCTGTAGCCACATAAATTTAAATATATCAATGGATGTCACTTTCTCTTTGCAGCAAAAACACAGCAGAAACCAGAAATTAAAACGCCAAACTTTTCCAAAGTGAAAGTCACAGATATATTTCACAGATTGGTAAGCATATTAGTAATTCATCATAATTTGAATTCTACATTTGTGTTTGTTTCAGTTTGATCAACTTTCTTTGAAATAGGTGAAAACCAAAAATGGCATTTTGTTTTTATCACGTTATTCAGAGTTAGAAGGATAGAGAAAGCTTAGTTGCCAATAAAGACTAGATTTTTAATGGATCTCAAGGAATGTGTCTCTTATCATTCTTTTCCATTTGAGGAATTGATTGGGTTGAATCTTGAACCTGTTTGCACTACTTCTACTTTCTCAAGAAAGCCACCTTGTAACTTTATAATTTCTGACTTTCGAGATTTAATTTTGCATCCAATTTGCCTTCTGTGGTTGCATGAATCCCACTTTCTCATCCACTCCCTATGCACTCGGGGAGTGGATGAGATGTGGGAGAAAACCAGAGCACCTGGAGGAAACTCGTGCAGTCACAGGGAGAATGTACCAACTCCGTACAGACAGCAACTGAGGTCAGGATTGAACCCGGGTCTCTAGTGCTGTGAGGCAGCTGCACCACCTATTATGTGAAATAAATTGACTATAGTTTATTTTCCTGACTATGGTTATGGAATAACCAAGTAGAGAAAATAATACCTAGAATATTATTTTTCTATACCTGGTTTATTCCATGACCAAATTACAACACGGTCTTTATCGTTTCACCATCTCCGCCGCATCTGCTCCCTAGATGAGACTTTCCCTTCTTGGACATCCAAAATCTCCTCTTTCTGTAGTAAACGTGATTTTGTGGCGGCTCCCAAGGGTTGGGCCATAACACTACCGACCCCTCGGCACGGGAATGGACCGGTCTAGAGAACGTATTAAACACATCGCTCCCGAAATACCAAGCTCCTCGCCTTTATTTCGAGCTTTTTCGACGCGCCACAATTTCGTCGTTGCTGTCATAGATGGGTCCCATAGTGCTGCTCTAACTCCCTTCTCACCCGAAACAGAACAAGGATTGAGTTCCCCTGGTCCTTGTCTTTCATCCCATCCTACACATCAATCTCCGACATTTCATGCACCTCCAACGTGATCGCACTCCCATCACATCTTCCCACCTCCACCCCTTTCCGCCTTCTGCAAAGACCGCTCTCTCCATAACTCCATGCTTCACTACGTGGAGGGCGTGCAACGTAGGTTTACTAGGTTAATTCCCGGAATGGCGGGGTTGTCATATGTTGAAAGACTGGAGCGACAAGGCTTGGATACACTGGAATTTAGAAGGATGAGAGGGAATCTTATCGAAACATATAAGATTATTAAGGGGTTGGACACGTTAGAGGCAGGAAACATGTTCCCAATGTTGGGGGAGTCCAGAACCAGGGGCCACAGTTTAAGAATAAGGGGTAGGCCATTTAAGAATAAGGGGCGGCACGGTGGCGCAGCGGTGAGTTGCTGCCTTACAGTGAATGCAGCGCCTGAGACTCTGGTTCGAGTCTGGGGTTATGGGGAGAAGGCAGGAACGGGGTACTGATTGAGAATGATGAGCCATGATCACATTGAATGGCGGTGTTGGCTCAAAGGGCCGAATGGCCTACTCCTGCACCTATTGTCTATTGATCCCTTCCCACCAAAACCATCCCCTCCCTAGGTACCTTACCCTGCAACTGCAGAAGATGCAACACCTGTCCCTATATCTCCTCCACCCAGGGACTCCAGCAGTCCTTCCAGGTGAGAGAATTTCATTTGCACCTCCTCGAATGTCATCTATTGCTTCCGATGTTCCCTGCTCAGTCTGCCAAAGCCAATCCGATCTCCTGGTAGCTAACCATTTTAACTCCTTTTCCCATTTCAATACCGACCTTTGTTTACTACCCAATGATAAAAACGTTAAATTCTCCAAGTTTAGATAATTTACCAAACCCCCTCCACATCTTCTTCCCCTACCTCCCCCCCCCGCTCTCCTCCCTTCACTCCTCCCTGTGTCCCACCTGAACTCGCACCCATTTCTCCTTTTCTCCTACATTCTTTCCTCTGGCTTCGCAATTTGCAATTCTTCTGTCCTCACATCACATCTTTAGTCTTTTAATCACCTTTGTCCCAACCAAATGCCTAACCAAACCCTACCTCACCTATATCCACTAATCACTTACCAGGCTTTGTCTTGATCCTCCCCTCATTACCACAATCAGTCTGAGGAAGGTTCCCTGACCCGAAAAGTCACCTATCCATGTTCTTTGAAGATGTTGCCTGACCCGCTGAGTTACTCCAACACTTTGATTTACTCTCTCCATTATCCAGCAGTGAAACATTTCCATTGGGGTGAAATTGGAGGCCTTGTTTGGTTTTATAGCATAATTAGTAAGAAGAAAGCCATCTGAGAGCAACTGCATCTCATATGTTACCTGTCAAAACAGTAATTGGAGATCACACTGTGAGTATCTTACTCTTGTGTCTTGCCTTTTCATTCATTTCCTCTTCTTCCCTTTGTAGGGCCCCTTGTCGGTTTTCTCCGCTAAGAACCGATGGAGCTCCGTCAGAGACGTTGATCTTGAGAAAAGTGAAAAAGGATTTGGATTCACACTGCGTGGCGATTCTCCTGTCCTTATTGCAGGAGTTGTCCCTGATGGCTCCGCAGATGTACGTACACCTTACACCAAATCATTGGTGATGTATCATTTTTTTATAATTTATTTCCTGCTTTTGTTATTTTTCAACAGAAAATCTTTTAGAAGGATTGGAGATAATAGAAATACGCTAAGTAACAAGAAGTATTTCCTTTTTTAAACGTACTTTAAAAAAATCTATATTTTTGGAAACGCCCAGCATTGCTTGACCTTGAACATAATTCATGGATATGTAGGTAATGGAGGGACATGGGTCAAGTTCAACCAGATTCATTTCACTTGCTCATCATGGTCTCGTTTGACTCCAGTCACCAAGCACAAAATCTGGAGGCTGCAGCGAATCGTTCGATCAGCTGAGAAGGTTGTTGGCTGCAACCTTCCCCCCTCCCATTGACGAACTGTACACTGCAAGGGCCAGGACAATAGACAATAGGTGCAGGAGTAGGCCATTCGGCCCTTCGAGCCAGCACCGCCATTCAATGTGATCATGGCTGATCATCCACAATCAGTACCCTGTTCCTGCCTTCTTCCCCTGACTCCGCTATCATTAAGAGCTCTGTCTTGAAAGCATCCAGAGAATTGGCCTCCACTATCTTCCAAGGCAGAGAATTCCACAGATTTACAACTCTATGACTGAAATCACGAGAGGAATAGATCAGGTAGATGCACAGAGTCTCTTGCCCAGAGTAAGGGAATCGAGGACCAGAGGACATGGGTTCAAGGTGAAGGGGAAAGATTTAACAGGGGGTGGTGGGTGTATGAACAAGCTGCCAGAGGAGGTAGTTGAGGCTGGGACTATCCCAACGTTTAAGAAACAGACAGGTACATGGATAGGATGGGTTTGGAGGGATATGGACCAAACACAGGCAGGTGGGACTAGGGTATCTGGGAATTCCACAGGTTCACAACTCTCTGAGTGAAAACGTTTTTCTTCATCTCCATTCTAAATGGCCTACCCCTTATTCATAAACTGTGGCCCCTGGTTCTGGACTCCCCCAACATTGGGAACATGTTTCCTGCCTCTAACGTGTCCAACCCCTTAATAATCTTATATGTTTCAATAAGATCCCCTCTCATCCTTCTAAATTCCAGTCGCTCCAGTCTTTCAACATACAACAGTCCCGCCATTCTGGGAATTAACCTAGTGAACTTACGCTGCACTCCCTCAATAGGAAGAATGTCCTTTCTCAAATTTGGAGACCAAAACTGCACACAGTACTCCAGGTGTGGTCTCTCTCGGGCCCTGTACAACTGCAGAAGGACCTCTTTGCTCCTATACTCAACTCCTCTTGTCACGAAGGCCAACATGCCATTAGCTTCCTTCACTGCCTGCTGTACCTGCATGCTTACTTTCAGTGACTGATGAACAAGGATATTCAGATCTCTTTGTACTTCCCCTTTTCCTAACTTAACACCATTCAGATAATAATCTGCCTTCCTGTTCTTACCACCAATGTGGATAACCTCACATTTATCCACATTAAAGTGAACCTGCCATGCATCTGCCCACTCTCACAACCTGTACAAGTCACCCTGCATCCTCATAGCATCCTCCTCACAGTTCGCACTGCCACCCAGCTTTGTGTATTCTGCAAATTTGCTAATGTTACTTTTAATCCCTTCATCCAAGTCATTAATGTATATTGTAAATAGCTGCGGTGCCAGCACCGAGCCTTGCAGTACCCCACTAGTCACTGCCTGTCATTCTGAAAGGGACCCGTTAATCCCTACTCTTTGTTTCCTGCCTGCCAACCAATTTTCTATCCATGTTAGTACCCTACCTCCAATACCATGTGCTCCCAGTTTGCCCACTAATCCCCTAAGTGGGACCTTATCAAAGGCTTTCTGAAAGTCTAGGTACACTACATCCACTGGCTCTCCCTTGTCCATTTTCCTAGTTACATCCTCAAAAAATTCCAGAAGATTAGTCTAGCATGATTTCCCCTTTGTAAATCCATGCCGGCTTGGACCAATCCTGTTACTGTTATCCAAATGTTCTGCAATTTCTTATTTTATAATTGACTCCAGCATCTTCCCCACCACTGATGTCAAGCTAACTGGTCTATAATTTCCCATTTTCTCTCTCCCTCCTTTCTTAAAAAGTGGGCTAACATTAGCTACCCTCCAATCCATGGGAACTGATCCTGAATCTATAGAACATTGGAAAATGATCACCAATGCGTCCACGATTTCTGGAGCCACTTCCTTAAGTACCCTGGGATGCAAACCATCAGGCCCGGAGGATTTATCAGCCTTCAGTCCCATCAGTCTACCCAACACCATTTCCTGCCTAATGTGAATTTCCTTCAGTTCCTCCATCACCCTAGAACCTCTGTCCGCTAGTACATGTGGGAAATTGTTTGTGTCTTCCTTAGTGAATACAGATCCAAAGTACCTGTTCAATTCGTCTGTCATTTCCTTGTTCTCCATAATAAATTCACCTTCTTCTGCCTTCAAGGGACCCACATTTGTCTTAACTATTTTTTTTCTCTTCACATACCTAAAGAAGCTTTTATTATCCTCCTTTATATTCTTGGCTAGCTTACCTTCGTACCTCATCTTTTCTCCACATATTACCTTTTTAGTTATCTTCTGTTGCATCTTTGCTATGTTATACTTCTCTTTTATTTTTATGCTGTCCTTGACTTCCCTTGTCAGCCACAGGTGCCTCTTACTCCCCTTAGAATCTTTCTTTCTCTTTGGAATGAACTGATCCTGCACCTTCTGATTATTCCCAGAAATACCTGCCATTGTTGTTTCACCGTCTACCCTGCTAGGGTCTCTTTCCAGTCAACTCTGGCCAGCTCCTCTCTCATGCCTCCATAGTCCCCCTTGCTCAACTGCAATACTAACACTTCCAATTTTCCCTTCTCCCTCTCAAATTGTAGATTAAAACTTAGCATATTATGATCACTGCCTTCTAATGGCTCTTTTACCTTGAGTTCCCTTATCAAATCCAGTTAATTACACATAACTAAATCCAGAGTTTCATTCTCCCTGTTAGCTCCAGTACAAGCTGCTCTAAGAATCCATCTCGGTGGCACTTCACAAACTCCCTTTCTTGGGGTCCATTACCAAGCTGATTTTCCCAGTCCACCTGCATGTTGAAATCTCCTATAACCACTGTAGCATTACCTATGCGGCATGCCAATTTTAACTCTTGATTGAACTTGCACCCTATATCCAGGCTACTGTTTGGGGGCCTGTAATTAACTCCCATTAGGGCCTTTTTACCCTTACAATTCCTCAGTTCTGTCCATACTGATTCTACATCTCCTGATTCTATGTCACTCCTTGCAAGGGACTGAATATCATTCCTTACCAACAGAGTGACTCCACCCCCTCTGCCCACCTATCTATCTTTTTGATAGGTCGTATAGCCTTGAATATTCTGCTCCCAGCCCTGGTCCTCTTGCAGCCATGTCTCTTTAATTCCCACAACATCATACTTGCCAATATCTAACTGAGCGGGCAAGATCATCTCTGACCCCTCTCACCCTGGCCACAAACTCTTTGAAGCACTTCCCTCTGGACAGCGACTCCAGACTTTCAAGGACTCCACAGCCAGACATAAAAACATTTTTTTCCCATGAGCAGTAGCTCTACTCGATAACTAAAAGTCTGTTGCCTCCTTTTGCTCTGGTATTTTATTTAATTCACATGTTTAAACTATAATGTTTTCTTAAAGTTTTAATGTTTTATGTTTTATTCTTAGTTGTTTACCGTATGTCATATTATTACTTGTCATATTATTACCAAGGCAAATTCCTTATAAATTATGTGTACATACTTGGCTAATAAACTTATTCCTTTCAATTCAATGCTCGGCATGGACATTTCGGGCCAAAAGGCCTATTCTTGTCCCATATTGTTCTATGTTCTACGTATGACATTCAATTCTCCAATTTTGTCTTACTTGGAGGGTGTGTGTGTATATTTTTTGTAATTTTTTTAACTTGTACTATGGTCTTATAATGAAAAATTAACTGGAATTGATGTGACCTGTTAAATTTCTCAGAAAGCCGGTCTCGGAGAAGGAGAATACATTGTGTCCGTGAATGAACAGGATTGCAAGTGGTCCAAGCATTCAGAAGTAGTTCAGCTACTGAAAACTGTTAGCACAGAAAGCATCAAGATTGGGGTGATAACACTAAATACTACTGATCAACAGAATAATGTGAGTGGTGACTATTCAGGTGTGACATTTAATGTTAAGTGGTGAGTTGATTGTTGTGTAAGTCAATAGGTCAATTAGGATATCGCCACAATAAACAATCTAGCATTAATTACTTCATGAGAAACGTGCAGCAACTCTGCCTACTGAGGGTCCTGGATTTGTGAGCATTGAGAGCTAATCTCTGCACAAATAGCTTCTGCTAGCATATACTAATTGAAATTAAATACATATTTCCCCGCAGCAAATATGGGGAGAAGGCAGGAACAGGGTACTGATTGTCAATGATAGCCATGATCACATTGAATGGCGGTGCTGGCTCGAAGGGCCGAATGGCCTCCTCCTGCACCTATTGTTTATTGTCTATAAAACCAAAGAATATTTATAATAATCTGAGGTGTCTCTTGCCTTGCTATATTGGTTTCCTTAACATAGTGCACTCCTTGTTATTCACTTGTAGGGGCAATCTTTAATTCCCCTGCTTGCTTGTCTATCTGATCTCACCCCACCACCCCTGGTCCTAGAGCTAGCTCATCTGACTGCATTCCTAATTAACCCCCACTACCATTTCCCACATCCCCAAACTGCTACTCAAACACATATCCAACAATATCCCCATTCTTGCTATTGAGGGCGTGCAGCGTAGGTTTACTAGATTAATTCCCGGAATGGCGGGACTGTCATATGTTGAAAGACTGGAGCGACTAGGTTTGTATATCCCCATTGTATGTCCAGAACCAGGGGCCACAGTTTAAGAATAAGGGGTAGGCCATTTAGAACAGAGATGAGGAAAAACGTTTTTAGTCAGAGAGTTGTGAATCTGTGGAATTCTCTGCCTCAGAGGGCAGTGGAGGCCAATTCTCTGAATACATTCAAGAGAGAGCTAGATAGAGCTCTTAAGGATAGCGGAGTCAGGGGGTATGGGGAGAAAGCAGGAACAGGGTACTGATTGAGAATGATCAGCCATGATCACATTGAATGGCGGTGCTGGCTCGAAGGGCCGAATGGCCTACTCCTGCACCTATTGTCTATTGTCTATCATCACTTCATGAGCTCTTAGGTCATTGAAACAGAATTGGGCCATTCAGCCCATTGATCTACTCCACCATTCGATTATGGCTGATCTTTCTTTCCCTCTCAACCCCATTCTCCTGCCTTCTCCCCATAGCCTTTGACACCCTTGCTAATCATGAACTTGTCAACCTTAGCTTTAAAAATACCCACTGACTTGGCCTCCACAGCTGAATGTGGCAATGAGTTCCACAGATTCACCACCCTCTGCCTAAAGAAATTCCTCCTCATCTTCATTCTAAAGTTATGTCCTTTTATTCTGAGGCTGTGCCCTCTGGTCCTAGACTCTCCTACTAGTGGGAACATCCACTCCACCCAAGCCACATGATTGTGTTTGCACCATCACCACGCCCCATCAGCAGCATCCAAACAAGAATCTTTAACATTATCCCTACCATCATCAATCGAATGTCTTCACCACAGTCTGGTTGCAAATCTAGATGCGGGTCATCCCCCTAATGCTGCTCTGCTGCCTAACACCTTAAGCTTCATCTGCAGTTGATGTCTTTCATATATCATATCATATCATATATATACAGCCAGAAACAGGCCTTTTCGGCCCTCCAAGTCCGTGCCGCCCAGCGATCCCCGTACATTAACACTATCCTACACCCACTAGGGACAATTTTTACATTTACCCAGCCAATTAACCTACATACCTGTACGTCTTTGGAGTGTGGGAGGAAACCGAAGATCTCGGAGAAAACCCACGCAGGTCACGGGGAGAACGTACAAACTCCTTACAGTGCAGCGTAGTCAGGATCGAACCTGAGTCTCCGGCGCTGCATTTGCTGTAAAGCAGCAACTCTACCGCTGAGCTTCCAATACAATGTAAAATAATTTCTTCCACCCAATTGTTACTGTTAGATGATCTTAACTGGGATGTTTGAATTGTGACAGTGCTACATTGTGTAGGAAAATAACTGCAGATGCTGGTACAGATCGAAGGTATCACAAAATGCTGGAGTAACTCAGCGGGTCAGGCAGCATCTCAGGAGAGAAGGAATGGGTGACGTTTCAGATCGAGACCCTTCAGTCTGGGCCTATCAGCTATGATCATGTTGAATTGTGGGGCCAGGTAGCACACTACCCCCCTTCTACTAATGTTCATGTAGATAAAATCAGTAGCAGATTGTGCACAATATCAAAGGAACAGATTAAAGGAATCAGCCATGATCATATTGAATGGTGGTGCAGGCTCGAAGAGCCGAATGGCCTACTCCTGCACCTATTTTCTATGTTTCTATGTAACTCGTAACATGAAAATCTTTCTGTCTAGTTTCAAAGCTCTTTTCTGGGAAATGGTCACAGTGTTAAATTGTGAGTCTGCAGTGTACCATTCAAAATAACTTAAGCACTTTGGTACCTGGACTTCTTCAGCCCATACTCTCTGATAGACATCTCATTTAATTGTTTGCCAGAGTTAGTTATCCTCATTCTGCTTTCTCTTTCTTCCAGGCTGACAGGAAATCACTTCTTGGTACAATGTCCTCGGCAAGCATCTTCTCCGGGAGTGATAAAGAGAACAGCAGGAAAATTGCTGATTCTAGCAAGGGTTCAGGTTTGCTGACAACCTGGAACAAGAGGAAAAATACAAACAAGGATGGCAGCACTCACAGCTTACCATTCAGTGCCGTGACAGATGATGAATCATTTTACTGAAGAGTATTATCAGTTCTGTCTATGGAAATTATTCATCAGTTTCACAAACATATCCATCACAAGTCTGAGTGCAGAGCAGTGGTATAGAAGTTCATTTCACTCAGAACCTTGTCAATTATGCACACTAGAATTTAAAACCTTGTCTTCTTGCGAATACTTTTATTCAAAGCCTTTTATGGAAAACACAGGCGGTGTGATAGAGAAGAAGTGAGAAGGTTGTGTGCGGTGGAAAAATGGAGTTGGTTTCAGTATCATTCATTGATACCAGTTGAGTTGAAATGGAAGCATTCTCCATGCCTGATGTGCTACAGGC
Source organism: Rhinoraja longicauda (assembly GCF_053455715.1). Classification (NCBI taxonomy): domain Eukaryota; kingdom Metazoa; phylum Chordata; class Chondrichthyes; order Rajiformes; family Arhynchobatidae; genus Rhinoraja; species Rhinoraja longicauda. The sequence goes on from NC_135956.1 coordinate 92,307,111, forward strand.
TTCTGCTGACACTGACAGAGCAGGGACACTGTGGTATGGGAATACATCCTTTGCCCATCATGTCCATGACATTGCCGTTCTCAAGCTGCGATTCTGGGTTTGTTTTTCTTTCACCTTATGCGAATTTACAAAGCATTTGTGGTTGATAATTAATGAATGACCATTCTGAACCTGTTTCTTCAGGATGAGATACTCTTCAGACTTGTCACTGTGATGGATCTTTGGTTCATTTCAAGCCAATCAAGAGCAAAACTTTCCTTAAATTCGTAATGATTCATTTCCTCAAGTTGCTGAAGATCTAACAAGCAAATGATCAGAAGACTATATTCTTTACACTAAAATAGTATCATTAATCTGTTTTAGTACTCGATCCAATGTTACAAAACCTCTGTCTCATCCCCTACATCTCTGTATTACTTTCTGCCCCCATATTGAATTTCATTTATTATGTCTCACTTTTAACTTCATTCACAACATTTGCACTTTACGATCCAGAAACAATATTGTTTACTTCCTCTACCACTTATTGACAAGTACAAGCTGCATTGGGAAACCTTGCTAGGTTTGGCTTGATAGAATTTATCCTATGCTCTCAGTTTGATATAGATTCTGCTTCTTCTTGCATTTGAGGCAGCAGAAGTTATGAAGCTGCTTCTGCTTCTGCTGTCTCTGTTTGTTGTCGTTCGTCTGACTGAGGTCAGTTGACAGGGCTCACCACGGGGAGGTCGACAACGTGAGCCCGATATAGATTTTAAAAAGGACAAGGACAAAATAGTACTTTTAGGCTTAATTCACACTTTTCTTTTAAAAATTATGCCCAAATTAAAGATGTTCTGACTTGAGGAGCAAAATCGGAAGACTTTAAACCTCAAACCAGCAATGTTTCAGTCTTAAATAATTTTCATAAAACTACTGACATTTTTAAATATATTTTTTAAATGGGATGTATCTTGTTATTCCTGCAAACATGTAGATAGTTAAAGCTTTCGATTGTAAACTTGACAGCAAATTTCATGTAAAGTAGTTAATAGCAGAGCCATAAACAGTTATTCTGTCCATAATTGGGTTTAGGCAAAGGTTAGACTAATGTAAAAACTGACTCAATGAGGATCCAAGATTATAATACTGTCTTTGACTTCCATCGTTTATTAAAAGGTCACATTTTAGTTATAAAAATGAGCAACAGCTGTGAGTTGGGCTTTAGGTACAGAGAATCACTGGATTGTTCTCCACTATGTCCCTGTGCGAAAGCATTCCACTTGGTATTTAATTTTTTAAAAGAGAACATGTTCCATTGATATATAGTAGTCCTTCCCAAATGGTGAACCTGATTTATAGGCAACTGGGCAACTTGAGATTTTTTCGGTAAAGTTCTTTCTCCATTTTTAGACAAGGTATAATTTTGTTTCTTATTTCATTGCTAACGTAACCCTGAAGTTTACTTGCTGCTGAATTACAAAACAAAATTCATTTGGTTGAACATTTGAAATTTTTGATTGGCATTTTGACCAGTTTATTTAACTTTATCCATGACAGAATTCCTGGAGAATGAAGAAGAAATAATGAGAAAATGCCTGATTTTGCAGTTACAATGTGCCATGCATATATGATTAACACATAATTCTGTACTTAAAAAGTGAGTATGTAGAGAAGAGTGAGAATTACCTAGATGTATAGGCAAGTACACCGATGAGCCAGAACATTATGACCAGTGATAGGTGAAGTGAATAAACATTGATTAACTTGTTACAATGGCACCTGTCAAGGGGTGGCATATATCAGCAAGTGAACAGTCAGTTCTTGAAGTTGATGTGTTGGATGCAGGAGAAATGGGCAGGAGTAAAGACCTGAGCGACCTTTCCAAGGGCCAAATTGTTCTGGCCAGACGACTGGGTCAGAGCAACTCTGAAACGGCAAGGCTTGTGGGGTGCTCCTGGTCAGCAGTGGTGAGTACCTACCGACGAGGGCAACGAAGGCTATCCCGTCTGGTCCAAACCGACAGAAGGTCTACGATGGCACAAGTCACAGAAAATTTTAATAGTGGAAACGGGAGGAATGTATCAATACACAGTGCATCGCACCCTGCTGCGTATGGGGCTGCACACGGAGGACCAACAGCATATTAGGCAGGTGGTCATAATGTTTGGCTCATCAGGTCATATGTTTTGGCTCAACAGTGTATGCTCAACACACTTACATAGAAGAAAAATCTAACTGCCATTGGCTACAGCTTTTGTTCATTACTAAATCTGGATGAATCGCAGTTGTCTCTCGGAGACTGCAGTCATTCTGAATATAATTTTGTAGTGCAAATCAAATGAATTCAAAGAAACATCAGATGACATTATCCCTGAACATTCCTTTTCCATCAGCTGTGACTTTGTAAAGAAAATAATTTCCACTTCAATAAAGACGAAAATGCAGCAATTCTGCAAAATTATTTCAAAATAAATAACAGCATGGGTTATTTTGTAAATTTCCCCGGTGTGGGATGAATAAAGGAATATATTATTATTAGTACTGCCTGCATATATCAAACCTAAATGTAACTGCTGTGAGATTAAAATTTAGATAATTTTGATTGGGTTTGTGATGAAAAGTGGGACAGTTTCTGCATTGGTAATTGTCAGTTTTATGAAGTAACACAATCTCATTGGTTATTGAAAGCCCACTCCAGATTCAAATGTAATCAATTATTTTAGCATTGATAATTTTTTAATTGTATAGTTTAATTTAGACCAGTGCATAATCAAAATATTTAGTTAAACATTTAATACACTGAAAAGGGTAGGATAAATACACATTTTGAATTGTCCCTTCAAAACCACGACCATAGACCTAATGCATGTATAGATTTATGGTGTACTGAGGAACAGCAGATGCTGGTTTATACCAAAGATAGACACTAAATGCTGGAGTAACTCAGCAGGTCAGGCAATATCTCTGAAATAGGTGATGTTTCGGGTTGGAACCCTTCATCTGACCGAAACCCCACTTACTCCTTTTCTCCAGAGATGCTGGCTGACCCGCTGAGTTACTCCAGTAATTTGTGTCCATCTGTAGATTTATGGTCATGCAAGGTTTAATTGTCTACATTTTCTAATTGTTTAGAGTGTGTGGGTGGGGTGGTGGAGCATATTTATGGTACTGAACACGAACTGTCAAATGTAAACTGACATAGCTTAATATACTTCTGGTAAATTGCAAACATTTGTTTGTTGAACATAATCTTACCACCTCTTTTGACACCTTTAATTGTCATCATAAGTAAATGCTAAACCTGGCATTTTGATCTGGACCAAATGATTATTTATTAGATACATTTTGGGGAAATACAAATCAAAAGAATGTTTTAATATTTCCAATTCTGCTTTCTCCAATCTATTGTTTTCAAAATATATATCTGTATGAATCAAAGATCAGCAGCATTGGCAGCCAATGTGTTCCTGCTAGTGTTGTTCATTCTCACGATATGGATATCTGGCTACCTTTTATTGCTCATTCTTATTTTTCCTTGAGAAAGTGGTGGTAGTCCTTTTTATTTTGAAATGCTATTGTTGAAAGTGTAATGGGCTGGATATTCCAGAATTTTGACTGTATTGTTGTGCTGTGAATGGGGGTGAATGAGATTTTGTCAGAAACAGTAGAAAATAATTGGGTCCACCATGTCACAGCTACTTTGCAATCATTCTTAACACCTCTGACACCTTGCTGCTAAGAATATAGTGCCCTCTCACTGTGTTGCATCTTAACCCAATTTGTTGTACATTGTACTCTGGGGACTGGAATTTTAATCTGCTCTGTTGTAAAATTCTTGCCAGTATTATTCTTCACTGAACTGGACTACAGACTGATGTTACAACAGCTGCTTAAGCTACACACCTGTAACTTGCCAGATCTCCATTCCAGTTTTTAATAAATAGGACAGTTATAGAGAGACATGTTTGCTTCTAACATTTAATTTATGATTCACAAATACAATGCAATGTAACAATATGAAATTAAGTTGCTATTTTTTTAATTCCCAGAGGTAGATGCAGGAGTAACTGGACCATAGCCAAACTAATTTAAAAAAATCATTATATCAGAAACAAAACTGCCAGATGATATGTAGGTTAATTGGCTGGGTAAATGTAAAAATTGTCCCTAGTAGGTGTAGGATAGTGTTAATGTACGGGGATCGCTGGGCGGCACGGACTTGGAGGGCCGAAAAGGCCTGTTTCCGGCTGTATGTATATGATATGATATGATATGATACATGTTGAGTAAATGTATATCATGTCTGAATGTCTGTGGGGCAATGTTTACGTTTATGTAAGAAATAATATGTTGTGTGTCTAATCAATTGTTTTGGTACAAGATATATTTTTTGATGTTCCTCAGATTATTAGATCATTCAAGATGGTAGTTTTCTATTTCTGTACTGAGGTCTATGAATAAAATGCAGCATTAATAATCTTTTTGTGGCTGACTGCATAATGCTGCACTCTGGGGGAGGGTGGGGATAGGACCACCTGGATTGGTCTTACTTAGAATCTGAGTGGCAACTTCCTCACCCACAGGATAGTAGGTATATGGAACAAGATGCCAGAGGAGGTACTTAAGGCAGATAGAATGACAACATTTAGTTTCAGTTTAGAGATACAGCCTAGAAATGGGTTCCGGTCCATGCTGACCATTGATCACCCCTTCAGTCCATTTCTATGTTATCCCACTTTCTCATCCACTCCCTACAAACTAGGAGAAGTTTATAGTGGCCAATTAGCTTACAAACCTGCACGACTTTGGGATGTGAGAAGAAAGGACAGCAGCCAGAGGATAAGCAACTGGTTACAGGAACTGCAAATCCACACACAGCACCAAGGATTGAACTCCTTGGTGTCTGGCAATGTGAGGCTGCAGCTTTACAAGCGCTGTGGTTAAAAACCTAAGACATTTGGACCCTTGCATGGTCCGGATTGGTTTAGATATGGGCCTAACCCGGGGCAAATGCGATGAGGTTGAATGGGACATTTTGGTCGGCATGGACGAGTTGGACTGAAGGGCTTGTTTCCATGCTATATGCCTCTATGATAGATCTAAGGTTGTGGTGCAACTAATCTGTGATTGGTTCTTGATAGATACGGTAGATGATCAATCTATTTTTCAGGGTGGACATGTTAAAGACAGGTCAGGCAGCATCTCTGGGAAAATGGATGGATGGTTTTGGATCGGGACCTTCAGACTGAAAGTAGTGGGGGGGGGGGGGGATTGATGAAGACTCGAGGAGAAAAAAAAATCATGCAGGGCATTACCTGGTAGGTCCATTGTTTGCTAGGGAAGATGTGATCTCGAGAGGAACAATGTGGAAAACTATGGAAATGGCAAAATTACTAGTGTAGAGGAAGGGGGGCAGGGAGGGGAGGGAAATGTAAGATGAAGTTACTTAAAATTATAGAATTCAATGTTCATACTGCTGGGTTGTAAGCTTCCCAAGCGAAATATGAGGCACTATTTATGGAAACATAGAAAACAGGTGCAGGAGTAGGCCATTTGGACCTTTGAGCCAGCACCGCCATTTAATATGATCATGGCTGATCATCCAAAATCAGTACCCCGTTCTTGCTTTCTTCCCATATCCCTTGATTCCCTTAGCTCTAAGAGCTAAATCCAACTCTTTCTTGAAAACATCCAGTGAATTGGCCTCCACTGCCTTCTGTGGCAGAGAATTCCACAGATTCACAACTCGCTGGGTGAAAATGTTTTTCCTCAACTCAGTCCCAAATGCCCTACCCCTTATTCTTAAACTGTGACCCCTGGTTCTGGACCCCCCCCCCCAACATCGGGAACATTTTTCTTGCATCTACCCTGTCCAATCTAAGAATTTTATATGTTTCTATAAGATCCCTTCTCATCCTTCTAAATTCCAGTGAATACAAGCCCGGTCGACCTATTTTTTTCATCACTTGTCAGTCCCGCCATCCCGGGATTTATCCTGGTGAACCTCAATAGCAATAATGTCCTTCATCAAATTAGGAGACCAAAATTGCACGTAATCCTCCAGGTGCAGTCTCACTTGGGCCCTACACAACGGCAGTAGGACCTCCTTGCTAAACTAATGATCAGCCATGATCACATTGAATGATGGTGCTGGCTCGAAAGGTCGAATGGCCTACTCCTGCGCCTATTGTCTAAACTCAAATCCTCTTACAATGAAGACCAACATGCCATTAGCTTCCTTCATTGCCTGCTGTTCCTTCCAATCTGCATATGGCCTCACTCTGGCAATGTTCATAAGTTCTAGGAGCAGAATAAGGCCATTCAGCTCATCGCCTACCCCACCATTCAATCATGGCTGATCTATCTTTCCCTTTCAACCCATTATCCTGCCTTTGCCCCATATCCCCTGACACCCTAACTAATGTCAATCTCCACCTTAAAAATATCTAATGACCACCTTCACAGCCATCAGTGGTAATGAATTCCACACATTCATCAACCACCCTTTGACGAAATAAATTCCTTCTCATCTTTCTAAAGATGCGTCCATTTATTCTGAGGCTGTGCCTTCTGGTCCTAGACTCTCACGAGTGGAGACATCCTCCCCACATCCACTCTATCACTCGAACAGTGCCTCGGGTCTTTCGCTATTTGGTATGTTTCAACGAGGTTCCCCTCTTATCCTCCTAAACTCCGGCGAGTACAGGTCCCATGCCTTAAAACACTCACCATATGTTAACCCAATCATTCCCATAAAATGGCGGAGGCCCATGACAGGTTTGGAGTTTAAATGGTCAGCAACGGGGAGCTTCCATAGGCCTGGGTGAACCTAGCCGAGCGGAAGTGTTCAGCGAAACAGTCGGTGAGTCTAGGTTTGGTCTCGTCGTTGTACAGGCGCCCACATTAGGAACACCAGATGCAGCAGATGAGGTTAGATGTGCAAGATACATGTTCTGGATGCACTGGGACGCATCCTCAGTGATGTGACCTGGGGTCATTGGGTGTTTCGGGTCTCACAACATCAGACCCCTTCGCCCAGGCGACCCAGCCGGAGTTGATCAGGCCCCGACTTGCGTCCCAGCAGCAACTGCCCACGGATCAGCCCTCTTAATCCAAAGCCATCTAGTGGCTTTCTCTGCGGCTTCGCTTGCGGATTGAATGGCCCTATTCTTTTTCCAGCCCCGTAATGCCCAATTGGTTGAGGACTTTGCAGAGTGAGCGACCTGCAAAGCCTCTACAGCCCACCTCTATGGGTTCATAGCGTGTCTTCCAGACTCTGTCCCGACACATCTCCAGCAGCTCCTGGTACTTTGCGTGTTTTCTCTCATTTGCTTCTTCCATACGGTCTTCCCAGGTCACTGTCAGCTCCAGAATGATCAGCTGTTTTGTCACTTCAGAGGTGATGATCATGTCTTGTCGGAGTGATGTTGCTGTGATGTGCTGCGGAAATTGCTGTGATGTTGCTGTGATGTACAGCAGATGAGGTTAGATGTGAACATCTGCAGAAGGCGAAAAGGGATGGAGATGGGTAAATGCACAGTCTTTTATTCAGAGCAGGTGGCTCATAGAGTAGAGAAATGCACAATCTTTAATCCAGAGTAGGAGAATCAAGAACTAGAGAGCACGCGTTTAAGATGAGAGGGGAAAGATTAAATATAAATCTGAGGGGAATCATCCATACAGAGGGCAGTGGGTGTATGGAATGGAGCTGCCAGAGAAGGTAGTTGAGGCAGATACTATCGCAACATTAAAAGACATTTGGATAGATACATGGATGGGACAGGTTTAGAGGGATTTGGGCCAAACGCAGGCAGGAGGGCTAGTGTAGATGGGACATGTTGGACGGCATGGGAAAGTTCAAGATTTCAAGATCAATTTATTGTCACGTGTACCAGTTAAGGTACAGTGAAATATGAGTTACCATACAGCCATACTAAGTAAACAGCAACAAAACACACAGCCACATAAAATAAAATTTAACATAAACATCCACCACAGCGGATTCCACATTCCTCACTGTGATGGAAGGTAATAAAGTTCAATCGTCTTCCTCTTTGTTCACCTGAGGTCGGGGCTGTTCAACCGTCCACAGTCGCCGCTGCCGACAGGAGCCCTTGCGTCAGGATGACTTAAACTCCCCGCATCGGGATGGTTGAAAAAACTCCACAGCATGGAGTCCAGAGTCGGCCTCTTCTTACCAGAGACCGCGGGCTTCACGGTGTTAACATTCACAGGATTGCAGCTCCACAATCCCAGCAAAGGATTGCAGCTCCACAATGTTAATGTCCGCGCCGCGCCCGCGGCATGAAGCGCCGGGCCGGTCTCCGGTAAAGGCCACCAACTCCTCGATGTTAGGCCGCGGTGGGGACGGAGATACGATATGGAGAAAAATCGCATCTCCGTCGAGGTAAGAGTTTGAAAAAAGGTTTCCCCAACTCCCCCCTCCCCCCACATAAAACAAACCAAGGAACACTAAAACATGCTTTTAACACATACTTAAAATAACAAAAACAGTATAAAGGACAGACAGACTGTTGGCGAGGCAGCCAATGCTGGAGGTGCCACCCGGTGGAATGTCCTGAAGAGCCTGTTTCCCTACTTTATGACTATGGCAGGACACAATAACATCTTTTTTTCAAAAAGGACATCTGCAACAGCTAAGTTTAGGTTTATTATTGTCACGTGCACCGAGGTACAGTGAAAAGCTGTTTCCAGAATGGGGCACTGATTCTGGACGATCAGCCATGGTCATATTGAATGGCGGTGCTGTCTCGAAGGGCTGTATGGCCTACTCCTGCACCTATTTTCTATGTTTTTATGTTTCGCATGTTTCGAAACAGATCTGACTAGCAGAGGTTACGTAACAGAGGGACTAATGTAGCTGGGGCATGACTCAATCACGATAATAACCATATAACCATATAACAACTACAGCACGGAAACAGGCCCGTTCGGCCCTACCAGTTCACGCCGACCACTCTCTCTGACCTAGTCTCATCTACCTGCTCTCAGACCATAACCCTCTAATCCCCTCTTATCCATATACCTATCCAATTTACTCTTAAATAATAAAATTGAGCCTGCCTCCACCACTTCCACCGGAAGCCCATTCCATACAGCCACCACCCTCTGAGTAAAGAAGTTACCCCTCATGTTACCCCTAAACTTTTGTCCCTCAATTCTGAAGCTATGTCCCCTTGTTGGAATCTTCCCCACTCTCAAAGGGAAAAGCCTACCCACGTCAACTCTGTCCGTCCCTCTTAAAATTTAAAAAACCTCTATCAAGTCCCCCCTCAACCTTCTACGCTCCAAAGAATAAAGACCCAACCTATTCAACCTCTCTCTGTAGCTTAAGTGCTGAAACCCAGGCAACATTCTAGTAAATCTCCTCTGTACCCTCTCCATTTTGTCGACATCCTTCCTATAATTTGGCGACCAGAACTGCACACCATACTCCAGATTCGGCCTCACCAATGCCCTGTACAATTTTAACATTACATCCCAACTTCTATATTCGATGCTCTGATTTATAAAGGCAAGCATACCAAACGCCTTCTTCACCACCCTATCCACATGAGATTCCACCTTCAGGGAACAATGCACAGTTATTCCCAGATCCCTCTGTTCCACTGCATTCCTCAATTCCCTACCATTTACCCTGTACGTCCTATTTTGATTTGTCCTACCAAAATGCAGCACCTCACACTTATCAGCATTAAACTCCATCTGCCATCTTTCAGCCCACCCTTCCAAAAGGCCCAAGTCTCTCTGTAGACTTTGAAACTCTACTTCATTATTAACTACACCACCTATCTTAGTATCATCTGCATATTTACTAATCCAATTTGCCACACCATCATCCAGATCATTAATGTAAATGACAAACAACAGTGGACCCAACACAGATCCTTGGGGTACTCCACTAGACACTGGCCTCCAACGTGATATACAATTGTCAACCATTACCCTCTGGTATCTCCCATTCAGCCATTGTTGAATCCATCTTGCAACCTCACTATTAATACCCAACGATTTAACCTTCTTAATCAACCTTCCATGTGGAACCTTGTCAAATGCTTTACTGAAGTCCATATAGACAACATCGACAGCCTTGCCCTTATCAATTTCCCTGGTAACCTCTTCAAAAAATTCAAGAAGATTAGTCAAACATGACCTTCCAGGCACAAATCCATGTTGACTGTTTCTAATCAGGTCTTGTTTATCCAAATAATTATATATATTGTCCCTAAGTATCTTTTCCATTAATTTTCCCACCACAGGCGTCAAACTAACAGGTCTATAATTGCTAGGTTTACTTTTAGAACCTTTTTTAAACAAAGGCACAACATGCGCAATGCGCCAATCTTCCGGCACCATCCCCGTTTCTAATGACGTTTGAAATATTTCCGTCATAGCCCCTGCTATTTCTGCACTAACTTCCCTCAATGTCCTAGGGAATATCCTATCAGGACCTGGAGACTTATCCACTTTTATATTTTTCAAAAGTGTCCGTACCTCCTCTTCTTTAATCCTCATAATTTCCATCACTACTCTACTTGTTTCGCTTACCTCACATAATTCAATATCCTTCTCCTCGGTGAATACCGAAGAAAAGAAATTGTTTAATATCTCCCCCATTTCTTCCGGCTCAGCACATAGCTGTCCACTCTGACTCTCTAATGGACCAATTTTATCCCTCGCTATCCTTTTGCTATTGACATATCTGTAGAACCCCTTGGGGTTTACTTTTACATTACTTGCCAAAGCAGCCTCATATCTTTTTTTCGCTTTTCTAATTTCCTTCTTAAGATTCCTTTTACATTCTTTATATTCCTCAAGAACCTCATTTACTCCCTGCCGCTTATATTTATTGTATATCTCCCTCTTTTTCCGAACCAAGTGTCCAATTTCCCTGGAAAACCACGGCTCTTTCAAATTATTATTCTTTCCTTTCCACCGAACAGGGACATAAAGACTCTGTACTCTCAAAATTTCACCTTTAAATATTCTCCATTTCTCTATTATATCCTTTTCATAAAACAAAAAGTTCCATTTCACTCCTTTTAAATCCTTTCTCATCTCCTCAAAATTAGCCTTTCTCCAATCCAAAATCTCAACCCTTGGTCCAGATTTGACCTTCTCCATAATTATATTGAAACTAATGGCATTGTGATCACTAGACCCAAAGTGCTCCTCAACACATACCTCCGTCACCTGACCCGTCTCATTTCCCAACAGGAGGTCCAACACTGCCCCTTCTCTGGTAGGTACCTCTACGTATTGCTGCAAAAAACTATCCTGCAACACTGAATGAAGTTTCTTTAGTCAGCGAATGGAGAATGTGGAATTCATAGCCACAGGAAGCTGTGGAGGCCATCAGTGGATATTTTTAAAGCAGAAATTGACAGATTCGTGCTTAGCACGGGTGTCAGGGGTTATGGGGAGAAGGCAGGAGAATGGGGTCAGGAGGGAGAGATAGATCAGCCATGAGTAGACCCCTACCACTGATGATGAACTCCACCGGCTGATGCCACCAGCACTGGCTGCCTCGCCAATAGTCTGTCTGTCCTTTATACTGTTTATATTATTTTAAGTATGTGTTAAAAGTAGGTTTTAGCGTTTCTTGGTTTGTTATATGTGGGGGGTTTGTGGGGGGGGGGTAATTGGGGGAAACTTTTTCCAATCTCTTACTTCGATGGAGATGCAATTTATTTCCATATTGTATCTCTGTCCCCTCTGTGGTCCAACATGGAGGAGATGGTGGCCTTGCCTGGAGACTGGCCCGGCGCTTCAAGCCAGGGGCGCAGCGTGGACCTCAACATCATGGAGCTGTGATCTTTTGGTGAGGATCGACTGTGGAGAGCTCCAACCGCGGGGCCTGTGGATTTAACATCGCGAAGCCCGCGGTCTCTGGTAAGAAGAGGCCGATTCGGGAGCTCCATGCCGCGGAGAGTTTCAACCGTCCCGACGCCGGAGTTTCGATCATCCTGATGTGAGGGCTTTGGATCGTCAGCTGCGGAGGCTTTGAGCGCCCCGACTGTGGACGGTTCAACAGCCCCAACCGTGGGTGAACAAAGAGGAAGCTGATTGAACTTTATTACCTTCCATCACAGTGAGGAATGTGGAATCCACTATGGTGGATGTTTATGTTAAATTTTACTTATAACAGTATAACAGTATAACAGTATAACAAAACTTTATTGTCATTCGGTATAAATACCGAACGAAATGTGGCTGTGTGTCTTGTTGCTTTTCACTTAGTATGGCTGTATGGTAACTCAAATTTCACTGCGCCTTAATTGGTACACGTGACAATAAATTGAATCCACATCGGTGATGCTGAGGTTGAAAGGGTCAGCAGCTTTAAGTTCCTTGGTGTGCACATCACTGAGGACCTTTCCTGGACACTGCACATGGACACAACAACAAAGAAGGCCCACCAGCGGCTTTTTCCTGAGAAGACTGAGGAAGTTTGGCATGAACGCCAGCATCTTCACAAACTTCTACAGATGCACCATCGAGAGCCTGCTGACGGGCTGCATTACAGTCTGGTACGCGAACTGTTCGGCCCATACCCACAAATCATTACAGAGAGTGGTGAAGACGGCACAGCACATCACTGCCAACTGTCTCCCGGCCATTCAGGACATTCTCTACCAGCGGTGCCTGCGGAAGGCATGTAGCATCATCAAGGACCACAGCCACCCAGCACCCAGGCTGTTCTTGTTACCGTCAGGCAGACGATACAGGAGTATGGCTGCGCGTACCACCAGACTTAAGAACAGTTTCTACCATCAGGCCATCAGGCTTCTGCACTCGTAAACACATTTCATATCAGATATGTTGATTATTTTTAATATTGTTTTTTAAACTATTTTTAATATTGTCTTTTTACCTTACTAATGTCATTGTTTATCTTATTTATCCTTGGAGTATTACTGCTGAGGTGACCTGTTGTCTTGTCAAATACATTTCATTGCACCGTTGACCCTGTGCCAACCTACATATGGCAAATAAAATTATTATTATTATTATTATTATTATTATCATCTTGAAGTTGTGACCCGCCCACACCGGAGACGGACACGAGTCTGATTGGCCAGCGACCTTTCCAGGCCGCCTCCGCTTCCGATTGGCCGAGGCGGATGTCACTCACCCCATGGACGGGGCGGGGCCTGGGACGTTATGACGTTTATGGGGCCTGGGCGGGGCTTATTACGTTATGACGTGAGGGGACGTGGGGCGGAGCTTGTCACGTTATGACGTGAGGGGCTTATTACGTTATGACGTCGTGGGGGCGTGGGCGGGGCTTGTTACGTTATGACGTGTGGGGGACGTGGGGCGGGGCTTGTTTTACGTTATGACGTAGGTCGGGGCCCGAGCGGTCGCGGGGAGACGGAGCGGCGGCGGTACCGGTACCGACACCAGGCCCAGCGAGAGGCGGCGGCGTCCCCACACACACACACATACACAGTCAGACCCAGCGGAGCCGCCTGAGGGAGGCAGCGGTACCGGGTACCGGACTCACACCCAGTGGCGGACGCTGGTACCGGCCCCACAGCGGCAGTAGGCGGCGGTGCCGGGTACCGGGCCCAGCCAGGCCGCGATGGAGGAGCGGGCGGCGCTGGAGCGCCAGATCCGGCTACTCTCGGGTGAGTGTCCCCGGGGAGAGGAGTGGGGTGGGAGGGGGGAGCGGGGCCTGACGACCGGGGATGGGGAGGGGAGGGGAGTGGGTGAGGAGTCAGATGTGGGAGGGAGGTTTGAGGGGGAGAGAGGAGGAGGAGGAGGATGATGATGATGATGATGATGATGATGAGGAGGGAAGTAGGTGGGTGGCAGGAAAGAGGAGGAGGGGAGGTGTGAGGAAGGGAGGGGGTGAGATGAGCTGGGGGCTGAGGGTGAGAGTAGACACATAGTGCTGGAGTATCTCAGCACAGGGTCAGGCAGCATCTGTGGAGATTTGTGTACAAAATCAATAGACAATAGGCGCAGGAGGAGGCCATTCGGCCCTTCGAGCCAGCACCGCCATTCAAAGTGATCATGGCTGATCATTCTCAATCAGTACCCCGTTCCTGCCTTCTCCCCATACCCCCTGACTCCGCTATCCTTAAGAGCTCTATCCAGCTCTCTCTTGAATGCATTCAGAGAATTGGCCTCCACTGCCTTCTGAGGCAGAGAATTCCACAGATTTACAACTCTCTGACTGAAATCACGAGAGGAATAGATTGGGTAGATGCACAGAGTCTCTTGCCCAGAGTAGGGGAATCGAGGACCAGAGGACATGGGTTCAAGGTGAAGGGGAAATATTTAACAGGGGGTGGTGGGTGTATGGAATAAGCTGCCAGAGGAGGTAGTTGAGGCTGGGACTATCCCAACGTTTAAGAAACAGTTAGACAGGTACATGGATAGGATGGGTTTGGAGGGATATGGACCAAACACAGGCAGGTGGGACTATGGTATCTGGGACATTGTTGGCCGGTGTGGGCGAGTTGGGCCGAAGGGCCTGTTTCCACGCTGTATCACTATGAATGGGTGACGTTTCGGGTCGAGACCCTTCCTCAGACTTCAGTGAGAGGGTGGATGAGGCGGGGAGGGGGGGGGGTGAAGGTAGTACGGGGTGAAGGGAGGGTGGGAGATTGGGGTGAGGGATATGAGGTGGGTGAGGCAGGAAGAGGGTGTGAGGCAGGTTTCCGGGGGGGGGGGGGGGCGTTGGTGAGGGTAGCACAGGGTGAGGGGCCAGGGGAGGCAGGGTGGGAGTGAGCGAGATATGGGGAGGTATGGTGGGAGTGAGTGAGATGAGGTGAGGGTAGTATAGGGTGGTAGTGAGGGGGATGCAGTGGGGTGGGGGTGAGATGGGATAAAGGGGTGAGGCAGGGTTTGGGGGGGAGGGTAGTATCGGGTGAGTGGGCAGGGTGGGAGCGAGGGGGCTGAGTATGTCCTGACTGAGCTCGTTGAGGGTGCACCTGTTGTGTGCTGGTCGCCGGCTGATGGCGCACACAGCCAAGGAAGGCAGCTAATAGAGGCACAATGAACAGCAGGCACTGGAATGGGCATTGTGGGCCGAAGGGCATGTTCCTGAGCTGCACTGTTCTATCTTCTCAATGCTGTCCAAATATCTTTTAAATGTCGCTATTGTATCTGCCTCAACTACCTCGTTTGGCAGCTCGTTCCATACACCCTTTCACCTTTTTGTGTTGAAAAAGATTCCTATTAAATCTTTTCCCTCTCATCTTAAACCTATGTCCTCTGGTTCTTGATTCTCCTGCTCTGGGTAAAAGACTGATTATTTACTTTGTCTGTCTGCCTCATAATCTTGTGAACCTTTTGAAGTGGTTTATGATAGCCCAGTATGTTGCAGTTTACAGGTTAAGGTGTATTATTGTTACGTGTACTGTGTTACAACGAAAAGCCTTTTTTGCTTGCTGTCCAATCAGATTAGGTAACATATAATCCTCCAACATTTCCGTCAGCAATAATAATAATAATAATAATAACAATCCTCCAGTGGGATCCCACTACTGGCCACATCTTCCCATCTCCTCCTTTCCGCTTTCTGCAGAGACCGTTCCCTCCGTAACTCCCTGGTCCACTCGTCCCTTTCCACCCAAACCACCCCCTCCCCAGGTACTTTCCCCAGCAACCGCAGGAGATGCAACACCTGTCCCTTTACCTCCCCCCTCGACTCCAACCGAGGACCCAAACGGTCTGTCCAGGTGAGACAGAGGTTCACCTACACCTCCTCCAACCTTGTCTACTGTATCAGCTGTTCCAGGTGTCAACTTCTCTACATCGGCTAGACCAAGCACAGGCTTGGCGATCGTTTCGCTGAACACCTCCGTTCAGTCCGTCTTAACCTACTTGATCTCCCGGTGGCTCAGCACTTCAACTCCCCCTCCCATTCCCATTCTGACCTTTCTATCCTGGGCCTCCTCCATTGTCAGTGAGGACCCCTTTTCTCAAAAAGAGCTTTTTCCACAGTTATCAGGCTACTAAAGAGGCTCCCTTTTGCTCCACCTATTGTACTTGAGTTTGACGTTTCTATTTATGTATGGCATTATCGAATCTGATAGGTTAGATAATGGAATTAGATAAGGAACGGGTGACTAGAGTCTGATGAAGGGTCTCAACCCGAAAAGTCACCTATTCCTTTTCTCCAGCTATGTTGTCTGACCTGCTGAGTTACTCCAGCTTTTTGTGTATCTTTGGTTTTTCCAGCATCTGCAGTTCCTTCCTGCACATGCTGTTTTTGAGTCATGCTTTCAAGCCTCTGTACCTTCTGCCAAATGGGAGCAGGAGGAAGGAATGAGCATCGTGGGAAGATCTTTGATTATGTTGGCTGCATTTCTGAGGCAGAGCAAAGTATAGATGCAGTCTGATCTGTTGATGGACTGGGCTACACCTACTGCTCTAATTTCTTGCAGTCTTGGCCAGAGCTGTTCTCAACCCATGCTGTGATGCTACCTGGCAGTATGTTTGCTCTGGTGCATCTGTAGAAGTTTGTGGAGACATGCTGATTCGTGCTAGGGTACGTTTGTGGAATTCTCTGCCTCAGAAGGTAATGGAGACCAATTCACTGGATGCTTTCAAGAGAGAGCTAGATAGAGCTCTTAAAGACAGCGGAATCAGGGGGTATGGGGAGAAGGCAGGAACGGGGTACTGATTGTGAATGATCAGCCATGATCACATTGAATGGCGGTGCTGGCTCGAAGGGCTGAATGGCCTCCTCCTGCACCTATTGTCTATTGTTTGGAGCTCAGCAGGTCAAGCATCTGGGCAAGGGGTGGACAGGCAGCGTAATAGGTTGGCACTTTATTTCAGACTCACAGAAACAGTCGGTGAATGGTGTGGGGGTATGTTTGCAAGAAGGAGTGTTTAACATATCCAACAAAAAAGGCAGGCATAGCTAGAGCCTATGCAAGTGTCCGTGGGGGTAGGAAAAAAAACTGCAGATGCTGTTTTAAATCAAAGGTAGACACAAAATGCTGGAGTAACTCAGCGGGTCAGGCAGTATCTCAGGAGAGAAGGAATGGGTGACGTTTCGGGTCTATTGCTTGACCTGCTGAGTTACTCCAGCACTCTGTGAAACGTCACCTATCCATGTTCTCCACAGATGCTGCCTGGCCCGCTGAGTTACTCCAGCACTCAGTGAAACGTCACCTATCCATGTTCTCCACAGATGCTGCCTGACCCGCTGAGTTACTCCAGCACTCTGTGAAACGTCACCTATCCATGTTCTCCAGAGATTCTGCCTGACCCGCTGAGTTACTCCAGCACTCTGTGAAACGTCACCTATCCATGTTCTCCAGAGATGCTGCCTGACCCGCTGAGTTACTCCAGCACTCTGTGAAACATCACCTATCCATGTTCTCCAGAGATTCTGCCTGACCCGCTGAGTTACTCCAGCATGTTGTGTCTGCCCATGGATGTACATTTGACTTGGAGAAAGTGAGAGGAGTCGCATGAGAAGTTGTGGAGGGTGAGTTCTGCCAGGCGGAGGAGGGTGTTAGTAGAGGGGAACTGTTTGGGTCTCGGAAGGAGGAATTGGAGGGCCCTGAAGCCTTCCTGGTGGGGAGATGGGAGTGTAAAAGGACTGCAGATCGATACAACATGCTGGAGTAATTCAGCGATTCGGGCTGCATCTCTGGATAGAAGGAATTATGTTTTGGGTCGAGACCCTTCTTCAGTCTGAAGGTCTTCAGTGTAAAGCAGCATCTGCATTGACTTTAGTTCAGCATTCAACACAATAGTCCCCAGCAGACTGGTTGAGAAGCTGCTGGAACTGGGGCTTAGCACCCCTCTGTGTGCCTGGGTCCTGGACTTTCTCACTGCCAGGCCCCAAGTGGTCAGGATGGGGAAACACACATCTAGCTCCCTCACCCTGAACATAGGATCCCCCCAGGGCTGTGTCCTTAGCCCCCTACTGTACTCCCTGTACACACATGACTGTAGGGCCAGGTTCAGCTCAAACTCCATCATCAAGTTTGCTGATGACACTGTGGTGGTGGGCCGGATCTCCAACAACGATGAGAAGGCCTACCGGGAGGAGGTGGCTGATCTGGCACTCTGGTGTCAGGACAATAGCCTCCTCTTGAATGTCACTAAAACAAAGGAGCTGATTGTGGACTTCAGAAGGGCTAAACATCCAAGGACGTACACGCCACTGGAGATAAATGGGTCTATTGTGGATAGGGTGAGCAGTTTCAAATACTTGGGAGTCCGCATCTCAGAGGATCTGACGTGGGCAACGCACATTGCCGCACTGGTGGGTAAGGCTAAGCAGCGCCTTTACCACCTTAGACAACTGATGAAATTCAGAGTGTCGCTGAGGATCCTTCATTGCTTCTACTCTGGGGCTGTAGAGGGCCTGAAATAGGCCGCGGGATTTTTTTTCATCGCCCAGCGGGGGCTTCAATATCGGGAGCCCCGACCGCCCCGACGTGGCAACTCCAACAGCCTGACCGCGGGACAAGATGGCAGGGAAGAGAAAAAGACATTCTGGCCTTCCATCACAGTGAGGAGGGACTGGAGGAGACTCACTGTGATGGATGTTTCTTTTTGTTTGGTGTTAGTTGTGATTGTATGTGTTATTGCATTTTTATTGATTAATCTTATTGGTCTTATTGTTCAACTGCGGGTAATGTTTCATTTTACTACACATTTATGTGTATGTAACAAATAAACGACTATTGACTATTGACTATCCTGTCCGGCAACATTACAGTCTGGTTTGGGAACAGCTCTGCCCAGGACAGGATGGCCCTGCAGAGAGTAGTGCGTTCGGCAGAACGCACCATGGGAACTACACTCGTCCCCCTGCAGGACCTATACATCAGGAGGTGCAGATCCAGAGCAAGCAAGATCATGAGGGACCCCTGCCACCCCAGTAACGGACTGTTCCAGATGCTACGGTCAGGCAAACGCCTCCGCTGTCACGCTGTGAAAACGGAGAGGATGAGACAGAGCTTCTTCCCACAGGCCATCAGGACTGTCAACTTTGATAACCCCAGAGACTAAATTTTTGTCGACACTTTTTGTGCTATGTTTAGTAACTTATTAACTTTATTTATATGCTGTAACTGTAATTATTTTTGTGCACAACCCGCAGGCATTGCCACTTTCATTTCACTGCACATCGAGTATGTGTATGTGACAAATAAATTTGACTTGACTTGACTTGACAGTTCCTTCCTACGCAGTGTAAAAGGACTGTGTGTCCATGGTAAAGATGAGGTGATGTTGCCTGGGAATTGGAAGTTCTTGGAGATGTAATGTTTGGGCTGTAGATTAATCCTGCTCGGGTTTTGTTTCAATAACTTCCCTACTCTGGTTTAATGACATGCAGGCATGTAACATGTTAGGTTGTCCCACTTGCCCTTCTTGAATAAAATACCACATTTTCTCCCCTCCAGTCAACTGGCACCTTGCCTGTGGTCAGCAGAGACGTCTGGTATCGTGGGGGTCACAAGAGTTGCACAGCATGGAAACAGACCGCTCTGCTCAACTCATCCCTGCTGATCAAGAAGCCCATCTCAGCTAGTCCCATTTACCAGTGGATGGCCTGATATATGTCCACTTGAGAAGATAGGATCAGTTTTATATGACACCTGAAAAAACAGCACCTTCAAAACTTAATTAGCATGTCTCCTTGAGTCAAAATGTTAAATGTGTTCTTGGTTCGTTTAATACAGCTGATAGACAGATTTGTGGGAACCCGTTTTGTAACACGGTCATCCCAGAATTAAAAGGTACTAAATCTAAGCCTTTCTTTAGGACTTGAACACAAATTAGGTTCCTACTGTAGTGAGAATGTAAAAGAACATGGCATTGCGTTTTTCAATTCATTAGGGTATCTACCCACTTCATTCAGTCATATGTTTCCAAATACACAGGACAAGATGTTAGAAATCCAAAGTGCCAAATGTCAACTTGCTCCCGGTGGTGATGGGAGGCTTATGCACTCACCTATGCTCCTCCGATGTTGAGAAAGGCTGGGCAGACACGTCATTGGGGTTATCAAGTGGGCACCTACTTTCATCGACGTTTCGCTGATTGGACCCACGATGTCTCCAGTAGGCTCAGCAGTGCATTCTGGCGTCCCAGAACCACCCCCCTCTGCATCTGCCTAGCCGGCTTATTTGGGAGACCAGATGGGGTCTTTCTGTAATTTCTACATGGTGAAACCAAAATGTATAAAATCTGACAATGCACTTTAACCACAAGTGATTTTTTTCTATTACAAATCTCAAAATGTGAGTCCAGAGGCAAATAAATAAATGATGGGTCTCTGTGCCAAACATTATGGAGGGCTCTGTAGGCAGTTTTGATAAAATCGCAACTCCCTGACTAAGCTGTTTAAGGAGTCCAGATATGTGCTCGTGTGCACATCCACTTGTTTGTTCGGCAGAATATAAAGCCACCGTCTGTACTCTTGAGGAAATGTCTCCCAGGGCAGCTCCTCTGTGATAGCACGTAATAAAGTCGCGCTCTCCAGAAGTCCTTGATTGATTTCTCTGGCAGCCAGCAACTCTACCGCTGCACCACTGTGCAACCCAGTTAGTGACCCAGAAATGAGAATTACAGTGATGGGGCAAACAGCATGTTAAATTCTCTCAAAAGAAATTGTCCATTCAATTTGCGATGTTTGATATTGAACAAAATGACGGTTGTGTTTGATGTGGAGGGAAAAAACTGCAGATGCTGGTTCAAATCAGAGGGAGACGCAAAATGCTGGAGTATCTCAGCGGGTCATGCAACATCTCTGGAGAGAAGGAATGGGTGATGTTTTGGGTCGAGACCCTTCTTCAGACTGATGTCAGGGGAGGGGGTGGGACAAAGATAGGATGTAGTCGGAGACAGGAAGACTAGTGGGAGTACGGGGAAGGGGGAGGGGATAGAGAGGGAAACCAGGGACTATCTGAAGTTAGAGAAGTCAATGTTCATACCGCTAGGGTGTAAACTACCCAAGTGAAATATGAGGTGCTGTTCCTCCAATTTGTGCTGGGCCTCACTCTGACAATGGAGGAGGCCCAGAACAGAAAGGTCAGACTGGGAATGGGAGGGGGAGTTGAAGTGCTGAGCCACCGGGAGATCAGGTTGGTTAAGACGGACTGAGCGGAGATGTTCAGTGTTTGTGGTGTGTTAAGGCAGCTGAACATTGCCACAATTTCAACTCTTCTGTGAAGTCCTCTGCTGCAGTAAAAGTGTTGCTGCGTTGATTTAAATTAATTATTGTTTTTCTTTTTAACCCTCCAGCTCTTATAACTAACCACAAGAATGTCCACGGAGATGTTCCTGCAGTTACAGAGTCTAGTGGTACGCACTGGCAAGGCCCATGGGCTAAAAGCGACCCTCAATTCACCTCAGTTTGCTCACAGAAAGTTCCTGGGCCAGAGCCCAGTAGCTTGTGGCGGACTAAATACTCTCTAGTGAATAAGAAGCCAGGTAACTCTGGAGGCGAGGCATCTAACGGTTCTCGCTGTCAAATAATACCTTCTAGTGCCTGTGTGCAGAGCAGTGCCAGAGAGTGCGTGGCGAGACCAACTGAGTCGGAAAGCTGCAACCCAATGGCAAAGCCAGAGAGAAAAGTCCAAGCAACTGCAAGGGGGCAGTCTTTGTTGGACCTGAATACAGAGCTTGCGGTGAAGCACAATAAGCTGAAGGAAAAGCTGGATAAAGTGAAAATGGCCAGAAAGATGAATGGAATAGTTGATTCAAAGCTCCACCCTGGCAAAGGATCGACAGTGAAAAGTGCATTGAAGCGAGACCAAGAAAACGAGGCATGGAATACAGAAAGGAAAATGCCGACCAAAGCATCTGGAAACACTGTGGAAAGTGTTCCTTATAACTGCCACAGTGCGTCGGTGCAATGTTCTGCTAAAACCCAAGTGGAGACTAGAAACACTGCAAACCCGGAGGCATCTAGGTATAAGCTTAAGAAAAGCCATGTGCAGGCCAAGGTTCGTTCCATTGCTGGTGAGACTGCACAGGGAGCAGGTACCGTCCGGCCCATCGTTCAGTCAAATGGTGGTGTAAAATTAGGAAAACTTCAGGATGCTTCAAGTTCTCCCGACCAAGTGCAATGCAGTACTTCCTCAATTAAAAAGTCTAAATATACGTGGCAGAAAGGACCGGAACTGGACATGAATTCTGCGTCGCGTAGATGTCAGAATGAGACTCTGAAGGCAGCCAAAGAAACAGTCTCTAACCGTGCCTCTCCCGTTCAAACGTCCAGTGTCATTGGTGGTTCTTTAAAATCAAAATCCCCCTTGTCGCTGAAAGTACTTAAGAAACAAAGGACTAGTTCTCCTCTCTGCAACGGAGTGGGCAAGGGCAGGAAAGCCAAGTACGTTTGGGTTTCCAACACCACTCAGTTCAACCAACCCTTGAGGCCCAGTGAGGTGACTCGAAAGTCTGTTTCACCAAAGTTGGCTAAAAGTACGATAAAACGTGTTATGGGCAGCAACGCAACGCTGGATTTAGATGCAGGTGTCAGATCTACGGGGAAACATAAAAAGGCTGCGAACTGTCAGAGGATAGGCTTATCCAGCAAGTACTGCTGGAAAGCTGTGGAGACTGGTTCCCCTTCAAAGTCACTGTACCAGTGGAAATCTCAGGACCCTTACAATACGAGATCCTCGGGTCATCAGGTGAAAAGTGTATCGCTGAGAAGGGCTGAGTTTGCCATTGGTGGCCCAAAGAAGGCATTGAACGAACCTGCATCATCACACTACAAACTAAAGAGCACAACCAAGATTATCAGGAGAAATGGAGGATTGAGGTGAGTCTGTTTTGGATCGTACAGCTGCTCCACTGATGAAATGTGTGGGAGAGAGGGGGGGGGGGTCCATCAAATGGAAGGACTTGAAACACTGTATTGCCATAGTGTCATAGAATCATACAGCACAGACACACACCCTTCGGCCGAAATCATTCATAACCCTCAACCTTTCCTATCCATATACCTGTCTAGATTACTTTTATAGTTGGAGAAATCTGCCTTCTCCCGGTGGCCCAGCACTTCAACTCCCCCTCCCATTCCCAAACTGACCTTTCTGTCCTGGGCCTCCTCCATTGTCAGAGTGAGGCCCAGCACCTCATATTTCGCTTAGGTAGTTTACACCCCAGCGGTATAGACAATAGGTGCAGGAGGAGGCCATTCGGCCCTTCGAGCCAGCACCGCCATTCAATGTGATTATGGCTGATCATTCACAATCAGTACCCCGTTCCTGCCTTCTCCCCATACCCCCTGACTCCGCTATCATTAAGAGCTCTATCCAGCTCTCTCTTGAAATCATTCAGAGAATTGGCCTCCACTGCCTTCTGAGGCAGAGAATTCCACAATGAACATTGACTTCTCTAACTTCAAGTAGCCCATTCTTTCCCTCTCTATCCATCCCCTCCCCTTCCCAGTTCTCCCACCAGTCTTCCTGTCTCCGACTACATCCTATCTTTGTCCCGCCCCCTCCCCTGACATCAGTCTGAAGAAGAGTCTCGACACCAAACGTCACCCATTCCTTCTCCCCCGAGATGCTGCCTGACCCGCTGAGTTACTCCAGCATTTTGTCTACCTAGATAACTTTTAAATGTCGTTATTGTATCTGCCTTAACTACTTCCTCAGCTGGCTCATTCTATATACCCACTACCCTCTGTGTGAAATGTTGCCCTTCAGATTCCTATTAAATCTTTCTCCACTCTCCTTAAATCTATGCCCTCTAGTTCTTGATTCCTCTAGCCTGACAATAGACAATAGGTGCAGGAGGAGGCTATTCGGCCTTTTGAGCCAGCACCGCCATTCAATGTGATCATGGCTGATCATTCACAATCAGTACCCCGTTCCTGCCTTCTCCCCATACCCCCTGACTCCGCTATCCTTAAGAGCTCTATCTAACTCTCTCTTGAAAACATCCAGAGAATTGACCTCCACTGCCTTCTGAGGCAGAGAATTCCACAGATTTACAACTCTCTGACTGAAACAGTTTTTCCTCATCTCTGTTCTAAATGGCCTACCCCTTATTCTTAAACTGTGGCCCCTGGTTCTGGGTAAAAACACTGTGCATTCACCCTATCTATTCCCTGGTATTTATTCACAAAATGCTGGAGTGACTCAGCAGGTCAGGCAGCATCTCGGGAGAGAAGGAATGGGAATCTCCTGAGATGCTGCCTGATCTGGTGAGTTACTCCAGCATTTTGTGAATAAATACCTTCGATTTGTAATAGCATCTGCAGTTATTTTCCTACACTATCTATTCCTTGCATGATTTTATAGACAATAGACAATAGGTGCAGGAGTAGGCCATTCAGCCCTTCGACCCAGCACCGCCATTCAATGCGATCATGGCTGATCACTCTCAATCAGTACCCCGTTCCTGCCTTCTCCCCATACCCCCTCACTCCGCTATCCTTAAGAGCTCTATCCAACTCTCTCTTGAAAGCATCCAACAAACTGGCCTCCACTGCCTTCTGAGGCAGAGAATTCCACACCTTCACCACTCTCTGACTGAAAAAGTTCTTCCTCATCTCCGTTCTAAATGGCCTACCCCTTACTCTTAAACTGTGGCCCCTTGTTCTGGACTCCCCCAACATTGGGAACATGTTTCCTGCCTCTAATGTGTCCAATCCCCTAATTATCTTATATGTTTCAATAAGATCCCCCCTCATCCTTCTAAATTCCAAATTTTATGCACCTCTATCCCTTTTAGGACTGAGATGAGAAAAACTTTTTCACCCAAGTGAGTTGTGAATCTGTGGAATTCCCTGCCTCAGAAGGCAGTGGAGGCCAATTCACTGGATGTTTTCAAGAGAGAGTTAGATAGACATAAAATGCTGGAGTAACTCAGCGGGTCAGGCAACAACTCTGGAGAAAATGGATAGGTGACGTTTCACAGAGTGCTGGAGTAACTCAGCGGGTCAGGCAGCATCTGTGGAGAACATGGATAGGTGACGTTTCACAGAGTGCTGGAGTAACTCAGCGGGTCAGGCAGCATCTGTGGAGAACATGGATAGGTGACGTTTCACAGAGTGCTGGAGAAACTCAGCGGGTCAGGCAGCATCTGTGGAGAACATGGATAGGTGACGTTTCACATGGACGTGGAGAACATGGATAGGTGACGTTTTGGGCAAGACCCTTCTTCAAACTGATTGTTGGGGGGAGGAACTGGAAGCAAGAAAAAAACATTTTTTGAGAAAGACCATATTTTACTAACAATATTGGACTGGATCCCTAGAAATGTAAGCCTTTTACCGTTGCGATATTTCATGCCAACCCCCGCCAATGAATTAAAATATTTCCCTGTGCCGACCTCCCTTTACTCTTGCCCACAACCTCATTACCAATCACCTTATGTACAATAGACACAAACAGCTGGAGTAACTCAGTGGGACAGGCAGCATCTCTGGAGAGAAGGAATGGGTGACTTTTTGGGTCAAGACCCTTGTCTGAAGAAGGGTCTCGACCTGAAACGTCACCCATTCCTTCTCTCCAGAGTTGCTGCCTGTCCCGCTGAATTACTCCAGTAATTTGTATGTATCTTTGGTTTAAACCAGCATCTGCAGTTCCTTCTTACACAGCTTATGTACAATGTTTGCCAAATGCACCGCACCACTTCAACTGCAATCCCTAACCCTGACCCAAACCTCACTCTCCTGCAGCTTAGAAGGATCAAAGTAGCAGCCGTGTATGAGATTGCCATGCCCCATAAGATTCCTTCGACTCAAACACACTTGTTGCATCACCATAACTGAGTTTAAGACCTGGAGTTTCACCGTACAATATTATGGAAGGGCCTTTCACACAAACATTCCAGGGATTTAACTGCAGATGCTGGTACAAATCGAAGGTATCGCAAAATGCATTTTGTGATACTTTCCAGGAATTTAAGATGGGGCTTCACCTCAATCTTCTGAAGAACACATTTAGGGTATGTCTGTCTGTTTGATTCTGGCCTTTCCAATGATTCCACTTTTAAGATTTTTAAAAAAAGGGTATTGGAGAGGAATAGATGGGGTGAATGCAGAGTCTTTTACGTAGAGAGGGGGAATCGAGAACCAGAGGACATTGGTTTAAGGTGAGGGGTGAAAGATTTAATAGGAACTCGAGGTGCAACCTTTTTGCACAAAGGGTGGTGTGGGTGTATGGAACGAGAGCTCTTGAGGAGGTAGTTGAGAGAGGCGCTATCACACAGTTTAAAAAATGTTTAGACAGGTACAAGAGTGGGACAGGTGATGAGGAATATGGGCCAAACGCAGGCAGGTGGGACAGGTGATGAGGAATATGGGCCAAACGCAGGCAGGTGGGACAGGTGATGAGGAATATGGGCCAAACGCAGGTAGGTGGGACAGGTTATGAGGAATATGGGCCAAACGCAGGCAGGTGGGACAGGTTATGAGGAATATGGGCCAAACGCAGGTAGGTGGGACAGGTGATGAGGAATATGGGCCAAACGCAGGTAGGTGGGACAGGTGATGAGGAATATGGGCCAAACGCAGGTAGGTGGGACAGGTTATGAGGAATGTGGGCCAAACGCAGGCAGGTGGGATAGGTGTAGCTGGGGCATGTTGGTCGGCACAGGCAAGTTGGGCCGAAAGGCCTTTTTGCAAGCAGTATAATCGACTCTATGCGTACTTTGCAGTGACAATTGTTACCGTTGTTACATGCATACGATCGTGTGGAAAAGCAGATTGTTACCACTAGAGGATAGCAATGAGTTAGTGAAGCACCAATAGTTCCATTGCTTTAGGATTCCCTACTACAGATACAGAATCTACAGAACGGGTGCATAGCTTTCTACCATGACAGGGGTAGCTTTGATAATATGTGCAACTCCTGAACTTCATGAGCGGTCCTTGGGATTGTATGTACTGGCCTGTTATGCTGTAGCAAGTAAGAATTCCATTGTTCTGAGGTCAGTACATATGGCAAATAAACATTCTTGATTCACCTGGTGCTATCGTGTGCCATATAGTTTCAGCCTCCTGAAAGTGTCACCTGTACTGAGGTACAGTGAAAAGCTTTTTGCTGCTTGCTAACCAGATAGCAGAAACACAATACATGATTACAATTGATCCATTTGCAGTGTACAGATACTCTTGCTTCTGTTTCTCTGCTTTTCATTCCTGTCTATTCTGGTTGCACATCCCTTCCTGATCTCAGACTGAGTTTGCTGTGCAGCGGCTTCTGTGCTGAAACACTTTAGTTGGAGTTTAAGTGGCAGGTTGGTTAATGTGTGGTAAACTGGGAATGTACAGGTGAAGAGGGCACCATAGGAATGCACACTGATCATCTTCTTACACCTGCTGCCACTTTGGAAGCGGAGTGGTGATTGGCTCCGCAGACATTTGTCCATCAATACCGGCCTTGCCTGTGTGCACACTTCCTACACCAACACACAAAAAAAATGCTCACCATTATTTGTCAAATTCCCATTGATGATACTGGCTTCCAGCATCTTTTACTGGCTGAGGATTCTTGAGAATGCCAAATGAAATGTTCTTCTTGACCTTTAGTTTAGAGACACAGTGCAAAAACAGGCCCTTCGCCCACCGAGTCTGCCGAGACCAACGTTCACCCCGTGCACTAACACTATCCTACACACACTAGGGACAATGTACACTTCACCAAAGCCAATTAACTGGCAAACCTGTACATCTTTGTGGAGTGTGGGAGGAAACTCACCGGGAGAACGTACAAACTCTGTACCGACAGCACCCGTAGTCAAGATTGAATCCAGGTCTCTGGCGCTGTGAGGCAGCAGCTCTACCGTTGTGCCGCCATACTGCCCAATCTTCTGGTGATGATTTTAAATCCATTGCCTCTGGGTGTTGTCCCATATGAAGAGGCAATTGCCCTTCTCCACCGACGCTATTTCAACACGTTAAGTTCTGCAGATTGTAATCATTAATCCTGTGGCTCTACTATTTGAGCCTGGAATGTTTCCCTCAAGTTTTAGTAACTGAACAGATTAAATGGCAGTATTAGAACACTCTCAGTCATTAGCATGAATTTCTTAAATTTAATATTATAGTGTTTTAATGGTAGTAACATTTTAAACTGGAGTGGGTCATTGTTAACAGGGAAAACTCAACTACAAAACTGAAAACTGGTGGAAATCAGCAATAACATAGAAACACAGAAGGGATATGGGGAGAAGGCAGGCACAGGTTACTGATTGTCGATGATCAGCCATGATCAGCAATGAATGGCGGTGCTGGCTCAAAGGGCCGAATGGCCTCTTCCTGCACCTATTTTCTATGTTTCTATTGGGAACATTTTTCCTGCATCTAGCTTGTCCAGTCCTTTTATAATTTTATACGTCTAAAAGATCTCCTCTCATCCTTCTAAACTCCCGTGAATCCAATCCCAGTCTTTCCAATCTTATGACAGTTCCGCCATCCCGGGGATTAACCTTGTGAACCTACGCTGCACTGCCTCAATAGCAAGGACGTCCTTCCTCAAATTAGGAGACCAAAACTGCACACAATACTCCAGATGTGGTCTCACCAGGGCCCTGTACAACTGCAGAAGGACCTCTTTACTCCTAAACTCAAAGCCTCTCGTTATGAAGGCCTTCTTCACTGCCTTTTAAACTGGAGTTATTAACTAGGAAAGCACAGCTACAAAACTGAAAATGGATTGAAATCAGGAATAGCAGGGGAAGAGAAGTGGTCAACAGAGCTCCAAAAATAGATCGGAGCATAAATGAGGAAATAACAATGTCCCGTCAGATTAGAACTGGAATTCTCATGAATTTTCATTGACATATTGATCAGATGAGCCAAACTGGCAAGGCTATTGTACAAGAATCGTACTATTTCACTCAGAGGGTGGTGGGTGTATGGAACAAGCTGCCGGAGGAGGTAGTTGAGGCTGGGACTATCCCGTCATTTAAGAAACAGTTGGACAGATACATGAATAGGACAGGTTTGGAGGGATATGAACCAAGCACAGGCAGGTGGGACTAGTGTTGCTGGGACATGTTGGCCGGTGTGGGCGAGTTGGGCCGAAGTGCCTGTTTCCACGCTGTATCACTCTATGACTCTATGAAGGGCCTGTTTCCACAATGTATCACTCTGTGACTATGAAGGGCCTGTTTCCACACTGTATCACTCTGTGACTCTGAAGGGCCTGTTTCCACACTGTATCACTCTCTGACTCTTAGAAGATTTTGAGGATGCGTCAGGGATTGCTTTTTAAAGCATCACATTGTGCAATCTATCTCGAATGAGCTATTTGACAAATTTGTTTGAATTCTTTGAAGATGTAACAGAGAGCGTTGACAGACGGAAACATGTAGATGAATTTGCATTTCCCTAAATGTTTGACAAGGTGCCGCAGGTATCAGTGGACGTGTGTTAAAATGGCTTGAAAGCTGCGCGGGAGTTGGAATAAACGGCACCTTTTCAGATTGGAAAGGGGTAACTAGCAGAATAGTTTATGTTCATGAGTGATAGGAGCAGAATATTGGGCCATTTGGCCCATCAGGTCTACTCTGCTATTCAATAATGGCTGATCCCTCTCAACCCCATTCTCCTGCCGCCTTCCCATGACCCCGGACATCTTGTCTAATTAAATCCCATGGGGATATACTATTGCCTGGAGTTGAATTGTATCTAAATTCAATCTATTTTATTGAATCAATGAATCAACTAATCAATTAATTTAATCTATCAGATTGAAGAAGGGTCTCGACCCAAAACGTCACCCATTCCTTCTCTCCAGAGATGCTGCCTGACCTGCTGAGTTACTCCAGCACTCTGAAACGTCACCCATCCATGTTCTCCACAGATGCTGCTTGACCCGCTGAGTTACTCCAGCACTCTGTGAAACGTCACCTATCCATGTTCTCCACAGATGCTGCCTGACCCGATGAGTTACTCCTGCACTCTGTGAAACGTCACCTATCCATGTTCTCCGCAGATGCTGCCTGACCTGCTGAGTTACTCCAGCACTCTGTCAAACGTCACCTATCCATGTTCTCCACAGATGCTGCCTGACCCGCTGAGTTACTCCAGCATTTTGTGTCTACCTTCGATTTAAACTAGCATCTGCAGTTTTCTTTCCCATATATATCATGGCCTTCTTGTTTTGCTTGACCATCATGACATCCAAATACAGTGATGATGTTCGGTGAATTAAACGGCGTGATTTTGTTCAGAGCATTTATGTCTATGTCCTTCCTTGCTAGTTCACCAACTGAGAAGAAGCTCAACCTCGGTGGCTTGCCGATTATGAAAAGTCGTTACTTACTGATAAAGAAAAGCCCCGTGCACGGGAAGTCCCCCACCGTTGTGAAAAGGACACCCGGCAAAGGCCTTGTGCAAGTCAGCAAACACAGGCTGCGGAGACTGCCGACATCGGGACCACACAGCGCCACAAAGCAAGGTAGGGAGCTGCCTCCCAATGGGGCAGGTGTCTGCGATATGTCTCAGTGTTTGCAGCCCAGCTGCAAAAAAACATTTTGTCCATTTGGGCAAGAGTCAACAATGTTTTGTTTTCATATGTCCCAAACACAACAATGAAATTCTTACTTACAGCAGCACAGCACAATATGTACACATAGTACGCTCTAAACAATATAATAAATGATAAAACGTTCAGTGTATATATCTATGCGCAAAAAGCCAATTCATAGAGGCTGTCGTGTTTAATAACCTGATGGCAGATGATACAAAGCTGGGTGGTAGTGTGAACTGTGAGGAAGATGCTATGAGGTTGCAGGGTGACTTGGGCAGGTTGTGTGAGTGGGCAGATGCATGGCAGATGCAGTTTAGTGTGGATAAGTGTGAGGTTATTCACATTGGTGATAAGAATAGGAAGGCAGATTATTATCTGAATGGTGTCAAGTTAGGAAAAGGGGATGTACAACGAGTTCTGGGTGTCCTAGTGCATCAGTCGACCCAAACATTCTTTCCAGGTGAGACAGAGGTTCACCTGCACCTCCTCCAACCTCATCTATTGCATCCGCTGCTCTAGATGTCAACTTATCTATATCGGCGAAACCAAGCGCAGGCTCGGCGATCGCTTCGCTGAACACCTGCGCTCGGTCCGCATTAACGCAACTGATCTCCCGGTGGCCCAGCACTTTAACTCCCCCTCCCATTCCCAGTCTGACCTCTCTGTCATGGGCCTCCTCCAGTGCCATGGTGAGGCCCGCCGGAAGTTGGAGGAGCAGCACCTCATATTTCGCCTGGGCAGTTTGCGGCCCGGTGGTATGAACGTCGACTTCTCCAACTTCAGATAGCTCCTCTGTTCCTCCCTTCCCCTCCTCCTTCCCAGATCTCCCTCTATCTTCCTGTCTCCACCTATATCCTTCCTTTTTCCCACCCCCGACATCAGTCTGAAGAAGGGTCTCGACCCGAAACGTCACCCATTCCTTCTCTCCCGAGATGCTGCCTGACCTGCTGAGTTACTCCAGCATTTTGTGAATAAATCGATTTGTACCAGCATCTGCAGTTATTTTCTTATATACTGAAAGGAAGCATGCAGGTACAGCAGGCAGTGAAGAAAGCCAATGGAATGTTGGCCTTCATAACAAGAGGAGTTGAGTATAGGAGCAAAGAGGTCCTTCTGCAGTTGCACAGGGCCCTAGTGAGACTGCACCTGGAGTACTGTGTGCAGTTTTGGTCTCCAAATTTGAGGAAGGACATTCTTGCTATTGAGGGCGCGCAGCGTAGGTTCACTAGGTTAATTCCCGGAATGGCGGGACTGTCATATGTTGAAAGACTGGAGCGACTAGGCTTGTATACACTGGAATTTAGAAGAATGAGGGGACCTTATTGAAACATGTAAGATTATTAAGGGATTGGACACGCTAGAGGCAGGAAACATGTTCCCGATGTTGGGGGAGTCCAGAACCAGGGGCCACAGTTTAAGAATAAGGGGTAGGCCATTTAGAACGGAGATGAGGAAGAACTTTTTCACCCAGAGAGCTGTGAACCTGTGGAATTCCCTGCCTCAGAAGGCAGTGGAGGCCAATTCTCTGGATGCTTTCAAGAGAGAGTTAGATAGAGCTCTTAAAGATAGTATAAGAAAATAACTGCAGATGCTGATACAAATCGGTTTATTCACAAAATGCTGGAGTAACTCAGCAGGTCAGGCAGCATCTCGGGAGAGAAGGAATGGGTGACGTTATGGGTCGAGACGTTCAGTCTGAAGAAGGGTCTCGACCCAAAACGTCACCCATTCCTTCTCTCCCGAGATGCTGCCTGACCTGCTGAGTTACTCCAGCATTTTGTGAATAAACCAAGCTCTTAAAGATAGTGGAGTCAGGGGGTATGGGGAGAAGGCAGGAACGGGGTACTGATTGTGAATGCTCAGCCATGATCATAGTGAATGGCGGTGCTGGCGTGAAGGACCGAATCGCCTAATCTTGCACCGATTGTCTATTATCTATTGTCTACAAAGATAACAGTATTGTTGCATAATCACATTCAGTCTACGACATGCCCAGCAGAACCCTGGGGACCACTGTCCCATAGATGTATCGTGACCCAATATGTCACCTGTTGTGATCCAGTCACATCCCTGCACAGATAAGCTTGGTGGATTGGCACAGATAATCATTCTTTTCAAGACTGGATGTGTGTTGCATTAGTTCAGTATTTCATTTAAATTGTTGAAATTCATTTTAGAGTATCTGTAGCAGCTGACAGAGGAGCCAACTTGTACGATCCACTCATTTAATGATTAAGTTATGCCTTTAGCTGTTTAACTGGGATTTGTAACTGTTATTGATCAGGTGTATTGAAACATCCATCTGTGTGCCCCGTGTGTGGATGGCTTTTGGGAGTATTGGCATTTTAAAATTTTCAGCATCTAGGCTTCTGTTTTCCAAAGTTCTGTGCGATAGTGGAAGTGTCATATTTATTGCTCTTTTTATGGATGAGCTGTCACGTTTGAAGGTGTTGGTGAGTAGCTTTGGGGATGTCAGTGTGGTTGATATAATTATACTGGTACCGTGGAAGGTTGTGAACACGTATTCAATGCAATTGATCAGGGTCTGATACCATAAAAGGGACCTCCCTGTACAGGTGCTGCCCGCCTTACGATGCTTCGACTTGCGATATTTCGACTTTGTGATGGTGCAAACGGCAGTGACCCGTGGCGAGCCACTGCTCGCTTCCGGCCACGTGATCACGTGTATTACATGCATTTCAACGTAGGATATTTTCGGTTTCCGATGGGTTTCTCGGAAGGTAACCCTATCGTAAGTTGAAGAGCACCTGTATTAAAGTGCTGCAGTATCCTTCAGAGAAGGAAGCGTGCCTCTGGCAGTTCATATCATATCATATCATATCATATCATATATATACAGCCGGAAACAGGCCTTTTCGGCCCTCCAAGTCCGTGCCGCCCAGCGATCCCCGTACATTAACACTATCCTACACCCACTAGGGACAATTTTTACATTTACCCAGCCAATTAACCTACATACCTGTACGTCTTTGGAGTGTGGGAGGAACAGTGCACATTAACCAGAGCACAGTGCAGCCCAGGATCAGGCCCTTGGGCCTGCAGTTTCTGTGCCAAACACGATGCCAAGACCAACCTTTATCTACCTGCACACAACCAACCTCCCTCCATTCCCTGCATATCCTGTGTCTATCCAAATATTAAATGCCTTTATCATACCTACTTCACCCCCAGCAGCGCGTTCTTGGCACCCACTGCCCTCTGTGTGTAGAATAATCTATCTACATACTAAAACTCTCGTTTGTTTGTTTGTTTCTGAACCACAGCCAAAACCACAGCGCAACAATTTTAGGCCCACCTTACTCACCGTCGTCCTTTTGGTGCTAATGGAAGAAGTTTAATTGAAATCAGTGTTATATTTTTTAAATGATTCACATTTTAAAGTTTAAATCTATATCCTAGGGAGGGAGGCAGGTGCAGGGAAGGGGGGGGAGGAGGGGGGATAAGGGGGATGGAGGGGGGGAGGAGGAGGGAGGGGGGAGGAGGAGGAGGGAGGGAGGAGGAGGAGGGAGGGAGGAGGAGGAGGGAGGGAGGGAGGTGGGGAGAGGGGGAGGAGAGGGTGCTGCACCAATGCAGGAGAGGTTGGGGCCCAACAAGTCCACTTGGTCTAAAACTCTCATCTTGTATATTTGTGGCTTTGTGGATAGATAGATTTGTTCCCGAAATACAGCTAAACTGGTACACGACAGCGCAACAATTTTAGCCCCACCTTTCTCACCATTGGCCTGCGGTTCAAATGGTTGTTATATTTTTTAAGTTATTCATGTTATAAACTTTAAAAAATCACTTTCTAAACTTTAGTAAATTTGATTGCCTCTACCACCTCCCCCCAACGTGGGGTCCGACGCGTCCCGATTGGCTACCTCTTTGTTTGACGTCATTACGGGAACCCAACGGGACCGCGCCTGCGAAGTTGGGGCCCGTTGATCTAATACTTGCGTAAGATGGCCGTCGGATCAGTGCGTGTGCAGATGGGGCCCGTTGATCTAATACTTGCGTAAGATGGCCGCCGGATCTACACCTGCACAGTTGGGGGAGGGTTGCCGCTCAGAGGGGGGCGGGACCCACCAGAGTGACGGGAGTGGCGGCCAATGAGGGGGAGGGGGGAGCTCTCATGCTGCTGGCCGACGTGATGGCCGCCCAGGGCCGGGGTGAGTGGCTCCCTTTCCTCTTCCCCTGTCCCCCGGCCCTGGGGGAGTTTTAAGGGGGGTTAAGGGGAGATGGAGTGGGTGAGTGTCGTCAGTTGGGGGAGGGTTGCCGGGCCCGCAGGAGAGGTTTGAGCCCAACGGGTCCATGACCGCCGGCTAGTAATTCTTAAGAACACACCTTGCCCCACATATCTCCTTTAAACTTTGCCCCTGTACTATTTGATATTTCCACTCTGGGGGGAAAAGGTTCTGACTGTCTACCCTATCTGTGCTTTTCTTAATTTTATATTCTTCTATCGGGTGTCGCCGCAACCTCTGGTTCCAGGTCTGTCCAATCTCTTCCCGTAGCTAATATCCCCCTAATCCAGGCATCATTCTGGTCAACCTCCTTTGCACCCTTTCCAAAGCCCCCACATCCTCCCTGTACTGCATAGACTTAATCTTGTTTGTATTTAAGATTGTGGTGTGGAATCAGGCTTATGTTCCTAATATTTTTTGAATTATTTTGGGTCAGAATTTGACAACTAATGAGATGGTTTATCACAGTGATGAATATCCAAATGGTGGAACCATCAAGCGAATTTGAAGATGGACACAAAATGCTGGAGTAACTCAGCGGGTCAGGCAGCATCTCTGGATAGAAGGAATGGGTGACGTTTCACAGAGTGCTGGAGTAACTCAGCGGGTCAGGCAGCATCTCTGGAGGGAAGGAATGGGTGACGTTTTGGGTTGAGACACTTCTTTAGTCTCCCTCTGTCTCTCACTGGAGTGATTTCGGGTCGATACCCTTCTTCAGCCAGACCATAATGCACCCAATGCTGAAATATTTGTCAATTTTTTTTTTAAACTACTAGTATCTCAGCTTTGGAAACAATATGCACTTTCAATTCCCCTGATTGCTCCATTATTTGAACATTTTTGTGCTTCTGTTGCACCCCTGTTTTTCCGCGCTCTGTTGATTAAATATCAGTTAACAAAGCACAAACCAAGGATTGAACCTGCATTTTGCCTGTTTATTACAGCTCAGTACCACATTTGGTATTATATTGATTATCTGAGCCACCTGGGAAACGTTTACAGGCATGTGAATTTTCTGCGTTTCCGCGGATTTCCGCGTTTTAAAAATCAATTTTCTGCGCTTTTTGCATGATTTCCGCGTTTTTCACTTTGCCAAAAATGCGTTTACCAACGGAGAAATCGGATAGAAAAAAGAAAGAAAAAAAGAAGAAAAGAAAGGATGAATAGACTTGTGATAAACACTGGGATTCCGCTAGAGGTCGCCAGGGGTTCCGTGAGAAATAGTTGTTAATCATTGAAACCCGGACAAAATTACGAGAGCCCACTTGAAGTCCCCCCCGCACTGAAAGTCTCCCCGAAAACGTGGCACCGAGGCTGGGACTTCCATGGTCGATCAGTGGGTTGGATTTGCAACCTGTGGCCGGGGCTCTGGAACTCCAGCCCAGCTGCAGCCAGCACATCCATCCCCATCGCCGAGCGACTTCCTTGGCCTGCTGGATAAACCAGCAAAGCTCTGGAACCAAGAGTGCCAGAAAATCAGTGGTGGAACTGTAATGAGTAAATATTAAATTTAAGTGCAAGATTGAATGGCGGCGGTGCTGGCTCGAAGGGCTGAATGGCCTACTCCTGTACCTATTGTCTATTATATAACTAAATTAATTAAGACGGGGTTAAAATATAAAACACAGCAGAAGAGCCAATTACCACCTTTTTGGGCTGATTATCAATTAATGTTGGAATTTACTTAAATGTTATTTGTATACAGTGACATATTCACATTATTTTGTAATGTCCGTTTTTACTTTGAAATGCACTAAAAGAGGCTTGAAAATGGTAACTTTGTGTGTAAATTTTCCAAACCCTTCCCATTTTCTGACCCCCGCTGTACGGCTCACACAAACGCTCGGCTCTTTTCCTCTTTTTTTTACCTCACTCACATGCCTGCGTTTAGTAAAAGGTAGTTTGAAAGGTGAGGGTGGGTAGTGAATTGGTCGCATATTGCCTTGGAGAGATTCTTTTAATGTATCTTTGTTGTCATCATCTAATTAATAATACCGCTATCGTGAGGGGAGAGTGTAATTACTTTAATATATGAGTACATTGTAGTAAAGGTTGAGTATTGGGAGAATTTTAGTGAAGCTACTAAACAATAACAAGCAACAACCATTGGCTTTAAGATTGCTTCTGTTCTGTAGTTCTCTCTAATTGATTGCCCAATTTTCTCTTTATATGAAACGAGACAGATATCAAGTAATTTGCAGCAGTAACGTGCTTGCACTTGGCCTGCCCTATCTTTGTGTTCATTTCCGATTGCAGATGAAACACTAATATATAATTATCCTTGCAAATTGGATTGCTTTAAATAAAGAGAAGCGTTTGGCCAGAAGGAGCGATCCCATTTCCTTGAGTTACTGCAAGCTGTAATTGCAGCGTTCAATCAATCTGCTGCATTAGAAATTCAATCACCATCAACATCAAGCCTCATTCCTTTTGATAGCTAAAAGCCAAGTAATTTCTCCCTTTTTAAACAGTTGAATTAATCAGACGAGATTTAAACATTTGCTCACATGAAGAGGTCAGGACTAGCAATATATTGTCTTCCAGATAACGGTTAATGAAAAGGAAATTAAATTACTAATAACCATCTTGGAGTGTTAAAAAGCTAAAATTGACTATTTTCAGTTAATTTAATGGAAGGTGCTGGTGTGTTTCTGTTGTACATTACCATCAGTATGCTTGACAGCGCATTGACCGATAATAAGAAACATTTGACAGTGGCTGTCTCAGTATCATAATGCGCTGTGCCTTCATCACTGGTATCATGTTTTGTGGAACGTGTACACCAATTTGTTTAGGTCCTCAACCCCAACTCTGCCCGACGTTTGACCCCCAGGCCCACCTAGGGAAGCAGATGAGCACCTGTAGACACAGAGTGCTGGGGTAACTCAGCGGGTCAGGCAGCATCTCTGGAGAGAAGGAATGGGTGACGTTTCACAGAGTGCTGGGGTAACTCAGCGGGTCAGGCAGCATCTCTGGAGAGAAGGAATGGGTGACGTTTCACAGAGTGCTGGGGTAACTCAGCGGGTCAGGCAGCATCTCTGGAAAGAAGGAATGGGTGACGTTTCACAGAGTGCTGGGGTAACTCAGCGGGTCAGGCAGCATATCGGGAGAGAAGGAATGGGTGACGTTTCGGGTTGAGACCTTTCTTCAGACTGAAGAAGGCTCTCGACCAAAACGTCACCCATTCCTTCTCTCCCGAGATGCTCCCTGACCCGCTGAGTTACTCCAGCATTTTGTGTCTACCTTCGATTTTAACCAGCATCTGCAGTTATTTTTCCTACACAGATGAGCGCCTATGATCCTCTTGGACTTTGCATCATCAACGTTCACATCCAAACCTTGCATCCTGTGCAACGCGGAGCATGTTTTTGCTCACTCCGTGCCCAGATAAATGGAACCACAATATAAATATGTTTTTGCTCAGTCCGTGCCCAGATAAATGGAACCACAATATAAATATGCGTAGGAAGGAACTGCAGATGCTGGTTTACACCGAAGATAGACACAAAAAGCTGGAGTAAATCAGCGGGACAGGCAGCATCTGTTACACCATTTCTCCAGAGATGCTGCCTGACCCTCTGAGTTCCTCCAGCATTGAATTGAATTGAATTAAATAAATGGTATTAGCCAAGCATGTAAACGTACAAGGAATTTGCCTTGGTGCTTTGCTCACAAGTAACAACATGATGTACAGTAAACAATTAAGAATAAAACATTATAATTTACACACGTGAAGAATTAACTAAAATACCAGAGCAAAAGGAGGCTACAGACTTTTGGTTATTGAATAGAGCTACTGCTCATGGAAATAAAGCTGTTTTTATGTCTGGCTGTGGCTGCTTTGACAGTCCGGAGTCGCCTTCCAGAGGGAAGTGCTTCGAAGAGTTTGTGGCCAGGGTGAGAGGGGTCAGAGATGATCTTGCCCGCTCGCTTCCTGGCCCTTGCAGTGTACAGTTCGTCAATGGGGGGAAGGTTGTAGCCAACAACCTTCTCAGCTGTGCGAACGATCTGTTGCAGCCTCTGGATGTCGTGCTTGGTGGCTGAGCCAAACCAGACCATGATGGAGAAGGTGAGGACGGACTCAATGAAAGCAGTATAGAATTGGACCATCATTGCCTGTGGCAGATTGTGTTTTCTCATTTGCCTCAGGAAGTACATCCTCTGTTGGGCCTTTTTGACTGTGGAGTCGATGGTGGCCCCCCATTTAAGGTCCCTGGAGATGATGGTTCCAAGGAACTTAAATGACTCCACAGATGTGACTGTGGTGTTGTTGATGGTGAGTGGGGGGAGGGGAGGGGGGAGCTCTCCTAAAGTCCACAATCAGTTCCACTGTCTTAAGAGCATTGAGCTCCAGGTTGTTGCGATGGCACCAGGACGCCAGCTGTGTCACTCCTGTGTGACAGGAGTTCCCCTGAAGGAGTATCTGAAACCATGTTTGATTTGATGCATTTGCAGTCAGGAGAGCAGAGGATCGATTACTAGCCTTGGCGAAAGGACCCCCTTTTGGTTGAAACAAATACTTTCCACATCTGTCTTTTTGTATTTAGTTTTCCAGTTTTTCTTCACTCTAAGGTGTATTTGTAATCTGAAGCTCATTGTGTGAAAGTGTGATGGGGCGTGGTATCTCCTACAAGGATATGGATTGAATGGAGTATCTCAAATCAAAACTCTTATTTGATCAACGCTCTTACAGTGGGCTGAATAGTCTACTTCTCTACTTTAATTTACTTTAGAGATACAGCACAAACCGAGTCCGCACCGACCAACGATCCCTGCATATTAACACTATCCTACACACACTAGGGACAATTTACATTTATACCAGGCCGATTAACCTACAAACCTGCACGTCTTTGGAGTGTGGGAGGAAACCGAAGATCTTGGAGAAAACCCACACAGGACACGGGGAGAACGTACAAACTTCATACAGGCAGCGCCCGTAGTCGGGATTGAACACGGGTCTCTAGCGCTGTAAACATCAATTCTACTGCTGCGCCACCGTGCCACCTACATCTCTGTTATTCTTTAACTTTCTCGCCAATTTTCTTTGTAGTATTTTTGATCAAGCTTTTGTTGGATTAACTATCTGCAAGAATGCTTTCCACCTGAGAGAAAACTTGGTCATAGGTAACCAGAATTCAACCAGAGCTAACATTTTTTGGTAGACACAAGGAACTGCTGGAATCTTGTGTACGACACAATACTGGAGCAATTCTGCGGGTCAGGCAGCAACTTTAGACGACATGGACTTCCAATATTTCGAGTCAGGACCTGACTTCAAAGCATTCACTTGAAACGTCACCTATCCATGT
Organism: Rhinoraja longicauda; assembly: GCF_053455715.1. NCBI lineage: Eukaryota > Metazoa > Chordata > Chondrichthyes > Rajiformes > Arhynchobatidae > Rhinoraja > Rhinoraja longicauda. The sequence continues at coordinate 92,347,095 of NC_135956.1, forward strand.
TCTCCAGAGATGCTGCCTGACCCGCTGAGTTACTCCAGCACTCTGTGAAACGTCACCTATCCATGTTCTCCGCAGATGCTGCCTGACCCGCTGAGTTACTCCAGCGCTCTGTGTTCTATTTCCTTTGTGTTAGTTCTTAGCTCTCCTGTTCCACATAAAAATGTTGGGAAAGAAATGTAAGTGTAAATCACCTTATGGTGGTGCTTGTGATTTTGTAACACATTTTCTGGGACAATGCTGAGTGAGATGTCACCCCACCTGACAGTTTGATGCAATTTATTATTTTCATCCATCTGCTTTTTATTGAGTAATATAGCACAATGCCTCTCCTGTTACATGTCTTCCATTCAGTGCCTGTGATACTGCTAGGCTTTGGTGCTTTATCTAAAATTTGGAGAAGGTGGGAGGGAAAAAAATTCTTCTGGTTATTTTTCAATGGAAATTTCAGCCGTCAGAGTCAATAAAGGAGGTTTCAGAGATAGGAGGGGTAACTTTTTCACACAGAGGGTGGTGGGTGTATTGAACAAGCTGTCAGAGGAGGTAGTTGAGGCTGGGACTATCCCATCGTTTAAGAAACAGTTGGACAGGTACATGGATAGGACAGGTTTGGAGGGATATGGACCAAGCGCAAGCAAGTGGGACTAGGGTAGCTGGGACATTGTTGGCCGGTGTGGGCGAGTTGGGCCGAAGGGCCTGTTTCCACACTGTATCAATCTATGACTATGAGATAGAGTTTTGATTTAGTTTAGAGATTATGTAGGCTGGAAACAGGCCCTTTGGCCCACCGAGAGAGTCCATGTCGTCTATCAATCACCCATGCACCAGTTCTATATTATCCCACTTTTGCATCCTACACACCAGAGGCAATGTACAGAAGCCAATTAACCTACAAACCTGCAGGTCTTTGGAATGTGGAGGGAAACCGGAGTATCCGGAGAAGACCCACGCTGTCACGGAGAGTGTAGATTTTAGATTTAGATTTTAGATTTAGAGATACAGTGCGGAAACAGGCCCTTCGGCCCACCGGGTCCGCGCCGCCCAGCGATCCCCGCACATTAACACTATCCTACACACACTAGGGACAATTTTTACATTTGCCCAGTCAATTAACCTACAAACCTGCACGTCTTTGGAGTGTGGGAGGAAACCGAAGATCTCGGAGAAAACCCATGCAGGTCACGGGGAGAACGTACAAACTCCGTACAGACAGCGCCCAGACAGTACACAGACGGCGCTCAGTACAAAGCACACAGACAGTACCCGTGGTCAGGATCGATCCTGGGTCTCTGGCGCTGTGAGGCTGCTCTACCGCTGCACTACCGTGCATTAGTTGGCATTTGAGAATCACTCTTTTACTTGCTTGTTGCGACACACACACAGACTATTCCTCCCCTGGGTTTTTCTGATCGTGTGCAATAAATAGAGTTGGCTTATATCTATATGCTTTTTGAAGTCTTTATTTGGTTACTGTGAGTGGATTTTGTTTTTGCCTGTTGAGTAATTCAAAGTGGAGGCAATCCAAGAGCTAGTATAAATCATTAAGTTCTCAAGTCTCCCGTGTCAGTCTCTGTGACCCGGTTCTAATGATGGATGGTTCATCACCATACCCCATGCTCAGAGATCACATAGCTGGCACGCGGCAGGCCTGGGTTCACAGACGGCTGCTGGCCACCGTATCCACTTTCCCATCGAGAACATGCAGCCTCTGGGAGCAGGAACGCTGGGCTCTGACGGCTTAGTAACGTTAGACCCGACCCCCTGCTGCTCAGCATGCCTGCCGATCCATGATCGTCACCTGCACATCTCATTTGCTGAAATGTTTTGTTTGATAAAAAGTACTGGAACGCGTTGCCTGGTGTGCTGGTGGAGGCAGAATCAATAATCAGAGTGATACAGTGTGGAAACAGGCCCTTCATAGAGTCACAGAGTGATACAGTGCGGAAACAGGCCCTTCATAGAGTCACAGAGTGATACAGTGTGGAAACAGGCCCTTCATAGAGTCACAGAGTGATACAGTGTGGAAACAGGCCCTTCATAGAGTCACAGAGTGATACAGTGTGGAAACAGGCCCTTCAGCCCGATGTTAAAGTCCGCAGCTCCTGCAGGATGGAGCACCAAAGGCCGACCCCTGGCAAAGGGATTGCCCGCTCGCAGATGTTTAAGCCCGCAGGCACCTGCAGTTGGAGCTCTAGAAGTCCCAGACGAGGCCGCCAACTCCACGATGTTAGTCCGCAGTGCGGACGGCGATACCACACGGAAAAGGTTGCATCTCCGACGAGGAAAGAGATGAGAAAAGTTTCCCCCACCACCCCCCACATAATACAAAACTAAAGATAAACTAAAACATACATTTTACTACAAACTAAAAACACAAAGAATGAAAAGACGACGACAGGCCGTGGGCGAGGCTGCCGCCGTGCGGCGCCCCCTGGTGGTATATTGGACAAAGCTCTGATTTTGTTGTGCTCTTGATTGTCTCCTATCTTTCAATTTTTCCTCTTTTGTCTTTGCCATTTTTTCCTGAACAATTCACCGTCCGACTTTCCTTCATATGAACTAAAAAGTTTTATAATAGTTTTCCACTTCTCTTCTTTCGTATGTCAGCTACAACAATCAAAAGTGGTAATTGGTACTTCAGAGTTGAGGCTTTGCTGCAAATGTTGCCAGTTCCGTAGAACTACCCAGCGTGGACCACGAGGACGTAAAGCAGCTCCCACCCCAGTTTTCCACTATTTATTATGTTGAACCCCTGCTACCTGGGTTCGATCCTGACCACAGGTGTTGTCTGTTCAGAATCTGTACGTTCTCCCTGTGACCTGCGTGGGTTTTCACCAGTTGCTCTGGTTTCCTCCCACATTTTATGTACTTGCAGGTTTTTTTAGATTAATATGTCCTCTGTTAAATAAAATTAACATTAGTGTGTAGAATACAAAGTCGGGGATAATAGAACTAGAGTGATTTATTCACAAAATGTTGGAGTAACTCAACAGGTCAGGCAGCTTCTCAGGAGAGAAGGAATGGGTGACGTTTCGGGTCGAGACCCTTCTTCAGACTGAAATAAATACCGTTGATTTGTACCAGCATCTGCAGTTATTTTCTTACAGAACTAGAGTGATGGTTGGTTAGCACGGACTCAGTGGGCCGAAGGGCCTGTTTCCATGTTGTTTTAAGCTAAAAGCTAAACTAAATTCCCTTTGTTTACCAACCCTTTTTTTGTACTTTTAATTCTGATGATGGATGTGGGTCATAAAGACCAGTGCCCTTCATGTTGGTATATCCTGGCTCATTCAGTTTTTCCAATATTTGTAATCCCCCCCCAAAATATCCCAAATAATCCCAAAATATTTGTAATCCCTATTTAATTGGATTTGTTATCTGATCACGCAAAGCAAAAATAAATCACTTGTATGAAAATAGGTGGAGTCCTGTGGCTTCTTTACCCAATTGATTAAATTGGTAGGATGTGTAGGAAAGAACTGCAGATGCTGGTTTAAATCAAAGGTAGACACAAAATGCTGGAGTAACTCAGTGGGTCAGGCAGCATCTCGGGAGAGAAGGAATGGGTGGCGTTTGGGGTCGAGACCCTTTGGATTACCCCGCTGAGTTACTCCAGCATTTTGTGTCTACCTGTGATGCCAAGTTAAACAGGTCTCATCTGCCTGCATGTGATCCATATCCCTCCATACCCTGCACATCCATGTGCCTATCTAAAAGCCTCTTAAGCACCACTACCGTAGCTGCCTCCTCCACCAGGAATGGGTGACGTTTCAGGTCGAGACCCTTCTTCAGACTAAATTGATGAAATTGGTAATCGAGAGGAGTTCATCGCATAAAGATTCTTTTATGTTAACTATTTTTCAGCATTTACTTTGAAGAAGGGTCTCGACCCGAAACGTCGCCCATTCCTTCTCTCCCGAGATGCTGCCTGACCTGCTGAGTTACTCCAGCATTTTGTGAATAAATACCTTCGATTTGTACCAGCATCTGCAGTTATTTTCTTATAGCAAAGTTAAACTGATTAGATGTGTAGGAAGGAACTGCAGCTGCTGGTTTAAACCGATTAGAAGCAGTTTTCAGATTTGAACTGTTCATTCAAAGAGAAAAGTTTGTTATCCAAACAAACGTTTTGCCTTGGGGCCAGTATGGTAACAATTTCCAGTCTTGCCAGTTACAAACTCAACACTTCCTACTTTAAAACCAGCATTACCTGCTGCAATGTTGATGTTTTAAAAATCAAAACCAAATATCCAATGAATAGAGTAATGGTTGTGAGAATCTTGCTCAACTTGGCCTATCTTACCCCAAACAAAGATCAATACATTTCCTCTTTCCACACCAACCGTGCAACATTGAGAAAGGTCCTGACCCGAAAGGTCACTACCATGTTCTCCAGAGTTGCTGCCGAACCCGCTGAGTCACTCCAGTATTTCATGTCTATGTATGCCACACTCAATGATGCTCAAGTGCCTTGAGTGTAATAAGGATATCATTTCAAAGTAAAAGACATGTACCCCACTAATGTTTATTTTGGTGTTAGTCGAATGTCAGAGTGCAAAGCAGCAACTAAGTAAAATCGAAGATTGCAGGTAAAGATTTACTTTGTAGTGTCAGCAGCACCACTACTGTTATTTGTATATAAAGTTAAGAATATTGAAGGAATACATACTGGCACGGTAAATTATGTATCACAGTTTAGAGATACAGCGCGGAAACAGGCCCTTTCGGCCCACCGGGTCCTCGTCGACCAGCGATCCCCGTACACTAACACTATCCTACACCCACTAGGGACAATTTTTACATTTACCTAGCCAATTAACCTACAAACCTGCACGTCTTTGGAGTGTGGGAGGAAACCGAAGATCTCGGAGAAAACCCACGCAGGTCACGGAGAGAACGTACAAATTCCTTACAGACAGCGCCCGTAGTCGGGATAGAACCCGGGTCTCTGGCGCTGCATTCGCTGTAAGGCGGCAACTCTACCGCTGCGCCACTGTGCCGCCATCTTATGCATTCACTTTATTGGTGCCAAGCAAGTTATCGGTGGTAAGGGGTATTTAGCTTTAGTTGCTTATATATATCGTGACTGCAGCCGATGCATTGTAGTTGCTTTTATCCTTTCAAATCAATGTAACTTCTCCACAAATACTCTGCAAAATGGCAAAGGCAATTGTATTATTGCAAAGGAGCATTTAACTGCGGCGATCCATGTACTGTGCACCGATTAAGAATGCAAAATAATATATAGTGTACTCAAGCTTCAGCAAATAATCAACAGCATTGCATGCCAATCCATAGGTATCAGCATGTCAATAGTTATTTTGCTTTCCTGCAGTTGTTGAGCGTGGGGAACTGTGCACATCAGAATGCTATTCATTTCAGGGTATCTGGTGGTGATCAAATGCAAACAGGTGCACTGTTGGTGGGAAGGAATAATTCAGATCATTCTCACCATGCCTGTTATCACTTCAGTCTGAAGTCTTCATCATTAGACAGACCGTACCCTGCTGTACCGTGTCAAAGGTATTTTGGCTTCGCCTTTTCAGGCAAATGAAAGAGATTAGTAATAGAACTTGTAAAAACAAAGAGCTGCAAATGCTGGTTTGTATCAAAGATGGATAACTCAGCAGGTCAGGCAGCATCTCTGGAGAAAAGGGATGGGTGATGCTTCGGGTCGAGACCCAAAGACCCCTGAGTGAAGCAGGGTCTTGACCCGATACATCACCTGTCCTTTTTCTCCAGAGACGTTTCTAGCCCCTTTCTCAGACTGAAGGGATTTAAGGACCTGAAATGTCATCCATCCTTTTTCTCCAGAGATGCTGCCTGACCTGCTTAGTTACTTCAGCATTTTGTGTCTATCTTTAGTAATATAACTTTGTTGTTCCTCTTTGAATTGCCGCACATTGCTATGAGGTGTAGTGCTGTAATCAGCTGGTTTTGGTGGTTGAAGGAAGGTAATTCTAGTAGACAGTGTGTAGTTTAGTTTAGTTTAGAGATACAGCGCGGAAACAGGCCCTTCGTCCCACCGAGTCTGCACCTAGCAGCAATCCCCGCACATTAACTCTATCCTACACACATTAGGGACAATTTCCCTCTCTCCTAGATGCTGCCTGACCTGCTGAGTTACTCCAGCATTTTGTGATACCTACAATTATACCAAGTATACAAAACAAAGCCAATTAACCTACAAATCTGTGCGTCTTTGGACCCATGCAGGTCACGGGGAGAGCGTACAAACTCCGTACAGGCAGCACCCATAGTCGGGATGGAACCCGGGTGTCTGGTGCTGTAAGGCCGCAACTCTACCGCTGCGCCACCGTGCTATAGTGTTCGGTGCTTTCAAATCTTAAAGAATCAGACAGGTAGAGACTTGCTTTACCATCCATCCAAAAGATGGCAGCATAACCCTTGCTTCTCCCAAGCCTTTATCTCTGCTATTGTGGATCTAAATTGTGAAGATAATTTTTTATTAGTTCTGAGGCGAAAGCTGGAGTGTTAAAAACTAACCAACATTTTGTGGAAAATTAAAATCCACCGAATATAACTGTAAACTGCTGGATTATTTTCCAAAATAAACCAATTTCATAAAATCTTTGACTGCAACTTGAAGGGACTTCATTCGTTTTCTGTCTTTATTCTTAAGTCGTAGTTTTATTCCAAAAATCTCTTACTGGAATACACCCCAGCAAACAGTCTTCTTTAATATCCTTTGTCATTATACTTACATGAGTACTGAGCCACAAGCTAGGGTGTAGTTATGATCTCCCAACCAACCTCAATACAGACTTTGTAGTTTTTAAAAAAAATCTGCACTTTCTCCTTAATTGTAACGCTATAATGCTGTAACATTATATTTTGCAATCTGGTATTTTACTCTTTGTACTACCAGTTGTAGTTGTGTGTTGTTTAAATTTGGCCAAGGTATAATTAGAACAAGGAACAGTACAGGAACAGTTCCTATAGCCCATAGTGTCCACACCGAACCTGATGCCAAGATAAACTAGCCTCTTCGTCCTGCAAGTGATCCATATCATTCCATTCCCTTAAATCCAGGTACAGTATGAAAAAAGACACACAATGTTGAAGTAATTCAGTAGATCAGGCAGTATCTCTGGAGGACATGGATAGGTGATGTTTCGGGTCTGGACCCTTCTTCAGACTCCAAACGTCACCTATTTGTGTTTTTCAGAGATGCTGTCTGCCCCCCTGAGTTACTTCAGCACTGTGTCTTATTTGTAAACCAGCATTTCCAGGTATAGTAGGATTTGATTTCACTGGATGGCATACAAACAAAGTTCTTCGCTCTAGGTACAAGTGACAATATAAACATTGCAATATGATAATCACAGTAATCTAACTGACCATCCTCGTACCTCTCAGCTTAAATTCCAAAGATTTATTACCCAAAATGGAAGCGTTTTTTCTTTCTTGCTTCTAATAAGGCCTTGTCCCCCATTTAAGACATCTGCCCAGTATCTTTCTCTAAGAATCTTGAACATGCAATTCGCCAAAAAAATATTGGAACATTGGATTGGTACAGCTGCTGCCTCGAGACCCAGGTTCGATCCTCATAAGCTCTCGTGATAGGAGCAGAATTAGGCTATTCAGGACTACTCACCATTCAATCATGGCTGATCTGTCTCTCCGTCCTAACCCCATTCTCCTGCCTTCTCCCCATAACCCCTGACACCCGCACTAATCAAGAATCTATCTATCTCTGCCTTAAAAATATCCACTAACTTGTGGCCTCCACAGCCTTCTGCGGCAAAGAATTCCACAGATTCACTACCCTCTGACTAAAGAAATTTCTCCTCATCTCCTTCCTAAAAGAACGTCCTTTAATTCCGAGGTTTGTTTCCGTTCTGACTCTTTGATTCGGGGTAATAATTAAGTGCTGGGGTTGATTTGCTTTATTCAGTTTTAATTGAATGAATCCATTAATTTAAATCTCAGTTATTTTATTTTTTCCCCCCCAATGTATTTAGTTTTATGAAGAGCCAATATCTTCATTGGTACAGAAAACCATAGAAAATAAGAGTGGTTTAAGGGTAGAAATCAGAAACTTAATTACTGGTTCCCAAATTGCAGTAATTACCAGTGGCCAGAAGCTGTGATTTAAAAAAAAATTCAGCAGTGGCAAAGGCACAAAGTATAGCATCCCAGTGAATTCCTGCTGTCTGCTGAGCTGGCTAATCCGTGGCCACAGTAGTAGCAATTGGCTTTGATGCACCTGAGCCAGCAAAAGACGAATTTGGACACAGATAATAAATAAATAAATTTGAAAGGTTTTTGCGTCAGTATTCCTTGCCGGGGCCGAAAGTCTCTGTCCGTGTTCACACATTGGGTAGAAGGGGGAGCAGCTTCAGTTCCCTGAAAGGACTTGTCAGCACTCACTCTCCCCGTGCTGACTAACGGCAGCATGGCCTGACACGGGACACTTGCTTTCCCCATGTGCCGTACCTTTCCGTTTCACACAAGGAGAAAAAAAAACACAATCCAAGCACAAAACAAACTGAGGCGAGAAGAAACTTTTTCACCCAGAGAGTTGTGAATTTGTGGAATTCTCTGCCACAGAGGGCAGTGGAGGCCAATTCATTGGATGAATTTAAAAGAGAGTTAGATAGAGCTCATGGGGCTAGTGGACTCAAGGGATATGGGGAGAAGGCAGGCACGGGTTACTGATTGTGGATGATCAGCCATGATCGCAATGAATGGCGGTGCTGGCTCGAAGGGCCAAATGGCCTCCTCCTGCACCTATTTTCTATGTTGCTGTTTCTAAAGAATCATAAGAATAAGGGGTAGGCCATTTAGAACTGAGATGAGGAAAAACCTTTTCAGTCAGAGATTTGTGAATCTGTGGAATTCTCTGCCTCAGAAGGCAGTGGAGGCAATTCTCTGAATGCATTCAAGAGAGAGCTCGATAGAGCTCTTAAGGATAGCGGAGTCAGGGGGTATGGGGAGAAGGCAGGAACGGGGTACTGATTGAGTATGATCAGCCATGATCACATTGAATGGCGGTGCTGGCTCGAAGGGCCAAATGGCCTCCTCCTGCACCTATTTTCTATGTTGCTGTTTCTAAAGAATCATAAGAATAAGGGGTAGGCCATTTAGAACTGAGATGAGGAAAAACCTTTTCAGTCAGAGATTTGTGAATCTGTGGAATTCTCTGCCTCAGAAGGCAGTGGAGGCAATTCTCTGAATGCATTCAAGAGAGAGCTCGATAGAGCTCTTAAGGATAGCGGAGTCAGGGGGTATGGGGAGAAGGCAGGAACGGGGTACTGATTGAGTATGATCAGCCATGATCACATTGAATGGCGGTGCTGGCTCGAAGGGCCGAATGGCCTCCTCCTGCACCTATTGTCTATTGTCTAAACGGTGGTGTGATCGAAATCATAAGAACATAAGATTATAAAAGCAAGTGTAGGCCGTGACATTTTATGTCCGAAAATAAACACAAACCACCTGGCTTTCAAACCCTCCCCCACCTGTATCCAACTATCACTCCCCAAGATTTGTTCTGCCCCTCCTCTCTTCCAGCTTTCTCTTCAGCGCCCCTCCCCTCCAGAATCAGCCTATCCAGAGATGCTGCCTTGACCCGCTGTTACTCCAGCATTTTGTGCTTTTTATTTCAATTAATCTTCATTGACAATAACCAAATAATATGTTAAACATACGTGGTTGTTTAATATCACACGTTCTTATTGTCATGAGTATTGCCTTCGCGAAAACACCCCTTTTTCATGTTAATTTTTTGTTTTAAGGTTTTGTATTTAAATACATTATTCTCAAAAAGAAGTATGAAGTTTTATTATATTGCAACTATTCTAACATTAGCTTATTGTAACGTATACAGAGGTACAGTGAAAAGCTTTTTGTTACATGCTAACCAGTCAGTGGAAAGACAATATATGATTACAATGAAGCCGTCCACAGTGTACATATACAGAATAAAGGGAATAATGTTTAGTGCAAGATAAAGTCCAGTATTGGTTTATAATTGTCATCGAGTGATACAGGTGGAAACAGGCCCTTCGGCCCAACTCGCCCACACCGACCAACAATGTCCCATCTACACTAGTCCCACCTGCCTGCGTTTGGTCTATATCCCTCCAAACCTGTCCTATCCATGTACCTGTCCAACTGTTTCTTAAACGATGGGATAGTCCCAGCCTCAACTACCTCCTCTGGCAGCTCGTTCCATACACCCACCACCCTCTATGTGAAAAAGTTACCCCTTGAATTCCTGTTAAATCTTTTCCCCTTCACCTTGAACCTATGTCCTCTGGTCCTCGATTCCCCTACTCTGGGCAAGAGACTCTGTGCATCTACCTGATCTATTCCTCTCATGATTTTGTACACCTCTGTAAGATCTCCCCTCATCCTCCTGCGCTCCAAGGAATAGAGACCCAGCCTGCTCAACCTCTCCCTATAGCTCACTAGTCCTGGCAACATCCTCGTAAATCTTTTCTGAACCCTTTGTCATGGGGAGAAAGCTGGAGCGGGGTACTGACTTTAGATGATCAGCCATGATCATATTGAATGGCTGGCTCGAAGAGCCAAATGGTCGTCTACTGCACCTATTTTCTACATTTCTATGTCAATTTTATTTGTATAGCACATTTAAAAACAACCCACGTTGACCAAAGTGCTGTACATTTGATTAGGTTCCAATAGAAAAAAAAATGAAAACATACAGTAGCACGCAAACAGTTCACAGCGCCTCCTCAATGAGCCTCAAACGCTAGGGAGTAGAAATATGTTTTGAGCCTGGACTTAAAGGAGTCGATGGAGGGGGCAGTTCTGATCGGGAGAGGGATGCTGTTCCACAGTCTAGGAGCTGCAACCGCAAAAGCGCGGTCACCCCTGAGTTTAAGCCTAGACCGTGGGATAGTGAATAGCCCCAAGTCGGCCGATCTGAGGGACCTGGAGTTAGAGAGGGGGGTTAGAAGATTTTTGATGTAGGGGGGGGAGTGTCCATTTAGGGCTTTATACGTGAATAGGAGGAGCTTGAAGTTGATTCTGTACCGTACAGGGAGCCAGTGGAGAGAGGCCAGAATCGGGGTGATGTGGTCCCTTTTACGGGTACCCGTCAGGAGTCTCGCTGCGGCGTTTTGGACCAGTTGCAGGCGGGACAGGGAAGATTGGCTGATCCCAGTGTATAGGGAGTTGCAGTAGTCTAGGCGGGAGGAAATGAAAGCGTGAATGATTTTTTCTGTGTCGTCGAATTTGAGGAAAGGTTTGATTTTAGCTATGGTTCGAAGTTGGAAGAAGCTGGCTTTTACCACAGCGTTGACTTGCTTAGCAAGATGCAGGGAAAAGCTTTGTTGGTGTGCTCTCCAGACAAATTGTACTACACACGAGTACAATCGTGCCATACACAAGTACACAGTACAGAGAGCAAAATAGCCAGTGCAGAATAGAGTGTTAGTTATAGAATATAGTGTTAGTTATAGAGAAGAGTGTGCATAAAAACAAGCGCAAGGGCCGCAATAAGGTGGGTTGAGAGATCGGGACGATTCCCTTGGCGTATGACAGGTCCGTAGACTGAAACCAGCCGGGTGGAACTGCTCATTGATCGCAGCAGGCTCGATCGTGGCTTCATGCGTCAGGTCCGTTCAGGACGAGGAGTCGGTCTGGGAACCGTTTACATAAAAGATCAAACAGTACAGCACAGGAACAGCCTCTTCTGTTCATCCATGAGGCCACAATGTCAGGAACCATCCATGATGAACAATGCCCGTACCATCCATGATCACCAATGCCTGTACCATCTATGATCACCAATGTCTGTACCATCCATGATGCCACAATGCCCATACCATCCATGATGAACAATGCCTGTACCATCCATGATGAAGAATGTCTGTACCATCTATGATCACCAATGCCTGTACCATCCATGATGCCACAATGCCCATACCATCCAGGATGAACAATGTCTGTACCATCCAGGATGCCAAGTTAAACTAATCAACTCTGCTGCCACATGATACATATCCCTCCATTCTTCATATATTTGTGCCCATCTAAAAGCCTTTTGCAAGCCACTATCATAACTACTGGCAGCACGTTCCAGGCACCCTCTTTGAGTATGGCAAAACCTTTCCCCATCCGTCTCCTTTAAACTTTTCCTCTCTGATCTTATAACTGTGTCCTCTATATCTGATATTTCCGTCCTTGAGAGAGGGTTCTGACCGTCTACCCTATCTACACCACTGGTCATTTTACATACTTCTGTCAGGTCACCCCGCAACCTCTGAAGCTCCAGACAACAATCCAAGTTTGTCCAATCTCTCCTCGTATCCAGGCACCATTCTGGTCAACCTACTTGGCACCCTGTCCAAAGCCTTCACGTCCATCCTAGAGTGCAGGGATCTCCACATCCGGCCCACCACGAGATTTTATCCGGCCCGCGGCAAGCTCTTCGGCGGCAGGGACTGGAGGCAGAAGCTGCCGGCGAAGGTTCACCGGAGAGCGGATCACCACCGACCCAGAGCCGGGACAAGGCGAGAGATGGCAGCGCCCCCTCGCAAACAACAAACCCAAGGAAACTTCCCTCCTCGCCACCACCGCCACTCACCCCGGGGATGCGGGGCTAATGAACAACAACCACACTTGTGTTTGTTCTTATTTCGCT